>NC_060279.1:94931238-95242944 GCF_021613505.1 Equus quagga | reverse complement strand
ACCAACACCAACACCAACACCAACACCAACACCAGGAAATTCTGCTGGCCTCTCAGCTGGGGTCATTGACAGCATCGTGGTCGGAGTCCTGGCCGGGGTAGCTCTGATAGCTCCGGTGTACTTTCTACATATCTGAAACATTGGACGGTATGATGGCCATTCTTAGTGTTTCACTTTCTCCAAGGCAAAGTGCCATGCTTGGGAGAGGGAAGGAGACTTCAACTCTGTCTCTGGGCCTGAATCTGCTCCTCCTCCCTAAACTCCTGCTTCTCAGCACTAATTCCTCTGGGTTTCTTCTTCCCTAGTCTTCAGGCTCCCTCTAAACTGCTGTCTGTTGGACATGGTTATTCCCATCCCCACCTGGTTTAAAGGGGACAGACTGAATTCTATTCCTCTGCTCCCCAGTCAGGGAAGCCAAGGTCCAAGAAGGAAAACAAATGAGGAAATGAAAGGAGGGGCAGGAGAAAGGGAGTCATGTGCTCTGTTGGCATAGCAACAGGAAGGATGGATAAGACAGGAAGAGAACCTAAGAAAATCAGAAACAACCAAAGGCCTCTCAGGCAATAAAGAGTGAGAAAAAAATAGCATCTACCTTCAAAAGGGGAAAGGTGTGAGGGTAGAAGTAGGGTCAGAATCAGTTGATAAAGAATGGACTTAAATGTGCACATCCAGCAAACAGGGAAGGAGTAAACACTAGAAGGAATCAAGGGTAGACTGTGGAAGGAGGTCCTGAGTGGAAAGGCAATACCTACCATGGTATAAATGAACATTGAGGAGCCCCGAGGAATTATCTGCTCACTGTGTCATTCCTCACACAAGGAGCAAAGATCCTATGCTTGGGAATAGCAGTCAAAGAGTCTGATATTTATTTAGGGAAAGTGTCCAGTGTGATCTCACAGAGCATAAACCCTCAGTCTCCAACCACAGTAAGTAAAGCCACTCACCCAGTGACAGCTGGTGTGTTCCACCATGTGCCCTAAACTAGCAGGGAATCCTGGACTCCCAAACCATTGCCTACCATCTGAATTTTTAGAAGGGATCTCCACTTCCCAACCTTAAGTTGGCATAGGTCCTCACCCCCTTCCTAGCCACAACAGATTCCCCTGAGACACAGCTCCAGGAGAGATGCTCACTCTGCCTAGGCCAGGTAGGCCTGAGTAAGATGCACATGTTCCCAGGAGACATTTCCTCATACTTCGTCCTTCCCCTCCCGCCTCTTTATGGATGTGGGCATTCTCCTTTAGGGAGACTTTCCCTGTCTTGCTCTGCTCTTGGCACTGTGGGCCACAGTGCCACTCCTTGCCACTGAAGCCTGTGGCTGAGAAACACATCAGGGAACAAATCAAGGCCTTGTAGCCTGGAAAAGATCTTTAGAAGTGGATGAAGGCCTCCTCTGGCTCTACTCCTGCCCCTCCTCTGGTACTAATGCCCTGGGTCTGGACCACAGACTCTGAGGGAAGCCAATTCCTTAAGTGATCATGGGCCACCTCCCCACTCCACCCTCCCACCACCAGCCACCTCCTTCAGCTAGAAATCACAACAGCTTAGGAACACCCTCATTCTAAGGCCATAAGTCAGCTTTGCATTTTCATCCATGGGTAACTCTTCTTTTGCTTCCCCAGGTCAGGGCCACTCTGACAACTCCCCTAACAAGGTAAGAACAACACGTTTCACTGGTTCATGTTCTCCTGGAAATATCTCTGTATAGAATGGGTTATTCTTGAAGACACCAATGTGAGACCAGGTTTGGGTCAAAGTTCCTCAATGCAGCAGCAAACAAAGAAGTGCTAGCAATGACTCCCATGAGTCTACCTCATTGCAAACATGTGGACTTTGGAATTATCTCCATCCTATGTTTGAATGCTGGTTGAGACTCATACTAGCTCTGTGACCTTGGACAAGTAGTTTAAACTTTCTGATCCTCAGCTTTGTCATCTTTAATGGGCATGCTGCCTACTTCAAAGAGGAAGTGAAGGAATTCAATGAGATACAAATGTACAGCACCCAGCACAGGGCACAACACAAGGAAGGCCTCAATCATTCTCCCTCCTTTACCTTCCATCTGACTTTGTTCCTACTGTCGAAAGATAATTTCTAGTCTAATGGGTCTGACATCTTATTTCCCTTACTTTAATAATTTTACCAAATTTTTCTCATCTTAACCTTTCAATAGTGTACCAAGACATACTGAAGACTCCTTAAATCAAAAGTATATTTTAACAATGTATAAATTTTCACAAGATGAACATACCCATATAAGCAGCACCAAAATCAAGAAACAAAACATGTCATTATCTCCACAAAAAAAACCTCCAGCTACTTCCCTCCAAAGAGTAACCACTATCCTCCCTTCCAATGCACTAGATTAGTTTTGCCTGTTTATGCTCTTACATAAATGAACGACACAGCGTATCCTTATATGCTTCTGGCTTCTTTCATTCAAATTTGTTTTGTGAGATTCGTCCATATTGTATGCGTTTGTAATGTGTTCATTCTCGTTGCTATATCATCGTATTCTGTTGTACAAATACCAAAATCTCTCTCTTCCAATGATCATTCAGAGGATGTTAGCAAGCAGGAATAATGGGTGATAAAAGCCATCTCCAAAGCTAAAAATTTGAAAGTCGTGATAGCACGTGGTACTGAATCACACTAGAACAGGTAAGGGCCTGACCTATGACACTGATTTAACTGACCGCTGCTCATGCCTTTCAGATGGATGAAGCTGCATATTCTTCCCTGAATTTCAATGTCCAGGAATCAAAGAAACCAACTTCAGCCTCCCCACACCCACCAGCCACAGAAACAGTTTATTCAGAAATAAAAAAGAAGTAATGCAACCTGCCCTGTTTCCTGCACTGCTGACTTACTCCAAGCTTCTCATCCCCGTCACTGGAAGGATCCCTTTACCCTCAGAGAAAAGGGGAAGAAGACTTGTCCCCCACTTAACTTCCAAATGAGGCGCCTCCAGGCTGCCTGGTCACAGCCCCTCTCTTCAGTGTCAATATATGAAAAAGTACAGACAGGCGACTGTAGGAAACCCACCCTTCCTAGTCTTTGAAATTTGGCAAAGCAAACCTTGGGGGACAGTTGGCAGAAACTCTCTTCTCTCCCCCTCTCCTGATCTAGACTTGTTTTAAACTTACCCATTGACAGTACACTCACCTCCCCATCCCAGTCCTGTCTTATCCGAGTCTAACTTGAATTTGCCATAACCTTCAGAGATATGTCCTTGTCCACTGAAATGCATGTGCCAGAAAAGAACAGAGAAGAAGTAAAAGTAAAAGTTTCTCCTGTCTCTCCAAAGCCCAGGGTGAGCCCATGAGACACAGGAAAAGAAATATATAACCAATTCTGAACTGGGAAATCCTACACCATAGTCCACTGTCAGACCTGTCTACACGTAAGACCAGGGCTTAAGCACCTTGCTGCTTAGTTGGAATACCACCTAAGCCCTTTGGCAAGCCTGTCTTCCCAAAACTCACTAGAAGCAACTAGGAAAAGTATTTGCCAAGGTCTTTAGGCGAGTCTTAATGGAAAATACACAAAAAAGCATGCATTTTTTAATCAATCTGTGGGCTTCGTTCAGGTAAATGCCCACAGAAGGAGAGGTTACAGATTTAGGGAGTAGTTAGCTGTTTACGGAGATAATCTGGGAATTTGGGAAAGGAATCAGAGAGCTACCCTTCAGAGATTATTTAAATGATTGTTAAAGAATGCACAATTTGGGATATTGGGTTTTCCCTTTTCTCTGAGACATTCTGCCGTTTTAATTTTTGTAACTGCTTATTTACGTGAGGGGGTTGTTTTTATTTAGCTTAGCTGTGTAAGCCAATCTGACTGCCTTAGGTGAAAGAGGCCACAAAAACCCCTCAAGTCCCCTTGGCCAGGAGCTCCTCAAGGCTTTTATGTCAGGGGCTCCAAACAGAAAAGAAGAAGCTGTTTTCCTCATTCATGGCTAGAAATGGATCTAACACAGTTTCCAGGCATCTCGGGCCAATCACCAGCCTCCATTCTACCCCGTGTATCTGCCTGTGCATGTCTGTCTGCCTCACTCCCTTTCTCAGGAAACCTTGGCCCCTGCTAAGGTGCATTTGGTCCTCGAGAAGTGGGAGTGCCTTGAAGGGAATGCTGTGACTCATGCCATTGGCATTGCTTACAACCTAGAAAGCTGCACTGGTGCTGATGCTCCTTAGGACACACGGGAATATTATCACTGGGCCCTAGGCTTCTCGAACAGCCTCTGAAATTTGTTTTCTCTCATGGGGTCTATGAGTCCCAATGTGTCTCAGGATAAAAGGAAGGGCAGGACAAGAAGAGGCAAATGCACTTCCCACCCAGCCTTCTACTACACAGATGGAACCTCTTTGGGGCTGTTGAGAAGAAGGTTTTATTCGATACTGATTACTGAATCTCATGCTGTGTCTAAGAGAGCCCTCAGAGAGGGTTAGATAGGAGTTCTCTGTACTCAGGTACCTCTTTCAGAGTTTTCTAACTCTGACACACACTGTATAGACGTCCCTTCATCCACACTATTCTGTGTTATTTAATTTTGCTTAGCTAAGGTTACTTTGAGATTATTTGTAAATGTGCTCTATATTTATAATAAAAATTATGTATCAGACATCAAAGTGCTGCCTCACAGTTGATACTGCTTTAGACAATGACTTCTTTACAGTCAGAAGAAAGAGAAATTGCTTAACTGGGGGTCAGAGTAAGCCTATTTCTAAGTCTACAGATATTATATCTAATGATCAGAGAATTAGCTAAATTCATTTGCACACCTGCTAACAAAGAGGGTCTATCGAGAACCCACAGACCACAGCTTCAACTTACCTGAAAAAAAAATGCCTGTTTTCCTCCCAGTAAGAAGAGATTTCATGAGGAAGATTTCAACCAGCCTCTTTCTTAGGGACAAATAACCCTTCCCACACGGGGGCTCCAGTGTATCAGATGCAGCAATACAGCTTTCCCTCACAAGAGTCTCCACAGATACAGCCATATAAAACACGAAGATTAAAAGATAAAGCCCTTATTTGTATCTTTATTCAAATAACTCTACTGTAAAAAAAAAAAAAAGGTGTCGGGGGGACAAAGGAAGAAATCAAGTAAAATTGAAGGGAAGGTAAAACATTATGAGATTATTGCAGAAATTTGAACATTGAATATTTTATGATATTAAAGAAGTATTCGTTTTTAGTGTGATAATGGTATTGCAGTTATATTTTCTAAAGAGCCCTGACATTTTAGTAATACAACTGAAATGTTTACACATGAAATGATTTGATGTCTGGGATTTGCTTCAGGATACCCCAGGTTTGGAGATGAGGGTATAGCTGAAACAAGATTGGCCGTGAAATAATTGCTGAAGCTGTGGGATGAGTACATGAAGATTCATTATATCATTAGCTGAACTTTTGCACTTGTTTGAAATTTTCCAGGAAAAGAAAAGTCCTTGTTATCCAGAAGCTTCTAACAGAAGGAGTCATATGTTCCAACAAATAGAATATTATGTAGCTAAACAAAATAAACACAAAGTACTGATCAAGCTCCCTAAACAGCGACTGCCCTGGGGTAGGCAGAAGGAGTCAGGGAAGATGTCAAAGGAGCATCCTTCCTTGACCAGCATCTTTAAGGAAGAGTGTCTCAGGCACAAGGGCAGCCCAGTGGTACAAAGTCATGCAGATGGGCAGCGGCAGAGCTTCCGCACACTCTCCGGATGACTTACAAGAGGCCATGTTACCTGAGAGCACCTGTTCCAGAGCCAGAACACCTGCACTGGAGTTCCTGCTCCTGAATCCCCACTGTGACACTTCATGCAAGCTATTTGTAATGTCTCTGGGCCTCAGATTCTTTGCCTAGAAAATGCAGATTATAACAATACCTACTCCACAGGGTGTTGTCAGGAGTCAATGAGTTAATCCAGGTATAAAACACCTAGAAAGACAGTGGGTGAGCAATAAATATTGGCTGTTAGTAGTGGCGGCAGTATCCCAGCCCACAATACCACACATTTTGAAAATCTCATCTAATTCTTATTAGTCACTTATCTTCTCTTTGTTAAACTGTACATGTGTAAAGCAGGGACAGTGTCTTACTTATCTCTGTATCCCCAGAACCTAGCCTAAGGCCATTTCATAATAGACACTGATCAGGCAACTCTTCTTTCAGGCAGCAGGGGAGGGACCACCAGAATCCTCTGTCTAGTCCATCACGATTCCCCTATGGATTATACCCTCAACTCCTACAATTCTTTGGCTTCCGTTAGCTTCCTTCCCTGTTTCCACCTCCTCTCTCACTCTGCTCCAGAGATGTGTATTCACTAATGGTGCTCTCTGGCCCCGTCCCTGGCAGTTACTCCAATGCCTCCTTTCCCTCTCTCCCCACAGCTATGTTATCTAAACAGCCTCTGCATCACTTATTCTGAGATTAACAAAGGGTGAAGGGAGGCTGAATTCTAGAGCATTGTCCTCATACCTATTTTTGAGAAGTAGAATCCTCCGGAAGAAAGAAAAGCAGATAAAATGAGAACCAGAACATAAAGCTTTCAAACATAGCTGCATCTTTGAGGGAACCCTACAGACATACTTGTACAATCAGCTAGCATCTTGCTGGGGTTTTAGGGGTTCAGAAACTGCTGGGGAGGAGAGAGAGGCCTGATGAGCATGGAGCCCAGCTTTATGTTAACTGTTGCTTTACAAACTTCTGGGTTTCTTTTTCCCCCAACTAGTAAACATCCTCATTTTCCCTCAGAGCAGAGTCTCAGAGAGGAAGAGAATATGAACATCCAGAGCCTGAGAAGGGAGAAGATACAGGACCACACACCGCTAGACTCTAAAGATGAAGTAGGAGGGTCAGCTGCAGATCTCTCTCGAATCACAACTCTCTGTACAAAGTCCTGTGACCCGAGCAGTGATGTGGGGCTGGAACATCATCCTCATCTCCCCAAGAGTGGGAAGTGCTGGTAGAACACTAACTAACTCCCCAGGAACAGAAGGAAATGGAGCCCCTGAAGTACCTCTCCCCACCCGTTCTCCCCAAGTTTCCTCTGACAGGTGGACAGTTCAAGGCTATGTCCCCAACACTAGCATTTAATGATTCTTTTCTGTAAAAAGAAAAGGTGAGGGAGGAGATCACAAGGCTGAAATGGCACACTGGAGAGAATATACTAAAGAGAGCAGCTTAAACATGATTTGCTTAAAGTCAAAGTCCTGTGGAGCATGCCTACGAGATGCTTACAGTACATTCACCAGGTCTCAGGAGAACATGGTAAGTGTTACAAAAGTGATGAGCACTGGATACTGCCGAATCACAATCTGGGGTTGGTATGTGGGTGTAGGATTACAGAAGAAGTAATGTTTGAACCCTGGCCTGAAGGGTGGCTAAAATTGACAGGAAAATAAAGAGGCATGACAGGAGTGTTCCAGGCAGACAGAGTAAGAGCAAACTCCCCGACACTATAGAAAGCAGGGACATTTAAGGAGTTAAAGTAGTTTGGTGTGACTGGAGCATAAAGTGCAAGAACTGGGGTGGGATGAGGGGCAGGACTGGCACTGATGAAGCTGGAGAAGACTGAGGTCTTTTAAGTTTGTAACATGACAAAGAACTTGGGAAGGGACTATGCTGAAAATATGCTGAAGAGGCCAAAGTGCATCCTGGGGGCAATAGAGAACAATTAAAGTACTTTAATAATGGAAAATGATATGATCGGAATTTTGTTTTCTAAGACCACTCTAGCTGCACTGTGGATCATGAATTAGAGGGGGCGTGGAATTACACTGGAGGCAAGGAGGGGAGTCAGAGAGAAGACCATTGCAGTGATCTAGAGAAGGAAATGATAGTGGCCTGAATTAGCAGTGTGAGTAAGCTTGGAAAAAGCTGTAGACAGGTTAGAAAAATGTTTAGGAGGCAGCATTGTCAAGACTCAGTAACTGACTAGATGAGGGAATGACAAAGGAGGGACTCAAGAATGGTGGCCAGGTTTCTGGCAGAGGTCACTGTGGATACCAGCCATGAAGTCTTTTTTAAAGAATCCAGTTTGGAGGTAGGATAAGTTCAGTTTTGGACATGCTGCATATTCAAAAACAGATATCCAATAGACAGTTAACATACACAACACAAGAGAGGACGATTACAACTAAAGCTACAGAAGGCCCAGTGAGCAGACATAGAAAGAGAAGAGGGCATAAGACAGAACTCTAAAGACCACTGACGCTTATGGGATGTGCAGATCAGAGGAGGTGGCCAAACTGAAAAGGAACAGCCAGATTGGTGGGAAGTCACAGAGTGAGGGCCACAGGAGCAGCTCCAGAATGAACTGGCAAGTGCCTGTGACATCAGGTAAAACAAAGGTGAGAAGGTTTTCTTGTATTTGGGGATGACTTCACCACTGGAGACCTTGGTTACAGCAGTTGTGATTACACAATGAAGGCAGAAAAAAATAATCTCCGTGATGCTATGGAGTAGATGAGAGATAAGTGAAAGAAGATGTTAACTAAAAACAACTCTTTTAAGAAGTTTGCCTATTAAAAAGGAAGAGAGTGGTAGAGTGGAAGGCAGCAAGAGAAATAAGCTTCAAAATGGGATTTTTTAAAAATATGAGAAAGATCCAAGTATATCTAAACATTAAAATAGATGTAGGGAATTTGTAGTTTTATATTATAATCATGATCATTCCCCTAAATTACCCCCTCCTTCTCATAGGAATGCTGGAAGGAAGATCTATCCTATAATATGCTAGGTGCTAAGTATTCTAAGCTAGAGCAGCTTCACGGCAGACTTGACTTACCAACATCTTCCCAAACAAGATGCCTCCAAAACCTCATTAAAATATGCTCTCTTACTGGGTCTTTTCTCTATTTATGGCCACACATCATGTAAAACTACTGATTTTCTCATCATCTTTATAATGATCTCTATTCTTCAGAAATGGGCCCTTTAAAACCATAAGTATTTGCTAACTTACAAAGATCCAGTGGAGACATACAAATGGTTGCCCTCTGTCTCTCTTCTTGTGTCAGCAGTACAATCTCCATTGGTGTGGGAGTGCTTATCTGATTTTTTTTTTTTTTGAGGAAGATTAGCCCCGAGCTAACATCTGCTGCCAATCCTCCTCTTTTTTTGCTGAGGAAGACTGGCCCTGAGCTAACATCCGTGCCCATCTTCCTCTACTTTATATGTGGGACATCTACCACTGCATGGCTTGCCAAGCTGTGCCATGTCTACACCCAGGATCCGAAACGGTGAACCCCAGGCCGCCGAAGCGGAACGTGTGTACTTAGCTGCTGTGCCACCGGGCCGGCCCCGATGTTGTTTTTAGAGGAGCTGGAGTTTCAGAGATGGAAAGGGAAGAATCTGTCCAAGGAGTAAGTGCAGAGGAGGTGCTGACCCTAGGACTGACTCCCAAGAAGGTGATCCGGCCTGCCCATTGGGCAATTACTGAAAGACAACACCCTCATTCTGCCTAAAATTTTCACCCCGCTTTATTAAACTACTTGATATCTCATCCAATTCATTTAGAAAGGATTCTGAGAAGGTTAGAGAGCTTTCAACTGTACATGAGTCACTTGAACAGTGACGCTGCTTCCCCCCACCACCTGCCTCCAATCTACCACACCGAGTTGGGAGCTTTGATGGGGTCGGGGTGGAATGAGGACTCAAAAGCAAGGAAAATTTTAGCCTTAAGTGAGGAACAGGGTGGGCCTAGGTCAGGTATTACAGTGGAGGGCTAATGGAAGCATCGAAGTCCTATGTGCCTGAAATCTTGGAAAAGGGAGAAGAGCTCAGATGAAAAGGTATCAAAAGTAAGCATCATTTTTTTTTTTTAAAGATTTTTTTATTCTGTCCTTTTTCTCCCCAAAGCCCCCCGGTACATAGTTGTGCATTCTTCGTTGTGGGTTCCTCCAGTTGTGGCATGTGGGACGCCGCCTCAGCGTGGTCTGACGAGCAGTGCCATGTCCGCGCCCAGGATTCGAACCGACGAAACACTGGGCCGCCTGCAGCAGAGTGCGCG
Source organism: Equus quagga (assembly GCF_021613505.1). Taxonomy (NCBI): domain Eukaryota; kingdom Metazoa; phylum Chordata; class Mammalia; order Perissodactyla; family Equidae; genus Equus; species Equus quagga. The sequence goes on along the minus strand of NC_060279.1, from coordinate 95,232,932 downwards.
AACTTAACCACTCGGCCACGGGGCCAGCCCCAAAAGTAAGCATCATTTTTAAAGTATGTCTCATGTTAATCCAGTTCTAGGAAAGTTTGATAAAACTCTTTTCCTTTCTCTTGAATATTTCTAAAATCCAGACCCTAAATGTTTTAGTCAGGGTTCTCCATGGAAACAAAACCAATAGGATGGATAAATATCTAGATATAGATATAAAGATAGGTAGATACATAGATAGATATAAAGAATGAGATTTACAAGGAATTGGTTCATGTGATTATAGAGGCTGGCAAGTCCCAACCTGCAGGGTGAGTCAGAAAGCTAGAGACCAAGGAGAGCCAATGGTGTAGTTCCAGACTGAAGGCCAGCAGGCTCAAGACCCAGGGGAGCCAATGTTTCAGTTCAGGTTGAAGAGGAGACAAAGAAGATGTCCCAATTGGAAGGCAGCGAGCCGGAGAAATTCTCTCTTACTCAGAGGAAGGAAAACCATTTGCTCTATTCAAGCCTTCAACTGACTGGATGAGGTCTACCCACATTCCCACATTAACAAGAACAATCTGCTGTACTCAGTCTACTGCTTTAAATGCTAATCTCATCCAAAACACCCTCACAAAAACCCTCAGAATAAAGTTTTACCGAATGTCTGGGGACTCTATGGTCTAGTCAAGTTGACGCATAAAATTAACCGTCACACTAAGTTAGTAATACAGTTCAGCCACATTGTTCATTCAACACTTAAAGGCCCTGTACTATGGAATACACATAGCTAAATTACTGATGCATGATAACCCATATATAGTTCCAGTAGATAGCATTGAGTACCATGAGGGGATCTAAAGGTTGAGATGTTTGAGGTGGGGAGAGACTATTTCTTCCACAGGGTTCCTTGGAAACAGTGTAGCATTTCAGCAGGGTATTGAAGGATGACAATAACAGCATAAAGGAGGAGAACAGTCCTAATAAAGAAAAGAAACAAAAAGACAAAGAGTCAGGAAAACATGGTGAGTCATCTAATTCAACTGTAGCTTAAAATGTAAGAGGAAAAAGGAAAGTTACTTATAGAATGGTAGGTGATAAATGGAACCCAGAGCTTCCCAAACTCCATAATAGGACTTTCTAAGAACCTACAACCTGTGGCCCAGATCTTTCTGAAACTGTTTCAATTCAACTACTAAATATTTCTGAGACGTAACTTCCCATTCTGGCAATTTCTCCCATCTCAGAGTTCCTCTCCTTCTCAGGCCTTAGATATGCCCAGTCACCCCTGTTGGGTTATAGATTTAAAAGGCTTCTTAGGGGAAATCAGTACTTAATCAATCTTTACAACATATTTCATGAAACATATTTCAAGTTGAAAACAATGAATTTCAAATTCATGAAACAAACATTTAGCATCACCTACTATGTATCATGTACTGTGAAAAGTCCTGGGAATACACAAATTAATAAAAATATGTTTCCCACCCTAAAGGAACCTACTGTCTACTTGGGAACAAATACTCATCACAAGATGGAGAGAGTCCTTTGGAGAAATCTTGAGAAGTCATGCAAAATATATCTTCAAGGTCAGGTCTAACCTGGAAAGTAATTTTGCCTGGTTTGTGACGACAGGGAAAAGAGTACCCACCTTACTTTCAAGTCAGAGCTCAGTGGCTGCTAGTGCAAGCCACAGCAGGGAACCTAACAGTTACCATGCACCTCTGAGCCTCAGGCTTGTGTTAGGCTTGGGAGATACAAAGAGGAGTGAGATATCTAAGAAGCACTTCTTAAATGCCTCCTGTTCACCAGGCTCTATGGCAGGTACTAGAGATATGGTTCCTAAACATGGGAAGGAGTATCCTAGAGAAGGACACAGCAATCACAGCTAACTCAACCTATCTTGTTCCTGGGGTTTTCCTCACTAAACTGCCCCAGTTTTAGCTCATCTTCTTACTCACTGATACAATGTATTCTGAACTTTGATAGTCAAGAGTGATCTCCCTAAAATACATATCTGATCATGTCAATTCCCTGCCTAAAACCTAGATGCCACTCTCCATCATGAGGATAAAATCCAAACTTCTTCACCCAGCATGCCAGGCTCTTCATAATCTGTTCCCTGCTTATTTCTAACCCCCATCCCTCTGTACTCCTGTTACAACATACTCAGCTACTTGAGTTCCCTGAATATAGGTAATTCCTCATATCACTGATGTGTTATTGCCTCTGCCTGGAAGGCCCTTCCCTCAATTTTTGCTTCTCCTTTAGAATTCAGCTCTTGAAAAGAAAAGAAAAGAAAAAAGCCTTCTCTGAATTGTCTGGACACTTCCTCCCTCATCCCAGGATGAGTTAGGACACCCTCCTCTGTGCTCCTATAACACCCATCTGTCCCTCACTCACAGCACTTGTCATTCTGTTCTGCAATGAGCTCCTTAAGGGTCACTAAAACCCTTACTATTTATTCCCATTAGTAACACCCAGTGCCTAATATAATGCTTAGTGCATAGTAGGCATTCAGGAAACTAAATACTTATTAAGGGATGGATGAAGGAATGAATAAAAGACAAGTATCAAGCACTTAGCGGAATCCCTGTGTGAGACAACTCTTCAATTTAATCAATCTTTATTGAGCATCTATAATGTAAATATTGTCTTGCAGATACTTTAAAAATTGGAAACAAAGATTCAGTTTTTATCATTAAATTGTTTTCATAGGAGCATGAGAAATTAGATATGTACTCAAATAAAGAACAAGGCATAATGACAACACGATAAATATTAAAGTTATAAAAAGGGCTATGGGACAGCCAATGGCCGCCACCACCTACTTTCTAGAGTTTCTCTTCCAACCACCCTAGTTATGCTGGCTAGGTTGGAATGAATATTTTCCACTTAGTTCAGCCAAGATTGATTAATTTCCCAGTAGGAACTAACAACAACAAGAAAAGAAAAAATACAAATGAATTTTTTTAAAAGACAGACAGTTGCAATCAAGGATAACTGAAGCCTAACCAGAAAATCCTCACTGGATACCACGTGCCTAGGTCTGAACTTGCTTGAACAACACATCCAGCTCCTCGGGCCCCTAACCGGCTTCCCAAGGGTCTGACCTGACCTACTTTTCACTCCCTTTCACTAAACCCTGGGCAATGCTGGATGTAAGCAGATCCTGACCACTGGGAGAGGAGAGCCCTTCTCTTTCTGCCCTCTGGGCTCCCCTCCTGACCTTTACCCTGACCTAAGCACAGCTAGCAGTAGTCTCCTTTGCACTACATAGAGAACACTCCAATTCTGAGACTATAGAATTTCTTCTCCTTCCTGAAACTCACCTTTAATCTGTCTTTAAAAAACAAAACAAACAAATAAAAAACCTCTCTGGAAAATATAACCTAGCCTGATCTTTGTCAAGATGGTTCTATCCTTTAGGGTATTTTAATATTTTCCACCAAGGGCAACATTTGGGCCAGGCTCCAATAGCAGATTCCATCTTCCTGAAATCTTCCTCATTTCCACCCTTGCCAAAACAATAGAAAACAGGTTCTCTTCCCATTTCAAAATCCCAAATTATATAATGCCTATAGAAGTACAGATAATTCTAAAAAGTTTTAGGAAAATAATTTGGCAATATTTATCAAGAGCCCAAGTAACTCCTTTGACCAAATTCTCTATTCACTTTTAGAAATATAGCCCAGGAAATAACTAGAAATGCAATATAAACTTAATACAAAAACATATTTATCAAGCTAAATTTAAAAGAGAGAAAAATTGGAAATAACTTAGACATCCAATAATAGAGAAATTATTGTTATGAATTATCCATTAATATAATGTTATATGATCATTTTCTAAATGTTAAAATTTTAATAATAGGAAAAAATTCATAGCAAGTGAAAAAAATCAGCGTACAAAGTTGTATACATAGTATGATCTCAATAAGTAGAAAAATTGGCCAAAAAAACTGTAAAATGGGGCTGGCCCTGTGGTCTAGTGGTTGAGTTAGGTGCCCTCCGCTTCAGTGGCCTGGGTTCAGTTCCAAAGGACGGACCTACAGCATTCATCAGCCGTGCTGTGGCTGTGACCCACATACAATATAGAGGGAGATTGGCACAGATGTTAGCTCAGGGTGAATGTTCCTAAGCAAAAAAAAAAAAAAAAAAAAACCTAAACATATCTATGTCTCAGGTGGTGCAATTAGAGGAATTTTTTTCTCTACTTTACAAAATTTCTTTAATGAGCATACATTGCTTTTACAATAAGCAAAAAAAATTTTCTTCAATATATGTCCTCTGTGGGCCTCAAATTAGTGGAGTACTTGATGGCTATCAGGTACTTAATAAATACGTGTTGAATTAACTAATTAATGGAACAAGTGAGCTCCTATTTATTGTCTGAGGAACACGAAGCAGAGAAACATAAGTGCACTTAGAAAGAGACCTAGATTTGAGAGACTGAGAAATTATGGCCTCTCCTCATCCATAAAATGTGGGAGCACCTGGCTAACCTCCCTCAGGAGACTGGTGAGAAGAAAGTGAGATAACGCCTGCGAAACGATTTTGTAAACTGGAAAGCTCTACCCATCTAAAGATGAACAATAACGAATTCCTGTTATTTTTTCTCTTCTCGGTTTACTGCAGAACAGGAATGATACACATCTGAAATCCACCGAATAATCACTCCTTTCCTGGAACAGTTGACCAATTTCCCCACTTCTCCAGGTGCCCCAAGGGTGGGTGTCTCCTGGGGAGGAATCTTGAAGAACTCAAATTGTTATAGATCTATAACGTCAAAGACCCTAAAACATACAGGAAAGACCTTGCCCACCTACACCTGGAGTCTCTAACAAGCGGCAGAAAGAAGCTTCATGCCTGACATTGCACTGGCTTCCTAAGTACACCCTCTGCCTCCAGTTTCTCTCTTCCAACCAGTTCTGCACTTTATCATCAAAATAATCTCCTCTATCACAGAACCACAGACTCCTTAGCTAGAGAAATTCCTTTATAATCACATGGTCCAAACTCTTTACTTCAAAGATGAGGGATCTAAGGCCCAGGGAGGTTAAAAGATTTAGTGACTGAATCAAGGTCATAATATTAATGGCACGTCCTTCCTCAAAAATCTTCCAAACATAAATCACAAACTCCTTAGCGAGGCATTCGAAGCTCTTCACAACAGCCCCAACCTATCTACTGAACCTCATCTCTCTCTAGTCTCCCCCAAAAAGCACTGGTTCCAACCCAACCAGTTTCTTCTCTATCTCCTGAACTTATGCTGCTTGGCCTCATCTGGGTGTTTTCCTGGAATGCCCCTCCACCTTCCTCTCCAACCTTTGCACATTCACAAGGGACACCTGTTCAGGAAGACCTCTCTGGCCAGCTTAGCCCATGGGGCAGCTCTCCGACCTCTGAACTCCCAGAGCTCTCAGTGCCCATTACACCTGCTGACCTGTGTTATAGAACATGCAGTTCTGACATTGTGATCTATGTTTACCTGTCTTGCTGCCTCTCCCCCCACCCAGAATATAAACTCCTTCAATATGAGGGATTGTATTTTCCATTTTTCCACATCCCCCACTGCACCCACCCATGACTGACAACATTCACTGAGCACGTACGGTACTTAAGTTTCTGTTTTAGTTGCTTTGTGTATGTTATTTCACTTGATCCTCACAATTTTCTCACAAATGAGAAAATCGACGATCAGGGAAGATGAATAAATGGCCAAGGTCACAGAACTAAAAAGTGGCAGAGCCATGATGGTAATCCAGGCCAGGGCTCTCAGCCTCCAAAAGGCTTCAGCCACAAGCCATGCTGCCTCTAGCCCTGCCAGCACCTGGCATGGGGCAGGTGTGCTAAAAGTGCTCACTGATGACTGAGCTGTTCCCAGGGCTAGGTGGAGAGGTACACATGGCAGGGAAACAGAGCCAGCTTATACTGCCTCCTCTGAAGCCCACATCTGGGTTTCCCTGAGTCCCTGCAGGGTCTCCTTAGCTTCCTGGCATTAACTCACCAACCTCTGCCAATTTAGGCAGCAACCCCACTCTGTTACCCACTCTGGCTTATCTGGGTGCCCTGACCAAATGGGTAAGACATCAGGAAACAAAAAGCCAGATTTCTCTGAAGCAGAGTCAGAAAAGTGATTCTTAAGCAACCGGCTCAACTGGGAGAGAGCCCCTCACTATGGCCACCCAGTTTCAGCTCCTGTGTTTTCCTTTTGGGACCTGTCAGGCAACTTTGGGATGGCAGGGACAAGACTTTTGCCAACAAGCTCAGTCCTACAGAGCTAGATTGGAAGAAGCCCTGACGCTGTGCAAACCCCCAGGTCGGCAGAAGGACCTGTGTCTCTCCTGCCTCACCCTGACCCGGGGCCACATCTTCCACATGCTCACATGGAAGTAGGCTTCTCAGCTCTGGTGGTAAAAGCTACTATTTACTCAGTGTCTACTGTATGCCAAGCACTATGTGCAGTGTTTTAAATGTTTATCTCAATAACTTCCTGTTAACATTCTGTTAACCTTGAAGGGGAAAAGAAGTCACAAAAGGGCATCATGAAGCCTTAGCAGAATGGGTTTTCAAGAGAGGTGGAGTCCCACAACAATTGACTTAGTGCCTCAGTATGGTGGAGGGGATACCATACGGCAGAAGGGATATGGTACAGTACAAGGGATACCATATGGTAGAAGATACACCACACAGCAGAGGGGATACCATACGGCAGAAGCGATATTGTATGGCAGAGAGGATACTGTATGACAGGGACAATACGAGCTTATTATAGGGCCTTAGAAGAAGTTTGGCACCAGTTGGTCTGACCATTTTTGAACATCTTTGTCGCTGCCCCACCCTTAGCTACTGCCCAACCTCCTGGTCTGAACAGAGTGAAGTAACCGCAGTTCCCCAGAGACAATTCCACAAGGCCTCAAATTGCCCAGCTTTCTCACTGCTAATGTTCTTAAGATTAACTAACAAATCCTGTTTCCAGTCCCTCAAGGAAATACACTCAATCTCCATCTCTGGGAATGCTGGAGGGCATGCTCTCATAGCTTGAGAGGCCAAGAGATGAGCTGAGAGACCATTAGAGCTGCCATCCTCACCACACTATCTACCACAGCATTCCCTAAAGAGCCCAGTTTCCTACTTCCCACGGTCCCTGTGCTTGTGAGAAGGAGAGTCAGAAAGTGCAAGGGCTCCTCCATCAGCTGCTCCAGCATCTCACCTCACCTGTCTGGTTCTGAGTCCCAAAGGCTACTATTGAGACAGAGTTGGGTACTGAGGTAAGTAGGCCCAGAAAACCTTGTCCAAGAAAAAAAACAGCTATTAGCTCCTGAGAATAGAGACTGAATTTCATTTATCTTTGAAAACTCAGCACCTGGCCCTTGGTAGGCAGGTGACAGTATCAGTGAAATTAAATTGTTTTAAACATCAGAATGCCTAAATATTGGAGAGAAACAAGCCACAAATTTGACCTCTTTCTGCTTGTCAACATGTCTCTAATCTCCCCAGAATAGGACAATATCTCTGCCACAGAAGCTCTCAAATCCTCTGGGTCCTACTCACAATTCCAAGGGTGGTGATGGCCAAACAATCAACAGCTAATTGCTGAGAACTGACCTCGGACTGTTCAGGAAGGTCTGATGTTTCATCCTCCCCTCACCACACCCTCACATATTACACACCCAAGAATAAAACAAGGTGAATTTCAGACCAGATTAAGGAAATTTCTAACATCTTTTAAATCAGTCCTCTGATAACAAAAGTTACTATCACATTGCACAAAAACAAAACATAAAGAGAGCAAATCCAGCCCCTGAATTACTTCCTGTCAGTATCAATTGTCATTGACTGCACACTCTGATCCACATGCACACACCCAGGCACAGGTAATACACTCATGCACATGCATAGCAACCACTCTAAACTCTTAAGTGGCAGCCAGGTACAAGACATTAGGACACCATATGGGTTCACATATCTCTTATGCCAGCCACCAGGCAATAATAAGAATATAACCACAACACACTCTTCACCATATATGAATGCTGGGAGCTACAGCATGCACATGTGTCTCTCTGTGCCCTGTGTGGTCTCTCAGGCTCTCTGGGGAAAGAGGAAAACATGAAGCAGAGACCCTGATGGCTATGAGAATTTTCTGCTATTTGTTTCAGGGACCCACAGGCAGGAAACAACCAGGAAAGTTATCAAAAAATCATGGTCCACTCTGGAAACAAACTGTCATGCTCAAGGGTAGGTTGTGGAGGAGGTGAGAGAACAGGGAGGGAAGTCTGATCATAACAAAATATAAGTCTGTGTGATGGCAGGGAACCTACCAAGCAGGCCCTCCTTCCCCAGGGCCCAGGGGGACCCGGGCTCCAGAGACTCTCCTCATCACACCCACAGTGGGCATCTTCAGGCCACTGAAACACAGAGCTGTGCAAGATGAGGCACAAACACAACTCACAACTGATTCATTTTAGGGAGGGAAGGCACATGAGACCAAAATAAAAGCATTCAGGGCTAAGTCCAAACTCCTCCTTCTTCCCTGCTACTAATCATACAATCAGAACTTGAGAGCAAGAAGGAACACACAAGATTATCTCACCCAAATCCAACAATTTTCAGATAAGAAAACTCAAGTGCCGAGTGAGTGAGTGACTTTCCCATGGTAATGAAGGAAACTGGTAGCTTAGCTGACACAGAACCAGCTCTCCTCACTCCCAGCCCAGGGCCCTCCCTGCACCTCTGGATCTCCCCAAGGCCACAGTGTCTAAACAGCCCAAAAAGTGAACTGTGTAAAACTTGCCATTGTCTTCACTCAAGGTAGAGAGTGTAAGTGGATCAGCCCTGCAAACTTGCTAGTGGATGACAGAAAGATTCACATTTCCTCCTGTTTATCGGCATCCCCTGGCTCCAAGCCCTTAGGAAGATTCACCCTCCATTTGTGAAAAGATGGGGATATGTGTAGACCACTGCTGTGGGTGACGGGATTTCCACTTCACATCCCAGACTGCAACTCCACTCTCCCCACCACTGCTCTCAGCATGAGGCAGCTAAATTTCATGGAAAGCTCCCCATCCACATGAGAGCCCAGCTGGGCCTGAGAGGAACCACAGGGCAACTGCTCCTCTCCCAGGGTGCGTTCCCCATTGAGCACCAAACCACACTGTGTTCCCTTGTTCTCCCCTGTCTCTGTCCCATGCAGGTGGTAAGACACCCAGGGCACAGGCGGAGAAGTGAAACCCACCCCTGTGAGAGAGTGGGTGGGGAGAGGGAATATAAGGGAGAGAAGCAAATGAAGGGGGAAAGGAAAATGTGAATAAAAGATACTATCTCAAATGCCCCCCCCAGCATTAACATCAGCATGATTTCACCAATTCTCAGAATGGAATACACCCCTCCAATTGCCCAGATAAAGAAAGTAGCAATAGATTATATTGTCAACTTCATAGACGGACAAGACTCAAACTGCAAGTGACTGGAGAAGCCAAGATTCTGTTGCCTTCCAGAACCCAGACACCCAGCCCCAACTCAGTACTTCTCGAATATCGGAGTTTGAGAAATTCTGCTTTCAGTTGGTCCAAGGTGAGACTTATTGATCTCAATTTTTAGCAAACATCCCATAGAATTCTGATACAGATGGTCTGAGGACCACTCTATGAGAATTCCTACCATATCACTTTCCAACTGGACTGCTGAGAGGTTAAGAGCACCTGCTATGGAGTCCTCCAGGCAGCCTGGCTGCAAATTCTGGCTCTAACGCACTAGCTGCAAGGCCCTAGGTGAATGAATACACCTTAGCCCCCTCATCTACAACCTAGGACTAATAAAAGCACCCACCACATGTGCTGCTGTGAGGACCAAATGAGATAACATAGTTATTTAAAGTGTTTAGCACACTACCTGGCACGTAGTAAGTACACAGTATTTGTTGGCTATAACTTGGTCTGTTACTACACATTTAGTTGCACTAGTTGTCAGTTGTGTGATAAATAGTAAGAACACCATGCTGTTTGGCCATTATATTTTTATGATGCTATGTCTACATATAAAACTCATTACTCCCAAGAAATTGACAGGTCAAGTAACTTTTAAGCTACAGGGAGCCTGCCAAGGAGATTTCTAGACCTAGGATCCTAGCTATTAGCTTAATCCTTCTAAGTTACTTCTTCTTTGCCCTCCTAGTCTCACCCTTTCCCTTGGACATGGCGTTTTCAACAAAACTTTAAAGTTACATTGTGCTTTTATGTTTTACAATGAGTGTTAAAGTGTTTTATAAAATGTGTTTTGATGGCCTACTCTTCTCTTTTAATTTCTCCATAAGTCCTTCCTTCCCTTTAGGCAATTTATACGTGACCCCCAGGCTAAGAATATCTATCTCTGCCAAAACCCTGAAAAGTCAGTCTGATCAAGAGAGGCAAGGTTGAAGAAGAGTAGAATGCAGCCCTGTGGCTTGTGACAAGGACACCAGGCTGAGTGGTACCCCACAGGCTCAGACTCTGGGCTCACTCCTCTTCTCCATCTCAGCCTCCACCACTCACTCGCACCAGCCCAACCCTTCTTCTAGAGCTTCTTCCCAATGCCCATACACTATTCCCACTTGGAGAGTCCACAGCCATCATATGTAAACATATCCCAAGCTGAGTTTAGCATCTCAGTCCCTAGCCAACCAATCTCTCATCCTTATCTCAGGGCTAATGACGTCTGATCCACCCGAAAACCCAAACTAAAGACAGCTCCAAATCATCTTCTAGCCTCCTCTTCACCACCCCCTCCTCTCTGGTCACTCACCAAGGCCTGCCAATTTTTCAAGTGGCTCTCCTGTCCCCTGTTCTCCATGCCTTCTGACCTCCCAGTTCAGATCTCAGACTCTCATGTGGACTCTCCACAGACACAGTTTTCCCAACAAATTAGCTTCCAGGGTGTGTGTCCCAAAACACAGATCTGACCAGGTCACTTCCCACTTAAAGCCTTGGGCAGATCCCCACTCATGAGAGTCCAGACTCCTGAGGCTGGTCATCAAGACTTTCCCAATTTGGCAAGACCACACCCCTCCTGCTACCAAAGAGGGCCCCAAAATAACACCAGGCCAAATATATCCACCTAATCTACTGTAGCCTAAATGCTCAACCAACTGGGTACGTGACACCTCGTAGTTGGTCCCCTCTTGTGAAGACATTAGTCAAATTTATTGTATGTGACGATGGATCCTTGGGCCCTGAAGGGATGATACAGATTTCCAATGAGGAAGAGGAAAGACAATGCATGGCTAAGGCATTCAAGCTGTAGGGCTTGAGTTCATCTATCAAAACTCCTCCTTGTGCAGCAGGCAAAGCTAAGGCCTAGAAAAATAAATCCACCTATTAAAGGTCAAAGCTTCGGCACCAGCACAAGGACCCAGGTGTCCTGGCCCACAATTCTGCTTCTTCTGCCAACAGGCCTAGAAGACTCTACCAAGCACAACTGTCTGAGATTCCCACAACCTTTCCCTTTCCCTGATCACAACTCAAGACCCCCTACCCCACCCACAAACCTGCAGATTCAAAGATTACCTGGAAGGAAAAAAAAACAGGAAAGCTCGAGCTTTGGCACAAGTTCAGGGTGAAAATCCTGGGGCCAAACACAAGGAACTTTGATGATAATAAAAAATAGGCCCATTGTCCTGGTGGGTAGAACCAAACCATATCAGGAGCAAGGAAACCAGCTTTGTGCCTAGAGATGAGGACTTGGTCCTAAAATCTCAGGATGGAGATGGGGAAAGGAGAAAGGAACACATACATTAAGAAATCGAGGCCATTATGACAGTTCCTACTCATCCCTCGTTATTGTGTTTTGTTGTTATTGGTTTTTTTTCTTCACATAGTGTTCTTCATGGCCTCTGAGTGCCCCAGGATCAAGGAGGACCAGAAAAAGTCCTGGCTCCCAAGAGGGTGTGGGAATCAAGATAAGATTTAGGTGACTCCATTATGAGGTGACTGGTAGAGAAAGGAGCCACTCTATCCTTCCCCTAGTTGCTTGTGAAAGAAAAAAGAAAAAACTCAGAGCTACACATCCATCCCTCAACAAAGGAAACAAACTCTCCTGCAAAATACAGGGGACTGATTTGGGCACTGGGGCCCTGTCCACCTCAGTGCTGCAAGAAACAAGAGGAGGGGAAAACCCTGAGCATTAAACAACAAATATTTCGTGACAAGTACATTCTCCTCAGCTACCAAGTCCAAAGCTACTTGATATATTTCTGAGTTGCCAGAATGTCTTGGTTCACCTCATAAAAAGTCTCTGACTATATTCCTTAACGCCCAGAGATTCATTCCTTTGGGTGTGATCCATTGAAGTGATGGATCATTTAGACTGAAGGACAAAGTCTCATGTTTACCCTCAGGAAATAGTCCATCGTTATTCCTTTCCTACCCTTGCACAAGCTGTTCCACTACCTGTACCATCTTTCCTTCTCCTGCCCTTGCCCTTAGAAAATTTAAATTGTGTGCCCTCCTAGAGATCTCGAAGGGGCTCCTTTTGGGGCCCAGGGCAGCCACCTCAAAACATCCCACGGTGGCATGTTGATTATTTTGAATTAAAGTTACCTGTTTATATAAAAATTGGACCCTCCTCTCTCAGTTCCCCTTAAAGGCAGAAAATAAATCTCCCATGTGAAGGATGCTCCCCATGTTCCTGGAGATAAATATATCCTTCTTACGAGAACTAGCCAATTCAGGGCCAGGAAGCCTGTGTAAATAAATCCCATTGCTTTTGCTAATTTACTACCTCAAGCCACAAATCTGCTCAAATCCTCACTAATTATGTACCCTAAAACTGTTTCTTTTTCTTGTCAAATCTTCACAAATGTTTTGTGTCTTTATGTAAAAATATATATAAACCACCTACTTTGTTCACTCTGTGAGAATCATTTTTTCTATGATCTCCCACACAAGTGTATTAAATTGGTTTTTCTCCTGTTACTCTGGTCTTCTTTCAATTTTATTTTTAGTCCAAGCATAGGAACTCAAGACATGTAGAGGGGAGAATTTCCATATCCCTGACAATTTTGGAGAGCCAGCCAGGAGAACCAACAGCTCAGAAACTGATTTTTCCCTGTCACTGTTGCATCTAAGAGATCCTAGGATGTGTGAAACAGAAGACTTCTTACCATGTCAGTCTCCCGGAACTCTGTTTCCAGAGTCTGATGGGTATGAAAGTGGTGAAAGTTTCTTTTTTTTTTTTTTTCGTCTCTCTCTAAATTCAGATTAGCAGAAAATATTTGTGAAATTAGTTTCTTTGGGCCCAGTGACTCTGAGAAATTTGGGTGCATACTCTTGATTTTTGTTGAACTTTTCCTCCCAGAGAAGGTCATTGCTTTCCTTTGTCTTTGTTTTGTCATTTTTTATAAGGATGAAGAACCATAGGACAGGACAGCGGGTATAGGCCCTTTATAAGTCTCCTGTTCAAGTGAGTCTCACAGACTGTTGAGTTTTATGGTTCTCAGCAGACTGGCATCTATTTAGACAAACTTTGATGTGGGATCTCTAAGTAAAAACAGGATGCAATTTTTCTTTCCATCTTGTTCTATGTCCTGAGAGCTTGGCTGTGTGACCAGTGAAAATATTTTCTCATCAATCATGGTTTCCATCATCCAGAAGGTGCATTACTGGAGTGTACCTGGTGATCAGTCAAATAGACTGGAGTTCTGAGACATGACGTTACAAATAGCTTTTTCTTTGTTTGGCAGTGCCAGCTCTCAGGGCGGTTTGTCATAAGGGCTTCCAGTCCACAAGGGGCTTTTGTCATATTTATCTTCATTGTTAGTGTAGTAAAAGTCCCATTCTAGTAGTTCGTGCCTGGTGTCACAAACTAGTGAGTTTCTAACTGGAGGCATCCCACATTCCTGTGGGAGACTGGAGACATCATTTTCACTACAAAATCCTTATCACATTTGCAATGAAGGCTTTGCTTTCTTAGATTGTACTTAGGGAATAACCTTTCTGGATGTTGTGAGGACGGCATCCTTTACACTCTTGTTTGAGGACAACTTGTGTCTTTGGTTAAGCCGTATGAAAACTTATTGGTGTCAGCCGCTACTAAGATCCTACTTGTCAAAGGCCAGATGATGTATCCTTTACATTGGCTATACTAGAAAAATGTCAAAATCGGGACATTGAAATTACAATTGTCCTGCACTTAATTAAGAAAACCAGGAAAAATTTAAAAACCAATTACTCTGAAACTCTTAGGAAAAAATCTTGCAATTTTTTTCTCTTTGTGCTTTGAAATTGTCACTTTTACTGTGTTTTTGGAACATAAACCCCTCAGGATATAACAGCTGATAATTGCCTGAGACTGAGCGTGGCTAGCTCAGTTGTTAAAGCCTGAGGTTAAAGAAAAGAAAAAGAAAGAAAATTGGCCATTTTAAATGCAGACTGCAGGCCAGCCCTGGGGGCCTGATGGTTTAAATTCAGTGCACTTTACTTCAGCAGCCTGGGTTCCAGTCCTGGACGTGGGCCTACACCACTCATCTGTCAGTGGCCATGCTGTGGTGGTGGCCCACATAAAAAAAGAGGAAGATTGGCAGCAGATGTTACCTCAGGGTGAATCTTCCTCAGAAAAATTAATTAATTAATTAATTTAATTAAATACGAACTCTTAGAAAGGCTCTTTTCCCAAAAATCTCATTCCTTAAGATTACCTGTCTAGGGAAAATGTAAATCTTAAAAGGCTCTTCTCCACAAATTTAAACAAAAAAGCCTTTAAGCAGGTAATCTTAAATTGTTCCATCTGTTAGAGACACAATTATTTATAAACTAGTGATTTTTTTATTGTAATTGATTCATGGCTGAAGTTTAAAATAAAAGCTGTAAGACCTCTGTTTGTGTCTCTCTGTATATATTATAGATTTGGTATTTTTCTACCTCTGGGTGGTGTTATCAAAATTAAATCTAAAATAGTTCTATTTAACTGACTTAAAGTAAGCACTTGTTAAATTATTTCTAAATTTAATAGAAACTAACCCAAATGTTTCCCATGTTAGCATTATATAAAACAATCATTGGTAAATAAATGCTGTTTAACTTTGTTGGTTTCATTAAAATGGCATCAGTTCAGAGCTATCAGCATTGGATATAATGCAGACATGCAACTTTATTCTACCTGGATTATTAGTCAAATATTGTTATGTTACCTCTGATACAAAACTAGTCAGCAAGAAAAAAACAACTTAAGATAATGGCTAATTCATGTCTCATGAAATATTTATGAATAATCTAAGAATGATTGTTAAGAACAAATCAATTATATAGATAACAAAATGTGAATGTTTTGGTGTAATAATTTTTTTATGGTATGTGTACTTAAAAATAGCTTCCTGAAATCTATTTGGTAACTTGAAACTTTATAGTTTTGCTAATTAAATTAGATGATGAGAAATTCATTCAGTATCCATATCATTTCCAGATAAGGTAAAATAGTAAAAAATTAATTGCTGAACATAGCTCTATGTACTTTTGGCTTCCTTTTACACAGGATTAAAAATATTTGGGTCTATCAGTAAACATGTCATGTGTCATGCTGAGAAATTTTAGATGAGACAGCACATGTTTCTAGAAATCATAAAATGCATTTATATAAGTCTGCCAATGCACAGAATCCTAATGTAAAAGACAGTTCACAATTTTTTACTTCTTATTTTTCATTAGAAATTAAGGTTTCTAAGGGTTAAGAATTCTAATTATTTTATGTAGTTAAAATTATTCAAAATAATAGGGGAAAGATCTCTGTATGTGAGGAAAATAAGATGTATGGTTTTTGGTAAGAAAAAGTAGGTGGCATGGAGATGCAATTTTGTTGAAAGAAAAAAGTAATTTTGTCACAAAATAAAGCTGGGTATTCCTGAATGAAAAAGAGAAAGAGGAACAAACTAAAATGGAAATAGAAAGCTATAGAAGGTTCATGGAAAAGGAAACTTTGGAAAGAGATTGGAATGAATGTAATTAAGTGAGTGAGTTTTAACATCAAAAATAAGAGACTATAAAATTAAAATTTGGTTTTCTCTCCATGTTAAAAAGATAAATTAACTAGAAAGTGAGGAAGAGACTGACGTTAGCATCATGGCAGAGTGAGTTGTTCCCTGTGTCTCTTCCCTCTAAGATACTACTAAACAGACATTCCTTAACCAACAGAGGATTCCCTACACAGCACAACAGCATGCCTGAGAGATCCACATCCTTATACATCTGAAGGTGGGTGGACTGGATCCCCAGGAAGCTGTGGAATTAGGTGAACAGATCCTTCTTCTTCCCTGTTAGCAGTGATCCAGGTCGTGGGTAATCACACAGTGGTGGGTGCGACTGTGTGGAGGCAGGGGCAGCCTAGCCTGTGTGTGAATGCTTTCAGGGTGGTAGCCTTGCCCTTGGGAGCTCCCACAATGCCATGGTGGCCCCACTTGTGGGCACACTCTGCAGCACATGGTGGCAGCTCAGCCCATGTGAATGAACCCCAGAACCAAGCACAGCAGCTCAGCCAAACCAGCCATGACTGCAGAGCTAGCCTGCACATGAAAGGCAGCACCCTGCCTACTGCAACACCTCAGTGAGTCCCTGCTGAATGCAGTGGTCCCACCTGCTCTAGAGTAACCCACTGCCAGAACACAGAGGTCAAGCATGTATACACATTTATGATCTGCTAAGCAGCTGCAGCCAGCCCATGAAGATGCAGAGAAGCCCTACCTAAGCAACTTCCAGTAGATGGGGTGGGATCAGAAAACACAGCTCCAAAGCCAGCTCGGATGGCCTTGTGGTGAAAGTTCAGCACACTCTGATTTGGCAGCATGGATTTGGTTCCCAGGTGAGGAACCACTCTACTCATGGGTCAGTAGCCACAGTGTTTCAGCAACTTACATAGAAGAACCAGGAGAACTTACAACCATACACAACTATGTACTGCGGCTTTGGGGTGGGGGGAGAAGAAAGGAGGAAGAAAAGAGGAAGAAGTTAGCTTAGGGTGAATATTCCCCAGCAAAAAATAATTAAAGAAATAAAGTAAACACAGCTCCTGCTCCCCCCATCAGCAGTGGCAGGTGAAATCTGCGACCTGATACTACTACAAATGTGCTGGCAAAGGATCAATTCAGCAAACACCTTGATGAACGACAGTAACATTTCAGAGCAGAAGGAAAATTACAATTCTCCAGAAACAAACCCTGAACTCACAGAAATTTACAGTCTGAATAGCAAATGATTCAAAATAGTTGTCATAAAGAAACTCAATGAGTTATAAGAAAACTCCAAAAGACAGTTCAATGATCTCAGGATTAAAATTAATGAGCAGAAGGAATAATTCACCAAAGAGATTGAAGCTGTAAAAATAAATGATACAGAAATTCTGGATATGAAGATCACAATCAATGAGGTGAAAAATAATCTAGAAACCATAAAAAATAGAGCTGACATTATGGAGGACAGAATTAGTGAATTAGAGGATGGAAATATAGAAATGCTTCAGGTAGAGGAGGAGAGAGAACTAAGATTTTTTTTAAAATAAAGAAATTCTTAGAGAAATACCCAATTCAATTAGGAAATGCAATAAAAGGATTATAGGTATTGCAGAGGGAGAAGAGAGGAAAACAGGAGCAGAGTACTTTTTAAAGAAATAATAACTGTGAACTTCCGAAATCTGGGGAAAGAGTTGGACTTAAGAGTACAGTAAGACAACAGAACTCCCAAATACATCAATACAAAAAGTCCTTCTCCAAGGCATATATTAAAACTGGCAAAAGTCAATGACAAATGAAAAATATTAAGGGAAGCAAGGCAGAATAAAATAACTACAAAAGAATCCCTTTCAGGCTTTCAGTGGATTTCTCACCAGAAACCTAACAGGCTAGGAAAGAAAAGAATGATATATTCAAAATACTGAAAGACAATAACTTTCAGTGAAGAATGCTCTATCCAATGAAACTATCCTTCAGATACAATGGAGTAAAAAAGCTTTCCCAGATAAACAAAAGCTGAGGGAGTTCATCACCACTAGGCCTGCCTTACAAGAAGCATTGGAAGGAGCCCTCCCATCTGAAATGAAAAAGCAAAGGTTTACAAAACCTTGAGCAAAGAGATAAATAGGCAGATAAAATCAGAAAATTGCAGCTTTATATCAGAACAGGTTTGTAATCAATTATAACACAAAAGATAAAGAGAAGGAAAGCATCAAAAATAACTATAAACACTTCAATTTAGTCATAAACTCACAACACAGAAAAGAATAATTTGTGAAAACAATAACTCAGAAGGCGAGGACAGGGAAGGAAGCTCTTAGGCTAATGGAGATAAGAGGGAATCAGAAAATGGACTATCTCATCTATGAGATCCTTTATACAAACCTCATGGTAACTGCTAAAGAAAATATCAAAGCAGAGCCACAAATACTAAATAAACAAAAAACTGAGAAAATAATAACAGAAAACCACCAAACTGAAATGGTAGTCAGAAAAAAAGGGCAAATAATTACCAGAAATAAAGAACAACTGGAAAACAAGAGATAAAATGGCAATATTTAGCCCCCATACATCAATACGCACTCTAAATGTAAGTGGATAGAATTCTGCAATCAAAAGACACAGAGTGACTGGATGGATTAAAAAACAAGACCCAACAATATGTTGCCTCCAGGAAACACATCTCAGGTCTAAAGAGAAATTTAGGCTCAAAATGAAGGGATGGAAGATGACACTCCAGGCAAATGGCAAGCAAAATAAAGTAAGTGTTGCCATACTTATATGAGACAAAGCAGACTTTAAGATAAAAGAGATAACGAGAGACAAAGAAGGACAGTGTATAATGATAAAAGGGATATTCCACCAAGAGGATGTAATATGTAAATATATATGTACCTAAAAAAAAGAACACCAAAATACATAAAGGACTATGAACAGACCTAAAGGGAGAAATTGACAGCAACACAATGATAGTAGTAGACCTCAACACTTCAGTTACATCAATGGATAGATCATCCAGACAGAAAGTCAAAAGAAACAGTGGTCTTACTTGGAACACTAGACAAGATGGACCTAATAGTCATATATGGAACATTCTATCCAACATCAGCAGGATATACATTCTTCTGAAATGCACATGGAACATTCTCAAAGATCCACCATATGTTGGGAAACAAGGCAAGCTTTGATAAATTTAAGAAGATTGAAATCATATCAAGCATCTTTCCTGACCACAATGCTATGAAACTAGAAATCAATTACAAGAAAAAACTAGGAAAGCCACACATATGTCAAGACTAAACAACATGCTACCAAAAAACCATTGGGTCAATGAAGCAATCACAAGAGAAATAAAAAATTACCTGGAAACAAATGAAAATGAAAACACAATCCCAAATCGTATGGAATGCAGAAAAAGCAGTACAAGAGGGCAATTTAGAGCAAAATTCAGGCCTACCTCAATAAAAAAGAAAAATCTCAAATAAGCAATCTAAAACAACACCTAATAGAACTAGGAAAACAAGAACAAAGGAAGCCCAAAGTCAGAAGAAGGAGGGAAACAATAAAAATTAGAGCAGAGATAAATGAAACAGAGACTAAAAAAAAGATAGAAAGCATCAGTGAAACTAACAGCTGTTTCTTTGAGAAGATAAAATTGACAAACCCTTTGCCAGACTCACTAAGAAAAAAAATGTAAGGAGGCTCAAATAAATAAAATTAGAAATGAACGAGGAGAAATTACAGCAGATACCACAGAAATACAAATGATTATAAGAGAATACTATGAAAAACTAAATGTCAACAAAAGGATAACCTAGAAGAAATATATAAATGGTGAGACCCATACAACCTCATAAAACTGAATCAAGAAAAAATATAGATGCTAAATAGACCAATCACAAGTAAAGAGATTGAAACAGTAACCAAAATCCTCTCAAAAGAAATGAAAGTCCAGGACCAGATGGCTTCTATGGAGAATTCTAGCAAACACTCAAAGGAGATTTAATACTTAGCTTTCTTAAACTATTCCAAAAACTTGAAGAGGATGGAACAATTCGTAACTCATTCTATGAGGTCAACATCACCCTGATACCAAAAATAGACAAGGACAACACAAAGAAGGAAAATTAAAGGCCAATATCTCTGAAGAACATAGATGCAAAAATCCTCAACAGAATGTTAGCAAATTGAATACAGCAATACAATAAAGGATTGTACACTATGATAAAGTGGGATTTATGACAGGGATGCAGGTATGGTTCAATATCCACAAATCAATCAATGGGATATTCCACATTAACAAAGTGAGCAATAAAAACCACATGATCCTCTGAATAGATGTAGAGAAAGCATTTGACAACATCCAACATCCATTTGTGATAAAAACGCTCAATAAAATGGATATAGAAGGAAAGTACTTCAACATAACTAAGGCCATATATGACAAATCCAGAGTGAGCATCATACTTAGTGAAAAACTGAAAACCATCACTCTGAGGACAGAAACAAGAAAGAGTTTCCACTATTTCCACTCCTATTCAACATTCTTCTAGAGATTTTGGCCAGACCAATTATACAGGAAAAAGAAATAAAATGCATCCAACCTGGAAATAAAGAAGAAAAACTCACACTGTTTGTGGACAACATGATTCTACATATGGAAAACCCTAAAGAATCCACCAGAAAAGCATTAGAAACAATCAACAACTACAGCAAAGTTGCAGTAAAGAAAATCAACTTAAAGAAATCAGTTGCATTTCTATATGCTACTAATGAAATAGCAGAAAGAGAACACAAGGATACAATCAGATTTACAATCACAACAAACAGAAGAAAATATCTAGGAATAAATTTAACCAGGTGGTGAAAGACCTGGACACTGAAAACTATGAAACATTATTCAAAGAAATCGAAGAAGACATAAAGAAATGGAAAGATATCCCATGCTCATGGATTAGGAGAATTAACATAGTTAAAATGTCCATCTTACCAAAAGCAATCTACAGATTCAATGCAATCCCAATCAGAATCACAATGATGGGACCAGCCTGGTGGTGCAGCAGTTAATGGCATACGTTCTGCTTCAGTGGCCTGGGGCTCACCAGTTAGAATCCCGGGTGCGGACATGGCACCGCTTGGCAAAATCCATGCTGTGGTAGGCGTCCCAGATACAAAGTAGAGGAAGACGGGCATGGATGTTAGCTCAGGGCCAGTCTTCCTCAGCAAAAAGAGGAGGATTGTCAGTAGTTAGCTCAGGGCTAATCTTCCTAAAAAAAAAAAAAAGAAAGAAAAAAGAAAAAATAATAATCATAAAGCCATTCTTCAAGGAAACAGAGCAAAGAATCCTAAAATTTATATGGAAGAACAGAGGACTACGAAAAGCCAAGCAAATGCTGAGGGAAAAAAAAAAAACCTGGAGGCATCACAATTCCTGGCTTCAAAATATACTACAAAGCTATAGTAATCAAAACAGCATGGTAATTGCACAAGAACAGACACACAGGTCAATGGAGCAGAATTGAAAGACCAGAAATAAAATGATACATCTATGGACAGCTAGTTTTCTACAAAGGAGCCAGGAACACACAATACAGAAAGCAGAGTCTCTTCAACAAATAGTGTTGGGAAAACAGGACAGACACATGCAAAAGAATGAAAGTAGACCATTATCTTACATCAGACTAAAAAATTAGCTCAAAATGAATTAAGACTTGAAAGTAATATATGAAACCATAAAATACCTAGAAGAAAATATACACAGTACACTCTTTGACATAGGCCTTAGAAACATCTTTTCAGATACTATGTCTCCTCGGGAAAGGGAAACAAAAGAAAAAATAAACAAATGGCACTTCACTAGACTAAAGAGATTCTGCAAGGCAAAGGAAACCAGGAAGAAAGTGAAAAGACTACACACTAACTGGGATAAAAATCTTTGCAAATCATAGATCTGACAAGGAGTTAATCTCCAAAATATATAAAGAACACACACAGCCCAACAACCAAAATCAAACAACCTCATCAAACACTGAGCAGATGACACGAACAGACATTTTCCCAAAGAACATATACAGATGGCAAATAGAAACGTGAAAAGATGTTCAACATCACTAATAATCAGGGAAATGCAAATCAAACTGCAATGAGAGATCACCTTACACCTGCCAGAATGGCTATAATTACCAAGATAAAAAATAACAAATGTTGGATAGGATGTGGGAAAAAGAGAACCCTCATACACTGCTAGTGGTAATGCAAACCAGTGCAGATACTATGGTAAAAAAATACGGAGATTCTAAAAAAGTTTAAACTAGAAATATCATATGGTCCCGCTATCCCACTACTGGATATTTATCCAAAGAACTTGAAATCAACAATCCAGAGAGATTGATGCATCCCCTTTGTTCATTGCAGCACTATTCATAGTAGCCAAGAAGCCCATCAACTGATGAATGGATAGAGAAGATGTGGTATATATATACACAATGGAATACTACTCAGCCATATTCAAAGACAATGCCGTCCCATTCACAACATGGATGAACCCTTGAGGGTATTATGTTAATCAAAATAAGCCAGACAAAGACAAACACCACAACATTTCACTCAGATACTGAAGATGAACAAATACATGGACAAAGAGAACAGATTAGTGCTTACCAGAAAGGAAGGGGGTGTGGGGCACAAGGGGTAAAGTGGCACATGTGTATGATAACAGGTAAAAACTAGACTATTGGTGGTGAGCACGATGCAGTCTATACAGAAACTGATATATAATAATGAACACCTGAAATTATGCAGTGTTATAAACAGTATGACCTCGATAAAATAAATTTTAAATAAAGAAGAGAGTGTGGAAGAAAGCAAAAGAGAAATAAAACCTTACTTTCTGTGGGCATTAGCTAAAATTAAATCGTCATTATAAGAGTTTTAAAAATATGCTTTAACATCAATAGTGTTTTACGTAAAACTGAAAAAATTTTCTTTTCATCTTTTAAAAGAACAAAGTTTTCTTGGAATATTGGTCTGATTCTGTTAACAGATTATGAAAGGAAACCAAAGATTTTATGTTTTATCAAAATAATTTTCTGTGCTTTATTAGATCTTTGATTACTTAAGGAAACTGAATCTTCTCAATAGTAAGAGCTAAGTTTTGCTAACAGCTATGTAACCTTCTGCATTTGCCTTTAAAATCTTTTATCACCACTTTGGTTAAATGAATAACTAGGTATTGTTCCACGGTGTAACTACGTATTATTTCACAGTGACCTATGATCTTATTTGACCATTGTTTCAACCCCTTTTTATTTTTCTTTTTGTTTTATTGAGGTCATAGTAGTTTAGAACATTGTAAAATTTCACTTGTACATTATTATTTGTTACTCACCATACATATGTGCCCTTATGACTCCCCAACCCCCTTCTGATCTGGTAACCACTAATCTCTGCTGTTTTTTTAAAATTTTTTATTGTGGTCTAAGTAGTTTATAATATTGTGAAATTTACAATTTCATTACATTAATATTTGTCAAACACCATATAAATGTACGCCTGCATCCGTGTGCCCACCCTCCCCCTCTTCCCCCTGGTAACCACTAAATTGTTCTCTTTGTCCGTAAGTTTGTTTATCTTCCACATATGAGTGACAGCATGCAGTTTGTCTTTCTCTGTCTGACTTATTTCATTTAACGTGATGTCCTCAAGGTCCACCCATGTGGTTGTGAATGGGACAATTACGTCTTTTTATGGCTGAGTAGTATTCCATTGTATAAATATACAACTTCTTCTTTACCTAATCATCAGTTGTTGGGCACTTGTGTTGCTTCCATGTTTTGGCTACTGTGACTAGTGCTTCAATGACCATAGGGGTGCATAAGTCTCTTTATATTGTCGATTTCAAGTTCTTTGGATAAATACCCAGTAGTGGGATAGCTGGGTCACATGGTAATTCTATTTTTAATTTTTGAGAAGTCTACACACTGTTTTCCAGAGTGGCTGCACCAGTTTGCATTCCCACCAGCAGTGTATGAGGGTTCTCTTTTCTCAACATCCTCTCCAACATTTGCTATTTTTTGTCCTGGTGATTATAGCCATTCTAATGGGTGAAGGATGATATCTAAGTGTTGTTTTGATTTACATCTCCTTGATGATTAGTGATGTTGAGCATCTTTTCATGTACCTATTGGCCATCTGTATATCTTCTTTGGAAAAATGTCTGTTCATATCTTCTGCCCACTTTTTGATTGGGTTGTTTATTTGTTTGTAGTTCAGTTGTGTGAGCTCTTTATATATTACGGAGATTAACCTCTTATCAAGTATGTGATTTGCATGTATTTTCTCCCAGTTGGTGGGTTGTTTTGTATTTTCATGGTTTCCTTTGCTTTCCAGAAGTTCTTTAGTCTGGTGAAGTCCCACTTGTTTATTTTTTCTTTTGTTTTCCTTGTCTGAGTGGACATAATCTTTGTAAAGATCCTTTTAAGGCTGATGTCAAAGACTGTACTTCCTATATTTTCCTCCAGAACTTTTATAGTTTCAGGTCTTACCTTCAAGTCTTTGATCCATTTTGAGTCTATTTTTGTGTTTGGGGAAAGATAATGATCTACTTTCATTATTTTGCATGTGGCCGTCCAGTTTTCCCAGAACCATTTATCCATTGTATGTTCTTCGCTCCTTTGTCAAAGATTAGCTGTCCATAGATGTGTGGTTTCCTTTCTGGGATTTCAATTCTTATCTATTGATCTATTTGTCTGGTTTTGTGCTAGTACCATGCTGTTTTGATTACTGTAGCTGTGTAGTATGTTTTGAACTCAGGGATTGTGATGCCTCCAGCTTTGTTCTTTTTTCTCAAGATTTCTTTGGCTATTTGGGGTCTTTTGTTGTTGCATATAAATTTGTGGTCTCTTTGTTCTATTTCTGTGAAAAATGTCATTGGGATTTTGATTGGGATTGCACTGAATCTATAGATTGCTCCTAGGTAGTATGAACATTTTAACTATGTTTATTCTTCTGACCCATGAACATGGAATATCTATCCATTTCTTCATGTCTTCTTCAGTTTGTTTCAATAATGTCTTATAGTTTTCAGTGTACAGGTCTTTCAACTCTTTGGTTAAGTTTATTCCTGGGTATTTTGTTCTCTTTGTTGTGATTGCAAATGGGATTGTATTCTTGATTTCTCTTTCTGCTGCTTTATTGTTAGTGTATAGGGATGCAACTGATTTTTTAAATTGATTTGTTACCCTGAAACTTTGCTGTAGTTTTTATTTCTAATAGTTTTCTGATGGATTCTTTAGGGTTTTCTATGTATAAAATCATATCATCTGCAAAGAGTGAGAGTTTCACTTCTTAAGTGCCTATTTTGATTGCTTTATTTCTTTTTCCTGCCAAACTGCTCAGGCCAAAACCTCTAGTACCATGCTGAATAAGAGTAGTGAGAGAGGGCACTCTTGTCTTGTTCCTGTTCTCAGCGGGATGGCTTTCAGTTTTTCCCCATTGAGTATGATGCTGGTAGTGGGTTTGTCATATATGGTCTTTATTATGTTGAAGTATTTTCCTTCCATACCCATTTTATTGAGAGTTTTTATCATGAATGGACGTTGGATCTTGTCAAATGATTTCTCTGCTTCTATAGAAATGATTATGTGGGTTTCCTTCCTCCTTTTGTTAATATGGTGTGTCACGTTGACTGATTTGTAGATATTGAACCACCCCTGTGTCCCTGGTATGAATCCAACTTCATAATGGTGTATGAACTTTTTAATGTATTGCTATATTTGGTTTGCCAATATTTGGTTGAGGATTTTTGCATCTAGGTTCATTAGTGATATTGGCCTGTAATTTTCCTTCTTTGTGTTGTCCTTGTCTGTTTTTGGGATCAGGATGATTTTGGCCTCGTAGAATGTGTTAGGAATATTTCTTTCTCAAATTTTGATATAGTTTGAGAAGAATAGGTAATAAATTGTCTTTGAATGTTCGGTAGAATTCTCCCAAAAAGCCATCTGGTCCTGGACTTTTATTTGGGGGGAGGTTTTTGATTACTGTTTTGATCTCTTTACTTGTGATTGGTCTATTCAGATTCTCTGTTTCTTCTTGATTCAGTTTAGGGAGGTTTTAAGAGTCTAAGAATTTGTCTATTTCTTCTAGATTGTCCAGTTGGTTGGCATACAGCTTTTCATAGTATTACCTTATAATCTATTGTATTTCTGTGGTATCTGTTATAATTTCTCCTCTTTCATTTCTAATTTTATTTATATCATCCTTCTCTCTTTTTTTCTTAGTGAGTCTGGCTAAGAGTTTGTCAATTTTGTTTATCCTCTC
Source organism: Equus quagga (assembly GCF_021613505.1). NCBI lineage: Eukaryota > Metazoa > Chordata > Mammalia > Perissodactyla > Equidae > Equus > Equus quagga. Next base: position 95,206,676 of record NC_060279.1, on the reverse strand, counting down.
AAAGAAACAGCTCCTTGCTTCATTGATCTTTTTTCAAGTCTTTTGTTTCAGTTTCATTTAATTCTCCTCTAATTTTCATTATTTCCCTCCTTCTGCTGAGTTTGGGCTTGGCTTGTTCTTCTTTTTCTAATTCTGTTAGGTGTAGTGTAAGATTGTTTATTTGAGCTGTTTCTTGTTTGTTAACGTGGGCCTGTACTGCTATGCATTTCCGTCTTAGGACCACTTTTGCTGCATCCCATAAGTGTTGGTATGGTGTGTTTTTGTTCTCCTTTTTCTCCAAATATTTTTTGATTTCTCCCTTTATTTCTTTAACGACCCATTGCTTGTTCAGTAGCATGATCTTTAGTCTCCACATTTTTGTTCCTTTTACAGCTTTTTTCTTGTAATTGATTTCTAGTTTCATGGCATTATGTTCAGAATAGATAGTAGATATGATTTCAATCTTCTTAAATTTTTTGATGTTTGAGTTGTTTCCCAATATATGGTCTATTCTTGAGAATGTTCCATGTGCACTTGAGAAGAACGTATATTCTGCTTTTTTGGGGTAGAGTGCTACATTTTATATATATATATATATTAGAGAAAGAGAGTGCTATATTATATATATAAATATATATATTATAGAGAGAGAGTACTATATTATATATATATAATATATAGGAATAAGGATAAGGAATATAGGAATAATAATAGGAAAAAGAAATAAAGGAATCAAAATAGGCACTTAAGAAGTGCAACTCTCACTCTTTGCAGATGATATGATTTTATACATTAACATCTGGTCTAGTTTTTCGTTTAAGTCCACTATCTCCTTGTTGACTTTTTGTCCAGATGTTCTATTCATTGATGTAAGTGGGGTGTTGATGTCCCCTATTATTACTGTGTTCTCATTGATATCTCCTTTCGGGTTTCTTAATAGTTGCTTTATGTAATTTGGTGCTCCTGTGATCAGTGCATACACGTTTACAAGTGTTACACCTTCTTGGTGGAGAGCCTCTTTTATCATTATATACTGCCCCTCTATGTCTCTCTTTACCAGTTTTATCTTGAAGTATGCTTTGCCTTATATAAGTATGGCAACAGCTGCTTTCTTTTCTTTGCCATTAGTTTGGAGGATTATCTTCCATCCCTTGCCTCTGAGCCTATGTTTATCTCTAGGGTTGAGATGTCTTTCCTGGAGACAGCATATTGTTGGGTTCGGTTTTTAATACATCCAGTAACACTCTGTCTTTTGATTGGAGAATTCCATCCATTTACACTTACAGTGATTATTGATATATGAGGGCTTTAACACTGCCATTTTATCACTTTTTTCTGGTTTCTCTGTATTTTCCTTCTTTCTCATCCCATGTGTTTCTGACGTGTCACTTCCGTTTGGTGTTTCTCTATGATGTTTTTCTTGATTTTCTCTTTATTTCTCGTGTGAGTCTATGTTCTGATTTTTTGTTTAGTGGTTATCATAAAGTTTGTATAAAAGATCACGTAGATGAGATACTCCATTATCTCATGGTCTCTTATTTCCTTACTCTAAGCAGGTTACATCCCTTTCCTATTCCCCATCTAAGTTACTGTTGTCACAACTTATTACATTTTGTCTTGTCAGTTTGTGATCAAAGTGAAGTGATATAGTGTTTTCCATACTTTCCTTCCCTTTATCTTTACAATTATAATTGTTTATTAACCTGTTCTGATACAGAGCTGCAATTTTCTCATTTTGTCTTTTCTATTTATCTCCTTGCTTGATGTTTTGTTAACTCTTTCTTTTTCTTTTCAGGTATGAAGGCCTTCTTGATCATTCTTTGTGTGGGGACTCTTGTGGCAATGAACTCCCACAGCTTTTGCTTATCTGGGGAAATTTTTCTTTCTCCATCATATCTGAAGGATATTTTCGCAGCATGGAGCATTCTTGGCTGAAAGATTTTCTCTTTCAGAATTTGGAATATATCATTCCACTCTCCTAGCCTGTAAGTTTTCTGATGAAAAATCTGCTGAAAGCCTGATAGGGGTTCCATTGTAGGTTATTTTATTCTGCCTTGCTGCCCTTCATATTTTTTCTTAGTCATTGACTTTTGCCAGTTTCACTAATATATGCCCTGGAGAAGGTCTTTTTACATTGATTAAATTAGGAGTTCTATTAGCTTTGTACACATGTAAGTCCAGCTCCGTCCACATGTTTTGGAAGTTCTCAGCTATTATTTCTTTGAACACGCTCTCTGCTCCTATCCCCTCTCTTCTCCCTCTGTAATACCTATGGTCCTTATGTTGTGTTTCCTAATCAAGGTGGATATTCTAGGGAAATTTCTTCATTTCCATTTAGTCTTACTTCTCTCCCCTCCTCCCTCTGCAGCATTTCCATATTTCAGTCCTCTAAATTACTCATTATCTAGTCCATAATGTCAGCTCTATTTTTTAAGGACTCCAGATTTTCCTTTATGTCCAACATTCTGTTTTTCATCTCCAACATTTCTGACTGGTGTTTTTTATACTTTCAATCTCTTGTGAAGTATTCCCTCTGTTCATTAATTTTCTTCCTGAGATGATTAAACTGTCTTTCAGAGTTTTCTTGGAACTCATTTAGTTTACTTATGACAGCTATCTTGAATCCTCTTTCATTTAGATTGTAAATTTTTGTGACTTCAGGATTTCTGGGTACTTGTCATGTTCCTTCTGGTCTTGAGTGTTAATATACCTCCTCATGCTAGTTGATGGGGTGGACTTTTGCTATCACATAGTGGTAGCATCTGGTAGCAGTTCCCACCTGCCAGCACTGCCAGGGGTAAGAGCTGTGTCTTCTGAGTCCTCTACCACCCATGGCAGATGTGTCCGTTCATTGGAAGTTTTGCCAACAGGGCCTATGCGTGTTTGCCCAGTGCTGCTGCTTTACACATGTATGTGCAGGCATTCTGGCAGGGATCTCCTGTTCTGTCTTACTGGGTGAGCTGGTGCGCCTGCTGGGAGGTGGGTAGAGGTGCTTCCTATTGTGTGTGTAATCCCACACCCCTGCTCTGCACTGTCTGTTGGCTTGGTCTGCTCAGCTTGGTGTGGAATATCCTGCAACTCCTTACCTGCCTTGGTGTGGAGCATTCCTATAGGCTGGGGGCAACTCAAAGAGTGCAAGCATTCCCATGGATGGCTGCCCTTTCCACCCTCTCCATTTAGTGTCCTGCAATCACTGCCAGTGAGATCCCATGCCCTATATCACTGCTGTTCAGAGAGTGAGAGGAAATCTCCCTACCACCTTCCACTGGCTCCCAGGTGTATCCAGCAACCCCACTTTAGACTTATGGCTTTGTGAATCTCTCAGATGTCTATTGGGTTGTGTGAATGTCCTCTGTGGGTTCATGAATGTCACTTTCATTGCAAGGGGAGAGACTGAGGGAAGAATAGACTCCTCACACATGAGGCTGATGTCACTCTTGGTCTAACCCTTTTGATATTTTTGACAGTCTTCCTAAAAGCAAATTCTAAATAAAATCTTTTAATCTCAACTAACTTTGATGTTTTTAGAGGACCCCTGGAACATTTCAAAGACTTTATTTTGTTTCCTTATAAAAAGAGAGATGTTAAACTAATTAGGATTATTTGATATGTTAAATTACATGGGAAGCTCTGTCAAATAAGAAGTAACATTAAGCCTTCCTTATGTTGTACCTGTATATGTTAGAAGAGTTCCACAAATAGTGTGAAATTTCTGAAAGTCTGACATGCCCTAGTATAAAATGTTGTCTATCATCAAAATTGAGGGCCGCACTAAAAGGACTGAATCTGAGTGCAGGGAAATGCCCTAGCTGACTTTTATGAAAGGCAGCCACAACAGAATCTTTCAAGACTGTGGTACATGTGGTTGAAGTCTATTCTGCTTCTTAAAACAAGGATTCCTCATTGCCAGACTTTTCACCATCCTGATGACCTTGTAACATGGCAACAGTCTGCTCCTGAATCAGAGAAATTAAGACGAGTAAATGAAGGCTGTGAATTAAACAAAGAGTCAGAGCCATGGGAAACCCAAGACGACTGCTTAATTCTTCCTGGCTCCCAGGAAAACCTCATTTTTCGGTTTTTTTTATACCTTCACTCAAAATAGGAAAAAGGATTTTCTCCCTAGAGGTCTCAGAACTTCACCCTCTGGGTTCTTTGAACACCTGCAGCTGGACTTCATTCAACTGCCTCTCAGTATGGGTTAATAATAATTTCCTGTTGTTGTATATATGTTTTCCAAATGGGTTAAAGCCTTTCCTTACCTCAAAGCTGATGCCTTCACAGTGACGAAGAAACTGTTAGAAAATATGTTTCCCAGCTAGGGTGTACCTCCCACAAACTCCAGTAGTCAAGGCACACACTTCACTGGGCAAATAATATAAGCCTTAACAAAAACCTTGCAAACTTCTGGGAATCATCACTGTACCTATCACCCTCAATCACCAGGCAAAGTCAAGAGACATAATGGAAAACTGGATTCAATGTTTCTTTGTCAATTGTCATTTTTAAGTTTTTTGTCATTTTCAGACAGTTGTTTTTACTCTACTTTTACAAATGCTTTCATCTTTAGATAGTCATGGAAAGTAATCGCATGCATTCTAAAATACAGGCTTCTGACAAACTTTCAGTTTATAAAACTGAACTGGGTAGGAAATTGCAAAACTCTAATGGAGAATCTGATGACCACATAAAACTGCTAAAAGAAGACTCAGCAAAAATCCTTTACACAGGACTGAGTGAAGAGATGAGAATGATTATAACTTTTACGACTTTATTATTTTTGCAATATTAGTGATTTTTAAATGCTTTATTTTCAGATTTAAGAAAACCTTTTTCTCTTTTTTCTTAAGCTAACTATGACTGACAGCAACTTGTTAAATTATACCTTTGTAAAAAAAATTTAAACATTTATCTTTTTCTTCCTACTTGATCCATCCAGAATTTGGAAACTCACAGTATTATTATTTTCATGGCAATATAGTTATTCTCATAAGTTCAATAAGAATCTGTCCTCCTTATAACAGGACACAATTGGAAACATTGGTTATTTTACCAAAGCTTTTAATATGATGTCATGTTTGAGAGAAACAGGCATTGAGTCAGATATGACCAGACAGCTTTTGAGAAAGAAAGATTGGACATTATGGAACAAAGCCACTTGGAAATGTTGGCTTGGTACCTTATTTACAGGGTTCCCAGCAACATTACTGGGTAAGTAATGAAGGTCACTTACTGGCAGGTGCCTGGAACCTTGAAAGATTTGGGGGAACTCGAGAAGAGAAAAATTCACCCAAATCTGTAGGTATTACAGGCTTTGTCTGGCATCAAGAGGCTTTTGAAGTTCAATCTGGAATTCCTTATAAAAAATTCTAGCAAAGCAAGTTTAAAAGAGCCTATATGATCAATTGCTATTCTTCCTGTACTTATGTAAATGATCGGGCCTATTTATTGAAACTACACCTACTTTGCAAACCAATCAGTCTTAATTTGGCTATCTTTGGTAAGAATGAGGGTGATTTTAGAGAGAAAGACTATTTTTCAGTAAAAACCATAATACACATCTTTGGATATTAGATCCTAGTTCTGTTACTTGTCTTTGAGGTTTTTGTTTTCTACTTGTAAACTGGACTGGATCCTGAATTCTTCTAGTCTCATGAAGTATCTGACTACAAATATCCAAGCTAACATTTTCAATTTTTTCCCCACAAACTTTATTTGAAACCATTGAGAACTTAAACCACCCTTGTTCCTAAAGCCCTGCAAATGAAGCCAGACAACTTGATATAAACTTAAGAGAGATCACCACGATAGAATTCCCGTTGCTGTGTAAGTCACTCAAAAGGATACCTGAACACTTAATGACATCATCAGAGACATTTTAAGCTGCAAAAGATGCTTCCACACTGACATCTAGAAATCTTAACTGGCTGTCCCGGAACTCAGAAACTGGTTTATAATTTGCTCCAACCATTAACCTTGGTTTTCATCTTATTTCCATAGAAATACTTCTTATCAAATACCTGATTGCTTGCTTCCACAATATAGCCTAACTTTGGGCCCCACCTGAATCACCACCTTCTAAAATGAATTTAACCGAACTGATCTGTTATCAGGACTAAGAAATGTGTTCAATGATATGGAACAATCTACCACTCAGCTTCTGGCTCATGAAGCTTCTTTAAGTTTCAAAGGATTATAAAAATTTTTAAAGTTTCAAAGGCAGGACTGTGGGGGGTCAGAATTGGCCACACTACAACATGTCTCTTTGGCATGAGGATTATTTTGGGCTGGTTACTTTTAAAAGCTGCAGACATGGGAGAAGTCCTGAAAAGTAGTATTTGCCCTTTGTAAGAGATGTTTACATTTCTGAGGGAAATCTCCATCTGTAAAGGAATCTCACTCTCTGTACCAGGAAGAAGGGGGGATGACCATATCTCTAGAAACTCTTATCAATGCAGAAAGCAAGGACTTAAGTCTGCATAATAAGCTTACTCATCTTTACTGTGCTTTTCTGGTAATCTCCCATAACTTACTGCCCCCAGACCAAATATCCTCCTTTGTCTTTACCTGAAGATAGTATTTAAGGTAACAGCCTCCACCATTTTGATGAGTTGTACAGTTTCTTGGGTTTCTCCCATGTATACATGTTACAAAGTTTTGTTTGATTTTCTCCTGTTATTCTGTCTCATGTGAATTTAATTCATAGCCCAGCCAGAAGGACACAGAGGCTAGAGGATTTGTCTTCTTCCCCTACACGCTCTTGTTCAGCCTCCTGAATTATTCTTCATTCTAAGACCCATTTCAGATCCTGTCTCTTCATTGAAGCCTTTTATGAATATTTTCTTAGAAGCAGTCATCTCTCAATTCTTTGATTTCTAATATGTAGGATGGTGTGGCATGAGAACATGAGCTTTAGATTCAGAAATATGTGAGTCTGGATCCTGGTTCCATCTTTTCCCAGTTCTTGGACAAGGGACAAGTTAATTGACTTCCTGGAGTTTTGGTTTCTCGTTTGCAAAATAGGGATAGTAAACCCAATGTCAAAGGGTCATTGTGAGCATTAGGTGAGGTGCAAATAGCAAGGTTCCAAGCAGACTGTAAGTTCTATTCTCTTCTTGTGAGTAGTTCAGTGGTACTTAGAGGGATTGTTGGTGATGTGAAGGTTCTTGTTCAAATTTACTGCAGAGCCTTTAAAAGATATTTGTGTCTGGTCATCACTAAGATGACAGACACTCTCGAACTGAATTGAGTGCTTGGGGCTTTAAGGAATTCAACAGATCCCCCCAAAACCAACTCAGTAAATAAGTGACCTATGGATAGAGGAATGTAACCCAACAGAGGGAGAAGGAGGGACAGACTAATGCCTAAATGGAGAAAGCTGTGATGCCCCCCACATCCAACCCTTTGCTGTCAGACAGCATTGAGGAAGTGTGACTCATTAAACCGTGAGTCCTGCAGAGCAGCCCTTCACTAATCCATTCCCTGCCCAAATGATACATACACAGGTGAGTTAGGTCCCCTATAAGCTGAACACTTTACTCCCTTCTCTGCTCCCTCCACCCACAAAACTCAATGCTGGGTGATCTTGTTTGGGCCCAGGCCATTAATTGGTCTAAGAAGACAAGGCCAGGAAGGGGCAGGCTCAGAAAGAAGTAGGATACCAACAGGCATGGAAAGAGATAGGTGGGGCTGCCATTATTAAAAGGCCGCAAACTCTGGGTGTGCCTTGTGACTGTTTCTGCATTTGGAGTCTCCTCCCCTTTGTGACCATTGTAGGAACTCTCCTTCCTTAGTGTTACACTTTAAATAGTTCACTCTTTTTATGGCTAGAGAATAGCTTTGCAAATAGCTGACAATTCAGTAAAAATGACTTTTCATGAGAACAAGGAACCTGAACTGTGTTTCTTCTCTAAAGAGATAGAAGTTCATAAAAGCAAGCTTTTATGGAGGGATGTGCAATTGTAAGTGGTGTCAGGGAACAGATGATACAGAACACCTTAATCTCAAGTTTGTGTGCCTGATGCACAGTAAGCCAAACACTGAGACATCAGTACTTGGAGATGGAGAAAGATTTATTTGAATTTCCTAAGACAAGAAGGCAGTTGCATGGGTTCTCTCAAATCTGATTTAACAAGAGAAGAAAGTAGGGGGTTTCATAAAGCTAAGGGGTTTGGTATTGAGGAGTTTTGGAGAAAGAAAGGGGTAATCCATGTTTGTTTCACTCCCAATAAGCCCCTGGGCAATCTGACTTCTGGGCTACAAGGGCAGCTGGGGGCTTGTTATCTGTTGATCCTTGAAGGCATCCTCTTTCTTCTGTAAGACAAGCTCACCAATCCTTGAGACCCTTGAGTTACCCTTCAGGTTTGACAGGAAAATATAAAATTGACAAGATTAACTTCTTTTTATAACGAGGTCCAAGGGTAATCTTAGTGAATATTTACAGTAACCCTCAGGTATCCAGCTTCACAGTTGCCTAAGTGAAGGGCAAGATGGAAAACAAAATGCTGACTGTTTGGCAAGTTCTGAAAATGGAGGAAGCAAACATCATTCTGAAAGGCGATTTTATTCAAGAGACCTCAGAACTCTTAGGATGTCCTCTGCCCAGTTTAAATTATTAACATTTATTTAGGAAGGAAATGAGGCAAAATTATGGAGTTGTGCGATGTTGAGCAAATTACTTAACTTCTTTGTCAGTTTTTTTAATCCATAAAAATGGGGATGATATCATTTATGGGATTCTTTGGTGAAGACTGTAGCTACATGTACAGCCCCTAGGATACTGCCTGACACATCGTAAGTGCTGAGTAAGTGTGAGCGATTGTAAATCTGGGGCTAGGCAAAGGTGAGCCCTGGTCATCAGGGTGGTGAGGCATTTTCTAGGTAGTGGCCTGGCAGGCCAGCTGGAGATGAAAATGATAGGGGGAGGCTTAACTTCCAGGAATGGAAGGATTTGTAGCAGTAACTTATGAACAATATTCTGGAAAATGTCTTAATCCAAGGCAGAAATACTCAGAGGGTGTGTGGCTTCTGTCACAATTATTGTCCCTGGGAGTCTGGGAATGTGTTCTAGAGTTCAATGGTTTTGCTGAAGGCCAGGCCGAGAAACAGGCTTCAGGAAATGTCTTCCAAATAGCATTCATCTTGCTAATTCATCTTGTTAATAGGATTCCCTATTGTGGCCTGGGCATTACTTTTGTCTCTGTACTTTCTTTATTTGTAAGATGTAAAGAGAAAGGCTGAAGAAGGATGAACTAAGGAAATGAATGTATAAAATAAGAGGGCAGAATTGGAACTGGCTTGTCTAAGTTTTGAGGAAGTATATATAAGTTTTAAGTGAACATAAAAGGACTGTTTTTGAAAAGCAACAGACCTCTCCATGTAACTACAGTGTGCTGCCTTATGTGGATATCAGGCTCTGTCCCAAGAAGCACTGAAGCAGAATCACAGGAGATGTGTAGCATGGCCTTCTTTGCTAAATGGTTACACTGAGGTTAGACTAAGTCGCTGAAGAAAAAGTAGGTGAAGGAGAAAATGGGCAAGAGTGAGAGAAAATGGGATGACAGAAGGAAAGAATTGAAAGAATGTTTACTGAGGGCTCATCACATACCAGGCACTGTGTCATACCATACGCATCTTTTTTTTTGAGGTGAGATTGCTTTATAGCATTATATAAATTTCAGGTGTACATCATCATATTTCAATTTCTGTGTGGATTACATCCTGTTCACCACCCAAAGACTAATTAACATCAATCACCATACACATGTGACTAATAACCCCTTTCACCCTCCTCTCTCTCCTATTCCCCACTGGTAACCACCAACCCAATCTCTATTTGTTTGTTTTTTGTGCTTATCTTCCATTTACGAATGAGATCATACAGTTGACCTTTTCCCTCTGACTTATTTTGCTGAGCATAATACCCTGAAGGTCCACCCATGTTGTTGCAAATGTAAAGATTTCGTCTTTTTTTATGGATGGGTACTATTCCATTGTGTATATGTACCACATCTTCTTATCCATTCATTTCTTGATGGACACCCAAGTTGTTTCCATGTCTTGGCTAGTGTGAATAATGCCACAATGAACATGGGACAAACATATCTTTACGCACTTGTGTTTTCATGTTCTTTGGATAAATTACCCAGCAGTGAAATAGCTAGATTGTATGGTAGTTCTATTCTTAATTTTTTGAGGAATCTCCATATTGTTTTCCATAGTGGCTGCACCAGTTTGCACTCCCCTCAGGAGTGTATGACAGTGACCTTTTCTCCACATCCTTTCCAACACTTCTTATTTCTTGTCTTGTTAATTATAGCGATCTGATGGACATGAGGTGATATCTCATTGTATTTTTGATTTGCATTTCCCTAATAATTAGTGATGTTGAACATCTTTTCATGTGCCTGTTGACCATCTGTATATATTCTTGGGAAAAATGTCTCTTCAGATCTTTTGCCCATTTTTAAATATATTTCAGATGTTAACCACTTAACCGGTATGTTGTTAGCAAGTATCTTCTCCCAATTGTTTGTCTTTTTGTTTTGTTTATTATTTCCTTTGCTGTGAAGGTTTTTAGTTTAATGTAGTCCCATTTGTTTATTTTTCTGTTGTTTCCCTTGCCCAGTCAGACTTTGTACTTGAAACTGTGCTGCTAAGACTGCTGTAGAAGAGCAAACTGCCTATGTTTTCTTCTAGAAGTTTCATGGTTTCAGGTCTTACATTCAAATCTTTAACTGATTTTGAGTTAATATTTGTGTATGGTGTAAGACAACGGTCTATTTTCATTCTTTTGCATGTGGCTCGCCAGTTTTCCCAACACCGCTTATTGAAGAGACTTTCCTTTCTCTGTTGTATGTTCTCAGCCCCCTTGTCGAAAATTAGCTGTCCATATATGTGTGGGTTTATTTCTGGGCTCTAGAGTCTGTTCCATCAACTTGTGTGTCTGTTTTTGTGCCAGTATCATGGTGTTTTGATTAGAATATCTTTGTAGTGTATTTTGAACTCAGGGAGTACGATACTTCCTGCTTTGTTCTTTTTTATCAAGATTGCTTTGGCTATTTGGGGTCTTTTGTTGTTCCATCTAAATTTTACTATTCTTTGTTCTATTTCTGTGAAAAATGTCATTGGCACTATGGTAGGGATTGCATTGAACCTGTAGATTACTTTAGGAATTAAGGACATTTTAATTCTGTTAATTTTTCCAATCAAAGATCACGGAATATCTTTCCATTTCTTTCTGTCTTTTTCACTTTCTTTCAACAATGTTTTATAGTCTTTAGCGTACAGGTCTGTCACCTCTTTGGTTAAATTTATTCTTAGGTATTTTACTCTTTTTGCTGCAATTGTGTTCTGGGGGATTAATAAAATGGGACTGTATCTTAATTTGTCTTTCTGCTACTTCATTGTTAATGTATAGAAATGCAACAGATTTTTTTCACTTTGATTTTGTATGCTGCAACTTTATCATATTCATTTACTATTTCTAAAACTTTTTTGGTGGATTCTTTAAGGTATTTTGTATATAAAATCGTGTTACCTGCAAATAGTGACAGTTTCACTTCTTCCTTTCTAATCTGGATCCCTTTTCTTTCTTTTCCTTACTTGATTGCTCTGGCTAGGACTTCCAATACTACGTTAAATATGAGTGGTGATAGTGGTCATCCTTGTCTGGTTCCTGTTCTTAGAGGGATAGCTTTCAGTTTCTATCCATTGAGAATGATATTAGCTGTGGGTTTGCAATATATAACCTTTATTATGTTGAAGTACTTTCCTTCTATACGCATTTTATTCATAGTTTTTCTGTGGTTTCTTTCTGAGGAAGAGTCGCCCTGAGCTAACATCTGTTGCCAATCTTCCTCTTTTTTTTTTTTTTGCTTGAGGAAGATTAGCTGTGAGCTAACATCTGCGCCAATCTTCCTTTATTTTTTGTATGTGGGTCACTGACACATCATGGCTGACAAGTGGCGTAAGTCAGCACCCAGAATCTGAACCCATGAAACTGAGCCACTGAAGTGGGGTGCACCAAACTTAACTACTATGCCAAAGGGCTGGCTCCTATACAGAATTTTTATCATAAATAGATGCTGTATCTTGTCAAATGCTTTCTCTGCATCTATTGAGATGATCACGTGATGTTTATCTTCCAATTTGTTAATGTGGCATACAATGTTGATTGATTTATGGATATTGAACCACCCCTGTATCCCTGGAATAAATCCCACTTGATCTTGGTGGATGATCTTTTTAATGTACTACTGTAGTCGATTTGCAAGTACTTTGTTGAGGATTTTTGCATTGATGTTCATCAGTGATATTGGTCTGTAATTTTCTTTTTTGGTATTAAGTCACTTTAATATCTTTAGTAATTCTATTATTTCTAAATCCTTCCACAAAAGGGCATTATATTTCTTCAGTTTATTGCAAATTTATCTCTAAAAAAACTCAGCCCTAATGTTGAAGATATTTTACAAATTTTTAATTATTAGCACTTTACTATAAAGCACAATGAAGGACATTTTATTTAAATAAAACAAGGATAGTATTTCACTGGGTCACATATCCAAGAGATTTTTTTCCATATCAACATACAATGGTGATATTTAGGGGCAAATTTGTAAACGAACATTTTTTAAAAACGGTGAAAGCCATGTTTTTCTCAGGAATACTATTGTGCACATATATGTTATTTTACAACAGATACTAGTTTTCCAAGCTTCAGACGGCAAAATGTTAAGGTGTAAGTTTGGAGTTGTTCAGCTAGTTATTTCTTGTTGTCTGGAGAATCTGGCAGGGTGTAATGAGACCACCTTGTCACCACCACTTCTCTTCTCACAGGAGACGCCACTGTGATGGAACATCCATATCCTTAAGATGTAAGTCCTAGCCAAAAGCCTCCCACAAATCCACTGGATATCACAATGTTTTGTTTAACAAATTCTGTTGCTTCTTCAATTATCTTGTTGAATTCTGGTGCTGCTTTATTTGCTCATTTCTTAAATGTCTTTTTGCTTTGTTTACATCTTTTTCACCTCTCTTCCAGTCGATCTGCACATAGCCACTGAGACTGGCAATCTGAATGAGAAGAAAGCCACCGTCTACTGCAGTTGCTGCAAGCTTTTCAACCTTCTGGAACAAAAATCCCACACACCAGTCAGTCACTCCACCCATAATAATCTGAGTGGCTACTGAGTATTTTTTCTACCATAGGTTTGGAATTATAGACAAACACTCGATTCCACCAATGGTGTCTTCTTGCCTACTCACTTAAGTCCAACATTTCAGAAGAGTCATCATCAGTTTCATGTTCTTCAGGGAGGAGGGCTTCCGGGTCGCCATGATACCACTGGCAGCCTGCTCTGAAGGTGATCCCTGCCTGCCCTCCTCCATCAAATCCTTTAAGAACTGCTCTCGTGTAATTTTCTTTTTTTGTGTTGTCATTGTCTCATTTTGGTATCAGGGTAACGTTGGCCTCATAGAATGAGTTAGGAAGCTTCCCCTCCACTTCACTTTTTTGGAAGATTTGGAGAAGGACAGGTATTAAATGTCCTTTGAATATTTCATAGAATTCACCAAGGAAACCATCTGGTCCCGGATTTCGATTTTTGGAGTTTTTTGCTTACTCTTTCAATCTCCTCATTGGTGATTGATCTATTCAAATTCTTTATTTCTTCTTGATCCAGTTTTGGAAGTTTGTATGATCTTAAGAATTTATCCATTTCTTCTAGATTATCCAATTTGTTGGCATATACCTTTTCATAGTATTCTCTTATAATTTGTTGTATTTCTGAGGTCTCCGTTGTAATTTCTCCTCCTTCTGATTTTATTTATTTGATCCTTCTCTCCTTTTTCTTGGTGGGTCTAGCTAAAGCTTTGTCAATTTTGTTTATCTTCTCAAAGAACCAGCTGGTAGTTTCACTGATCCTTTCTATTGTTTTTTCAGTCTCTATTTCATTTATTTCTGCTCTGATTTTTATTATTTCCTTTCTTCTACTGATTTTGGGGTTTGTTTGCTATTCTTTTTCCAATTCTTTTTGGTGCATTGTTAGATTGTTATTTGAGATTTTTCTTGTCTGTTGAGGTACGCCTGTATTGCTATAAACTCACCTCTTAGAACCACTTTTGCTCTTTCTAAAAACTTGTGGCATGTCATATTTTCATTTTCATTTGTCTCCAGGTAGGTTTTTGTTTTTGTTTTTGTTTCTGCTTTATCTCGCCAAATCACCCTGGTACATAGTTGTATATCTTAGCTGCATGTCCTTCTAATTGTGCCATGTGGGACGCCACCTCAATGTGGCCTGATGAGTGGTGCCATGTCCACACCCAGGATCTGAACCAGCGAAACCCTGGGCCGCTGCAGTGGAGCATGTGAACTTAACCACTTGGCCACAGGGCTGGCCCCTCCAGGTAGGTTTTGATTTCTCCCTTGATTTTTTTTTTTTTTTGAGGAAGATTAGCCCCAAGCTAACATCTGCCACCAATCCTCCTCTTTTTGCTGAAGAAGACTGGCCCTGAGATAACATCCGTGCCCATCTTCCTCTATTTTATATGTGGGATACCTACCACAGCATGGCTTGCCAAGCAGTGCCATGTCTGCACTTGGGATCCGAACCAGTGAACTCTAGTCTGCTGAAGTGGAATGTGTGCATTTAACCGCTGCACCATCAGGCTGGCCCCTGATTTCTTTTTTTGACCAAATTATTGTTCAGTGTCATTTTGTTTAATCTCCACATATGTCTGACTTTACCAATTGTATTCCTACAGTTCATTTCTAGTTTCATACCACTGTGATCTGAAAAAATGCTTGGTAGTATTTCATTCATTTTAAATTTATTGTGACTTATTTTGTGGCCTAATATGTGATCTATCCTGGAGAATGTTCCATGTACATTCAAAAGTAATGTGTATTCTGTGGTTTTTGGATGGAATGTTCTGTATATATCTACTAAGTCCATTTGGTCTAATGTGTCATTTAAGGCCCATGTTTCAATAGTGATCTTCTCTTTGGATAAGCTATCCAGTGATGAAAGTGGAGTGGTAAAGTCCCTTACAATTATTGTGTTACTATGTCTCTTTTTATGTCTGTTAATAATTGCTTTATATATTTAGGTGTTCCTATGTTGGGTGCAGAGATATTTACAAGTGTTATGTCCTCTTCTTGGATTATTTCCTTTAACAGTACGTAGTGCCTTTCTTTGTCCCTTGTTACAGTTTTTGTTTAAAAGTCTATTTTTTCTGATATACTTATTGGTACCCCAGCTTTCTTTTTCATTGTCATTTGCATGGAATATCTTTTTCCATTCTTTCACTTTCATTTTCTGAGTATCTTTAGATCTGAAGTGTTTCTCTTGTATGCAGCATATATATATATATATATATATGTATATGTATATATATATATGGGTCTTGTATTTTTACCCAATCAGCCATCCAATGTCTTTTGACTGAAGCATTTAGTTGATTAACATTTAAAGTAGCTATTGATAAGTATGTACTTATTGCCATTTTGTTACTTTTTTCTGGGTGTTTTAGTAATTCTCTGTTTCTTTCTTCTTCTCTTGTTCTCTTCCATTGTGGTTTAATGGCTTTCTTCAGTATTACCTTTTGGTTCCTTTATGTTACTTTTTTCGTTTATTTGTTATAGGTTTCTGGTGTGTGATTACCGTGAGGTCCATATTTAATAATGTACTTATATAGCAATGTATATTATGTTCATGGTCTCTTACATTTGACCTCTTGCTAAAAACTCTACTCTTTTACTTCCTTCCTTCCACATTTTATGTTTTTGATATCATTTGTAACCTCTTTTTTGTGCATGTGTATGCATTATCCTCTTATCATGGAAATAGATAATTTGAGTATTTTTGTCTTTTAACATTCATATTAGTTTCATAGGTTGTTGATCTAGTACTTTTACTGTATATTCACCTTCACCACTGATTTTATTGGTCTTTTTTTGATAATTTTCTTATTCCTATTTGTGGTCATCTCTTTTCCACTTAAATCCCTTTAGCACTTCTCATGTGGTGGTTTCTTCAGGAAAACTTCCTTTCATTTTTGCTTGTCTGGAAAACTCTTTATCTCTCCTTCCATTCTGAATGATAACCTTGCCAGGCAGAGTATTCTTGGCTGTAGGTGCTTTCCTTTCAGCACTTCAAATATATCAAGCCACTCTATTCTACCCTGTAACCTTTCTGCCGAGTAGTCTGGTGATAGCCTCCAGGGTTTCCTCTGTATGAGACTTGTTTTCTTTCTCTTCCAGCTTTTAGAATTCTCTCTTTCTCTTAATTTTTGACATTTTAATTATAATGTGTCTTTTTGTGGGCCCCTTAGCGTTACCCCTTTTAGGTGCTCTCTGTGCTTCCTGTACCTGGATGTCTGTTTCTTTCCTTAGGTTAGGAAAGTTTTCAGCTATTATATCTTCAAATAGATTCTATGCCCCTTTGTCTTTCTAGTCTCCTTTTGGGACACCTATAATATGGATGTTAGTGTGCTTGATGTTGTCCCAGAGTTCCCTTAGACTGTTCTCATTGTTTTTAATTCTTTTTTCTTTTATCTGTTCAGCTTGATTTCCTCTGGTCTTTCATCCAGCTCAGTGATCTTTTCTTTTGTAACATCTACTCTGCTACTGATTCCCTCTACTGAATTTTTCACTTCCAGTGTTATAGTCTCCATTTCTGATTGGTTCTTTTTATATTTTCCAATTCTTTTTTGAAGTTCTCACTTAATTCTTCCATTCTTCTCCCAAGATCTGTGAGCATCCTTATAACTATTAGTTTGTACTCTTCATACGATTGTTTACCTCTGCTTTGTTTAGTGCTTTTTTTGAGGATTTGTCCTGTTCTCTTATTTGGAAAATATGTGTTTGTCTCTTCATTGTGCCTCTTACTCTTTGTTTATATTTATGTATTAGGTAGATCAGCTAAATCTCCTGATCTTGGAGAGGTGGGCTTATGTAAATGATGCTTTATGAGACCCAGTAGTGTGCTTCCCTCTTGTCAGCAGTTTTACATGTTCCAGGAGTGTCCCCTGTGTGGGCTATGTGTGTTCTTCTGTTGTGGCAGCATTTCACTTGCTTCAAGGGCACAAGGAGGTTAGGGTGTTCCCCTAGTTGGCTGGTTGTAATGCTTAGCTGTGTATAGATTCTATTGTCACTTCACTTTATCAGGCATGAGAAGTACCAGCACAATTAGCTGAAAGGAGTAATAGCACATTCTTGTTGCAGTTTCTATGTTAAGTGAGTAGGCCCTCAGTGTGGCTTGTTGCTAGGCTCAGGGGCTTATAATTTCTTTAGGCCTCTGGCCTGCAAGGCTGTTGTCCGTTCTCTCAGGATTGAAGCTGGATGGTGCTGGCCCCAGGCATGGAAGCACACAATCTTTTCAGGCATTAGAAAGTGGAAACACTCCTCTAGGTGGCTGTTTGAGAAGCACAGGTTTGCAGCTGGCAAGCCCCACCACCTGCAGGCCCACACAACCCATCAATACATTCCTTCCCTGTGTGCACTCCCCAAGACAATGAAGCAGACCTACTTTCCCCACTGCAGAGGCCCCTCTCACTCCACCAATGCAGTCCTGCCCCTTGCACACTTACTGACCCTCACGTATGCCTGGCATGACATAGGCAGACCCTCTTTCCCTGCTGCAGACATCCCTCACACCCTGCGTATATGTGTTCACAAGTTGCCCAAGGGCTTGATATTGAGTTGAGCCAGTCCCTAGGGTAGTCTGGCTGTACTGGCTGAGCTTGATTAAATCAGCACTCTAGTCAGTGGGAGAGACCCCTGCACTAACAGGCCAGGGCAAGAACTCCAATGGCATCTTCCAGTGTCTGTGTTGGTTGCCTGCAGTGGATCAAAATAATGGCTGCTGCCAATGTCTCAGTTCCTGGAGAGGTGGTCCCAGCCTGGGGAGGTCTCACCTTTCACTGAGATGTGCCCAGAGCCTATCAAATGAGTCTCTTTTCACCAAAGGAATGTATACCTTTCTTTCTGGTGATTTTAGGTTGCTTTCCAAAATGGGTGAATTTGTGCATGGGTCCCGTAAGAGGCTTTTCTTTCTCTTATGTCCAATAGCCCTTCTGGGGCTGTGCCCCATTTTTTTAACAGCCAGCAAAGGCAGATATTATGACACTTGTCTTGGTTGTACTGAGTTCAAATGCTGCTCATTTTGGCACAGTTCTCCTGCTCAGATCTCTTGCTCCTGCAGGGAACACTTTGTGCCTTAAGATTGCTCTCAGTCATGAAATGCCATGGCTTGAATGTGGCTTTTTCCATTCCAGAAATGTAGTTCTGACTCTTTCACCTAATTAAGCACTATCCCTTGTTGTGGGGCTCTTTTTATCCAGTTTTCAGTTCTCTCTAAGGGGTAATGGTTCCAAGGATATTTTTAAATTTCTTGTGTCAATTGGAGGAGGTTAGTTCAGAGTCCTCCTATGCCACCATCTTCCCAGCCAGCCTCATTTCTTTTGTATCTTAACTTATGGTTTTGCTGTCATTTCCAAATGAATTTTCCATCATTTGATTGAGCAAAACTTCAAAGTTTCAAATTACTAAAGAGATTTTGGAAGTTATTAAATACATGACATAAAATATAATTATTGATGAAAGTTTAAACTATCTCATTTACATCTAAATCGTTTGTTCCCAATAATTGTGTTTATATTACCCATGAAAACTTCATGAGATATTAGACAAAATTAGCTATAATTCTTTTTTTTTTTTCCTGAGGAAGATTAGCCCTGAGCTAACTGTTGCCAATCCTCCTCTTTTTGCTGTGGAAGACTGCCTCTTCCTCTACTTTATATGTGGAACACACAATGTATGTTTGACAGGTCATAAGTCAGGCTTTTGGTTTAAGTTGAATCAGTTTTGAACCTGAATAGTTACCCCATATATATCAACATGTGAAAATCTCTTGTCACATATCATGTTAACTTGAATTACATGTAAGTGCTTACTTTAAGTCAATTAAATACAGCTCTTAATTTTGGTCATACCATCTGGAGATAAAATATCACACATATATAACACACATATATACACACATAACCACACAGGTAGACACAGACAAAGATGTTAAATTTTTGTTATGAATCAGGTTAAATACAAAACTCACTAGTTTATGAGAAACATTTGTATTTCAAAGAATGGTTCTCAGATCCTAGAAAAGATGGGAGCAGAAAATCTGCATCATAAAGGCACACAGAAAGTAAAGTTTTCCTGAAGATGGAGTTTCTGGGGCATATTTGCCTTAACAAGCAACGAAGGTTGAGATGACAAAGGCCCCTAATGAAAGCAATGGGGACCCCTTGTGACAAACTCCTCTGAAAGCCGACACAGCCAGATAAAGAGAGTGTGTCCTGGAATCCCAGTCTACTCGATTGGCCACCAAGATGCATGTGGTACATGCATCCTCCAGATGGCACAGACCAAAAAGTTCACAAAGCCAAGTTCCAAAGACACAGAACAATACAAAAGAAAAGCCTCATCTGATGCACACTAACAGCTTTATCTAAGCATTTGTTCTCTCACACCAAGTTAATACCCAGGAGAGAGGAGCTGCAGGGTTGGGGATCGTGTGTGCTTTAGAGAGTAACTTGTCACTGCACTGACATTTTCTTGAAGTTGGTGTGGAGACCTGTGTCATTTGCCCCATTCTGTGACCAACATATTACTTGATGATGGAGACTTCTTGAGGTAGTGAGTGCCCCAGTGGCTCTTAACAGCTTGACCTGTGTCCACCAAATTTTCAGTCTTTTTGGCTTCCAAGATGCCCTTAGCAAGTTTTTACCTCAAGTGCTTATTCCCAAACAATAGGCTTATAGAGATGCACATGTCTTATGATGAATGACAAAAAAAGACAGAGACAAAGAAAAATACTATCTCTTGGAGGAAAACAATCTACAACCAATGAGTACTCAACCAAATTTCCTAGAGTCACTGAGTCTAAGAAGCTAGTTTCACTAATATTTTCTCCTGCTAATCTAAATTTAGAAAAACAAAAAAACTCACTACTCTTGCTTCCATTGGACAATGCAGGCAGACATCCAGGAGACTGATGTGGTAAGAACTTTTACCTCCTGCTGACTCTTGTCAGGGGTCCCAGATCTTTCAGCCACGGTAGTCCAGGAGCATTCAAGGTCTAGCCAGTGAAGTTTTATCTCATCCAAGCTGACAACTGTAGGGGAGGAAGACAAATCCTCTACCCTCTCGGTCCTTCTGGCTGGGCTATGAATTAAATTGACATGAGACAAAATAACAGGAGAAAATCAAACAAACCTTTGTAACATGTACACACAGGAGAAACCCAAGAAACTGGGTAACTCGCCAAAATGGCGGAGGCTGTTCCCTTAACTACTATCTTCACCTAAAGACAAAGGAAGATGTGGGGGTGGGGGAAGTCAGTTACAGGAGATTACCAGAAAAGCACAGTAAACAAGAGTAAGGTTATTATGCAGATTTAAGTCCTTGCCTTCCACATTAAGAGTTTCTAGGAATAAGGACATCCCCCTTCTTCCTGGTACAGAGAGGGAGATATCTTTACAGGTGGAGATTTCCCTCAGAAATGTGAATAAATATCTCTTTCAAAGGGTAAGTTCTACTTTTCAGAGCTTTTCCCATGTCAGCAGTTCTTAAAAGTAACCAGTCCAAAATAATCCTCATGCCAAAGAGACACATTATGTGGTGGTCAATTCTGATTCCCCACAAGGGTAAGGGTATTATAGAGAGAAGGAAAATAATTAGAACAAACCTAGACATCAGAGAGTAAAATGCAGGTTCAGGACTTACTACATAGATGAAGGGAACTATTGGGGCCATGCTACAGGGTCTTGGAATGGCAGCCTAAGGAATTTGAACTTCATCCTGAAGATGACAGCAGTCACTGGAACACTCTAGGAAGGTCAGGAACAGGACAAAAGAGCATTTTCAGGAAGATTCCTCTAAGAGTATTAGGCAAGATCACTTAGGGAAGTGGTTCTCAACTCTGGCAACTCATAAATTACCTGGGAACTTCTGTCTTTTCTTCTTTTAACTTTTCATTTTAACCTAATTTCAGACATTCAAAATGTTCCAAAAATACTCAAAGTCCCCCTATACCCTTCGCTCAACTTCCTCAAACATTAATGCTGTAGATAACCTCAGTATCATTATCAAAATCAATGAATTATCATTGATAGAATACAATGAACTAATCTACAGATCTTGTTCAAATTTCATTGACCTCCCCACTAATGTCCTTTGTCTAAACTAGGATCCAATCCAGGACTGGACAATACATTTAGCTGTTTTTTTCTCCTCAGTCTCTTTAATGAGGGCCAGTTCTTCAGAATTTATCTTCAGGATCTTAATATTTTTGAAGAATGATGGCCACTTTGTAGAATGACCCTCAGTTTGGGCTTATCTAACATTTCCTCATGATTAAACTTAGGTGATGCACTTTTGCAAGAATACCACAGAAGGGATGCTGTGCCTTCTCAGTCCATCATATCAGGCCAATGATATCGATATCGCTCCTTACTGATGATGTTAACTTTGAACACTTGGCTAAGGTTTATCCACTGTAAAATGACTATTTTATGTGGAAGCTTTTTTAAACTACCAATGCCTGGGCCATACCATACACCAATCCAATCAGACTCTCTGAGGATAAGGCACGGGCATTGGTAGGTTTTAAACATGCTGCAGGTGATTCTAACCAGCAACCAGGGTTGGAAATCACCAGCTTAGACAATGAAGATTAGAATCCTGGAAATCAGTAAGGAAGCCCGTCCTTGGGTGTCTCTTTTTAAAAGAACAGCCATTGGAGGCACAGATAAATATATGCGGACATTAGCATGGACCCATGGTAGGGGAAATGAAAGACAAAAAATCCCCTCATTGAGAAAGCGATAGGTGAGTAGACTGCTGTCCAATAAGAAGAAAAGGCAGGACTCTCAGTGAAGTGTCCAGTCCTCTTGGTCTAATTTCTCTCCAGACCTCAGAGAAACCTTTGCTGCAGCAAAAGCACACACCATGTAATTTTACTGTCATAAACATGACCTGAGCTACTAATTGCCACTGAGGGAGGGAATTATGGATCATGTGATATAAATATACCACCACACATGCAAACGGGAACACTTTCAGGGATGGGTGAATGTAAATTCACAGAATCTAGGTCAGAGGTACATGACCTCCCATAAACAACCTTACCCTCCTCACTTAGTCTTTTGACCTTAATCTCTTTTGATGTAAGAGAGTAAGGACCCTGTTGTAAATTTCATGAAATAACAAAGTGTACACATCTCCTGTCACCAGGTTGTTGAAGTAATGATACTGTGGTAGACTTCCTTAGTGTTATTATCTTGGAGTTTCCACAAAGAGATTTCATCAACCCCTCCCTTTGGAAGGGTTATCTGATAACACACAAAGGGAAACACCACAGGAAGGACCCTGATAAGAACTAGCCCTGAGGTATTCACAAACTACTAGGATCTGGTGCGGCTGGTGCAGGAGGAACTGCCAGTCAATAAGTGACAAAAGAGAAGGCAGCTCAAATACAAAGGGTGTACTAATAAAGAATTCACTCAATTATCCCTCAATTATTACACAGTCAATTATCCCTCAAGACTCTCTATGGGGTCTCACTGAGAGGGATGGCACATAATTAAATGCTAACACATGGGTGAAATAATTTACAGACAGATGGGATCAACTGGGTCAGGAATGGCTGGGAAAGGTTTCAGGAAAGAGGCGGGATGCAGGTTAGGCTTTTAAATGGTTGAGTCCTAGGGAAACAGAGACAAGAATAAACACAAGCACAGGGAACCAGGTATCAGGCACCACTGTAGAAGCTAGCTTTCAAAGGGACTTCAGGAATGAGAGTGGGTTTGCATACGTTATTTTATTTATTCTCTCAACCACCATAAGGGTTATTTCAGAGGAGGATGCTGATCATTCAAAAGGTGAAGTAACTTGGCAAAGTCAGTGGTGGATCTGGGATTAGAAAGTAGTGATGTCTAATTCCAATATCCATGCCAATACCACTACCACTGAGAGAGGACTGATCACAGTATGTCTGGTAAGAGGAAGGGGCAGGAATGGCTACAGCAGAAAGACAGGGTTAAGACACAGGGAAGTTAGGTAGGCTTGCTAACGTGGGACCTTGTGTTGTACAGCCATGAAAATTAGACAGAGACATTTGAACTCAGTCTTGTGGTTACGGAAGAGCCACTGAAAGTTTTGAGTAAGGGAGTCACCAATGTGAAACCTTTGAGCAAAGACCAATGGGACGGGGGTGAAAATGGGAGTTCTGGGTTCCTAAGCTAAAGAGATGCCACTAACAACAGTAAAGAGGGGCACACAATATAGTGGAGCAAGAACTGCACTAAGAGTCAGAAGCTTGAGTTTAAATGTAAAAAGCTACACAATAAAGTCATGGCTACATCAGGCAACCCATATTCTCTCTCTGGACTTCAGTTTCTCCTCATCCATAAATTGGGTGAAGTGAGACAATCTCTAAATGATCTCCAAACTTTGCTACTCAAAGTGTGGCTCCACCAAACAGCAACAAAGCATTGTCCAAAAGCTTATGAGAAGTTCAGAATCTCAGGCCCCACCAGAAGAATCAAATCTGTATTTAAACAAGATCCTCAAGTGATCCAGAAGTGCATCAAATTTTGAGACACTTCTCCAAATTGTTCTGACTCACCTCAACTCTGTCACTTCACAGGAAAAAACAAAAAACAAAACAGAACGTTTTCTTATTAACTTCATCTGTGCTCTTTTCCTAATCCTAACCTCTCCTCTCAGACTTGCCCACATCCAGATAGAGGTCTTAGGAAGACCAGTGGGGCAGCACTGTCTCCTGTGGCCAAGATCAGTAAATGCACCTAATCTTAACACTCCCACTAGTAAAGGAGCAGGTGGATTGGCAGAGGAGGTGAAGTCCAAGCCACAGTTAGATAAGAGAATCAAAACCACCCACAATGACCGGAAGTAACTGTCAGATAGAGCTCAGCCTGCATCATAATGTCACATTTCAAAGGGCAGTTTTTATAATACCTAATAAAATGTGGTATTAGTGTGAAACCTGGGCTCCAAGCAAAGCTCTGCCCTTTGTTGACACACATAATACACAACCAACCTATAAATCAATCTTGGGGTGAGCTTATTATGAGTCAGAGTGAGGATTATAACCTGGGAAGGCCTTAGAAGGTGTTCCAGAGAAGCCTAGGTTTCAGTACAGTCTTACATCTTTTTAGAACAAAGAACATACATTAAACACACCCAGGTTATATTTCCATCAAAATTTCAAAGGGGCATTCAGTTGAAAATTAGCAGTTCAACATGACCCTGATGTCAGGAAAGGGACTAATCTGGATGTTACCAACAGGATGTAGGAGGTGAAGCATCCATTCTTATCTTAAGAGATTGCATTCTTTACTTTAACGGATAAGCAGATGTACAATGTATGTTTAATAGGGCATAAGTCAGTCTTTTTAGTTCAAGCTTAATCAGTTTTGAACTCGAATAGTTACCCATATACCTCAATATGTGAAAATCTCTTGTCACCTTGTAACTTTCAAAAAAACACTGTGACAGTTATTTTCAGACATCCAGCCCCTGCTGGAACTCTGCCAGCAAACTTACAATTTTCCAAGGAAACTAACTTTACTGTATCAGTTCTTTTTCCTCCTGAGCCAAAATGGGTCTGATGCATACTCATCAAGCCTAGCCCTACTCTGCATAGGCATTGAAATAAGTTTAATACCTTTTCACACAACAGACATTCAAACACCATGCATCCCTGCCATCTTCCCTCAGCCACTTCCCAAATTACATATTCTGAAGTCCCTGCACCCTCCTGTCACTTTCTGGTGGGCAAGCGAAGTGTGTCAACCACAAGGGAAACTCTGAATTCTAGGTGTGTTCTAACCAGAGCAGCAGAGCCACAGGACCACCTGCTTCTCCATCCTGGGCGCTACACCTATATGGAAGAAGCCAAAGACCATTCAGCTGATTTGAGGATACTGCTTTCCCTACTTGTGATGCTGCTCAGGCATCCTATACGTGTGTAGGTGTATACTTTTCACTCAGTTTTATTTTCAGTGTCTACAATCAATTTTATTTTAACATAATCTAAACACATACTATTTAGAAAATACCCAGAAAAATTTACATATGAGAGTTGATGTTATTGCATTTGGATACAGCTAGCAAGTTCTTGCTGCTAGCATAGCCCAGGAAACAACACTGAGGATATCTATTATATTGGAATAGATGTTGTGGCGTTTGGCCCACAGATTGATGGCTCTCAGAGTTAACCTGAAGTTGTCAATATTTGGTACTAAATGTAGAATTTCATCAGTTACCCTGCAATCATTAAGACTTCTTATGCATCTTATATCTAAATTTGTAAGCATACTGTCATCTCTTAAGTCCAAGTCTTCTGGAATAGTCTGCAGTGCTCATCTTTCAAACAAAATATCAAACTCTGTCCCATCAAAACACAGTTTGATAACTGGTACAAATGCCTCTCCAACAGCTCTTAAATCTTTTACTTCTTCTTGTAATTTCAATTTATCATAGAATGAAGTGAAAAGTCACTTCGATCAGCATGTCTGGGTGCAACACACAACGCATCAATATCAGCACCTTTTGTATGTACTCCTAATCTGTAACATCCAAACTTAAAATTTTTCCTCCAAACTTTTCAATTACAGATTGTGGAAGATTCTTGCTGTCACTGATTTCTCGTATCCACTCTTTAACCAGGTTATTTAATTTTCCCCAAATTAAAACCCTGTGCTGCACTTCCTCTTCCTCTTCAAAAACCCCAAAAGCCTTCAGAGTCTCAATGCGTTTCTGTGTAAGCAGGCAGTCAGTCTCCTTGGGGGCTGATAGAAGAGATAATGCCATAATGCCTCTGTGGCAGCTGCGTTTGTTGTGATCCCTGCATTGTAACTGGAAATGGCATCGTCTCCTGTGCCAGCACCACCCAATCACTTCCCCTACCCTGACTCCCCACTCCTGCAACCACCACCACTGCCACTCTGGGCATATCCACTGAGGTGGGAGGGAGGAACCTGCCTCAGCCCTGGGTCCAACCCCACTCCCACGGACAATTCTGCCACTTTAAACTCAGTTTTATTTTTTAAGAAATATTTAATAGAGCCTGCTATGTCCTGTGCACTGGAGAGACAAAGATGAATCAGACCTGGTCCCTGTACTCACTGAGCTCTAGGTTATGGGGGGAACCTTATTCAAAGCCACCACATTACAGTTCAGTGAGGAACACCTCGATAGAGGTAAACACAGACTTTTTGGCCCATCTCATCAATCCTACGAAAATCTTCCACTCTTAGTTTTCTGGGCTCAGTTTTTCTCATTTCAAGCTCAAAGTGAAAAACAAAAAAAAATGTAAATGTCCAGATGGTCCTTTTTACAGTCATGGTTGGATTGGATATGTCCTTCTGGCTAACCCAAGGTGTCAGAGGCTCCCATTTCATTTTGAATGTCCTCTCTCTCCTATTAGCACTCACCACATGTGCACATGCAGCAGTCAGGCAGCTGCACACTAACAGAAATTCCAGCAAGTCAGGAAACTTGACTTTTAGTCCTGTAGCTTTGAGGCCAAGTGACTGTGTGATGTTGAACAAACCATATAACTTCCTGCACTTTCATTTCCACTTCTGTAAAAGAAAGCATTTGGATTAGATCTCCGTGGGTCTACATGTATAGTAAGAGCTCCTCAGAAGCAGCATCACCTCTTACTCCTCTCAGGAACCACCACCTGGCAAATACCAGGCACACCTTAGGTGCTCCAATGTTCACTGAATGCATGTATGAATAAATGACAATTATTAGAGCAACATTAACCATGGAATCGATCAACAAATATTTCTGAACGACTGCTAAGTATGCTGCAGAGTAGGGAAACCAAATAACTGTGGCGGAATAGTATTTTCTCCCCACTTCCCTCTTGCCTCATTCCCAGACGGGGGTCTTTGTAAGTCAGAGAGACTGAGCTGGCACAAATAATGTTCTGGAAGTGGGCTGTAAGTAATTGTCAATATTAACAAGAGAAAATTCTGTTTGTCTTGGGGTTGTTTCATATCAATGGACCTGAGGGAGCCAAAGACCCCTCTCGTGTTACACAGGACCCGCCACCCAAACCCAAGTCCATGGAGGGGAAAATCAGATAGAGTGAACTGACAGGCAGCTGGGATGTGTGCAAAGTAGAGGAGTAAACAGACTTGGGGACCTGGAAATTAGCATTGATCAATACTATTAACTAACGTACAAATATTCAAATTTAGCTAATCATCACATTAATGTCCTTATTCTGGTCCAGAATCCAATCCAGGATCCTACACTGAATAAAGTTATCATGTTTCCTTGGTCTCCTCCAATCTAGGGTAGTTTCTCAGCCTTCTTGTCTTTCCTGACCTTGACATTTTTGAAGAGTGCTGGTCAGTTATTTTGTAGAATGTCCCTCGATTTGGTTTTGTCTGATGTTTCCTTGTGATTAAGTTCAGATTATGCATTTTTGGCAAAAATATCACAGAAGTGAGGAGTGCCTTCTAGGTGCATCCCATCAGAATGCCTATGATACTGATAACTCTCATTACTGATGTTAACTGAACACTTGGTTAAGTGCTGTCTGCCAGGTTTCTCTACTGGAAAGTTACTATTTTTCCCATTGTAATTAATAAGTATCTTGTGGAGAGATACTCTGAGACTATGCAAATATCCTGCTTCTTCTCATCATACTTTTGTCTATTAATTCTTATAGTCCATTGATGATTCTTGCCTACAACAAGTATTACCATGGTATTAGCCAAACAGTGATTTTCTATTACCATCATTCCTTCTACATTTCTTAGCTGGGATTCTACCCTAAGAAAGAGCTGCTCCTTCTCTCCAATTTATTTATTCAATTATTTATTTATATAAGTAAAGACTCATGAATATTTGTGGATTATAAGCCATTGCTATTATTATTTATTATTTTGTTCATATTGTCCCCAAATCGGCCATTTAGAGCTCCTTGAAGTTGGCTTCTGTGTCTTCTTCATATACCATTTGTTTAGCAGTTCCTGACTGACACCACAAGATGTTTCAGGCTCATCTTGTACAAATTTCCTGCCCCGGCCCTGAAATCAGCCATTCTCCAAGGAGCCCTGGTTCCTTTCATGGGAGAATGGGATTCACAAACCATGGCCAATGGTACTGCCCATTGCACTAGGTGCTATTGCTTCTAGGCGCTCCAGTAGATAGAGCTAGGAAACAGACATAAGCATACAAATGCTAATGTGCTATTATTAGCCCCATTTTACAAATTAGGTAAATGAGGCACAGAAAAGTTAAGCAACTTGTTCAAAATCACAAAGCTAATATGTGGTGGAACTGGGAAGTTAAAATTATGATTGACCTACCACAAGTCTTAACAAGTGGGAAGTTTTACACAAACGAGTCAGGAGAAAGCAACAAGCTTAACTTTTCAGCACAGATTCTCTCTTGGGAAAAAACTACAAGTCTAGAAAAATAACCACAATAACTATCATGTACTGAAAACCTACTTGGGCAGTGAGCACTAGGCACCCACAGTAGCTCATTTATTCCTAACTCTTCAAGGTAGACACTATTGTCCTCATTTTACAAATCAAAGAACCAAAGACCAAAGAAGCTAAGTGATGTGTCCAAGACTACAGAGTTAAGTGACAGAACAAGCAGTTGAGCCCAAGTCTGTCTGGATATAAAGTCCATTCTTCTCCCACTGGATCAGTATTTTCCAAATTTGATTTTAGGTAGAACATAAATTAGCTTTTACTTTAATATTTATAGGTTTATTTGAATGCATGTTAGAAAAAAATCTAAGCATATATCAAACTCGTAACCTCACAGATAATATTGCATAGGATGAGGCTGTTTGATCAACTACATTTATTTAAAGAAAAATTATGAAATAAATAAAAGTAGAAGTGATAAAAGCTATAGCAAAAAATATAAAGGTCATCAAGACATGTATGAGGGTTGAGACATTAGCCTATAGTAACATGCGGCTTCATTGTCAGTGACACCATGAAATTAGAGTTATCAGAGCTGCAGAAAGAAAAACAGGCTAACAATCTTGGACCCAAGTTTTAGCTCCAGATTTGTCACCATTACCTTTGGGAACCTGGGCATTTCTTTCGCTCTCTCTGGACCTCAGTTTACCCATCTGAAAAAATAGAGATAGTGATTTAGTTAATTACTACAACTCTTTTAAAAGCAATTTGGTAATGATATCAAGAAACACAAAGTTGTTCTTAACTTTTGACCCACTAATTCCACTTTGGGAATCTTGCCCAAGACAATTAGTACAACATTTGGAAAACAGCTACAAGCACAAAGAAATTTATCAATATCCCAAAATAAAGCAATCTAAATATTCAGCAATGAGAGAATACTTAAGTAACGTGAAGCACATATACTTGTTGGGAGTGTTACACAGTCATTACAAATCTCTGCTATGAAGACAACAAAGGAACATGCTTGTAAAGTGAACAGAGGCCGGCCCGGTGGTGTAGTGGTTAAGTTTGTGCACTTTCCTTCAGCGACTGGGAGTTCGCCGGTTTGGATCCCAGGCACGGACCTACGCACTGCTTATCAAGCCATGCTGTGGCAGGCATCCCACATATAAAGTAGAGGAAGACAGGCACGGATGTTAGCTTAGGGCAAATCTTCCTCAGCAAAAAAAGGATTGAGGGCAAATGTTAGCTCAGGGCTAATCTTCCTCAAAAAAAAGTTTTAAAAAAAAAGGCCCAGCCTGGTAGTGCAGCAGTTAATTTCGCACATTCCACTTCATCATCCTGGGGTTCCCCGTTTTGGATACTGGGTGCGGACCTACACACCACTTGTCAAGCCAAGCTGTGGCAGGCATCCTACATATAAAGCAGAGGAAGTTGGGCATGGATGTTAGCTCGGGGCCAGTCTTCCTCAGCAAAAAAGAGGAAGATTGGAGGCAGATGTTAGCTCAGGGTTAATCTTCCTCAAAATAAATAAATACATAGATAAAGTGAACAAAAAGAAATTTGCTCACATGCTGTGGTTATCACTATATACAGAAAATCAAATGCAGGAACATGCCAAAATACAAACAGATAGTAAGAGTAAAGACTCCTTCATTTGTACTTTCCAAATTTTCTCTAATATAATTATACTACATTTAGAATGAAAAAAACATCTCAAGGCAGAGATTCAACTAAATAATCTGCAAGATTGCTTCTGGCTCTAATATTCTATGGCTTTCCTCTGGAGCTAGGAGTAGAGGTCAGATGAGAGTAAACTATTAGAACAGTTGGGATGGCAGGGGCTACGGATGCCTGTTTACATTACTTTAAGAGCACATGAGGACACTTGGAAACCAATACTCAGAGAAATAAATGCTCTATATGTACGACAGAAGGGGCACGAGTCTGGGAAATAGGAGACCTGGATTGAACCAGACGATCTCTGAGGGTCCTCTCTAGACAACTTGTCCAAACTATATGTATAACTGTACAATAATAGAGTTCCACTTAAATACAATGAGCAACTATGTGATGGCTGGTAGTAAATATCAGAAACTATTAAACAGAGGAAGCCTCATCTGGGCCCAGTACTAACTAGCTCCAGCTCTCAAGTCTATAAACCATCATGCTTGATTGTCACAAAAATATTTCAGGTATCACAAAATGGGAATAAGATAGCACAGGTGATAAGACAGACTTGAATAGAGGACAAAAGAGGAATGGATTTGTTCCAGGGGAACAAAGCTAAATATCATCCTCTTATACTTGAACTGAGATTATGGATTCAAAGACAGCAAACTTGGAGCTCAGGTGAAGATTCTGACTGGTTTATCGGATAATCTGCTCCCTGCTCTCATTTCTTAAGTCATGAAGATTTTAAAGTGTGTGTGAGTAGGGAGTGGGAGGATGTAAGGTCTTGATTACCCCCACCTTTTGTCCTCTCTTCCATCCTAAAGCCATTCTGTCTCCACTTATCTCCAGCTAAGCTTTTCTCTAGGCCCAATTTAAGCTTCAATTATTTATCCATTTAAAATACTCCTCTCTTGAAGTACCCCAGATCCATAAGCAAAAAAGGGAAGAGAAATGGAACTGCAATGACCTGAGTAGGCCAAAGCTGGCAGACCATTTCTGTTGGCCCCGTCCCTTTCCAGTGCTGGCAAGTGAACTGTTTCCTTCTGACAGCAGTCACCAGAGGCCACAGCAGTCAAGGCCAGGCTTCTGGGAGCTGGTTCCAGGCAGGTGGTCAAGAATGTGAGTGCAAAGGTCAGTAACTCAGCATCAACTACAGCAATGCACCATTATGATCCCAACCCTCTCCTTTGAGTCCCACTGAGACCAGGTCAGATGTTATCTGAGTTGACCTTAGCCATTCTCCTCTCCATCAGCCCACCACATGCAGCACCAATGCTTGCTTTCTTCCTGAGACTCAGGCAAGAGCTGTACTCCTCCAAGGTGAGGGAAGACCTGGCTGAATCTCTAGCTGCCCCCTCCCCGTGACCCTTTTCTCCAAGAACTCAGGGCTGCCATCCAAAAGCTTCCTGGATCTTATTCTCAACCTTATTTTACTCAGAGATAGGACTGAAATCAGAGAGGCAAAATGGCCTACCTGAGGTAAAGCAGAACCTACAAGGCAGACACCTAGGTCTTATCCCTTATTTTCTGGTCTCCCTAATGATATCCTGATGCCCCCTCTAAACCTGCCACCAAATTATTACCAATACAGCTCAGGCAAAACAACTCAGAAGAAGTCCTAGGGCTCATATAACTGGATACCTCTATTGCTCTGTGTTGACCCCTTTCCCCACCCCACTGCAGTAGGAAACAATAACTGAAAGGAAATGAAGATGGCAAGAGGAGCCCTGCCCTATTCCCTACTCTTGAACATATTAACCCTCCCATCTAAGTAATACTTCCCTTATTTTAGATTGGCTCCTGAGAGCCCCTAAAAGAAAACCCATGACAGTGCTTGGACTGCCACAGAAGTAGTGTCCCTGTGATCATTTCAAGGGCAATGTGAAGAAAACCAGTAAGTTTCAAAATAATGACCTTCCTTTAACCAGAGTCCCTTTGTGGAACGAACTAGGGATGAATCAGGGGTTGAGAAGAGACAAGAGAGGTGAAATGAAGACCAGGATAAGCACACATGTCAGCCCCTGAGACTCAGTGTCAACTTGTGGGGGAATAGGAAAAGGAGAAACAGCAGGATCAAAATCTCCTAATACAAGAAAGGATTCATCAAATGTTTACATTTTAGAACTGCATTGCTCATCAAAGTGGAGGGAGATGGGGCTGTTGGGGACCTGGTCATTGATCTCTGAAGATGATGCAGTGTCAGGGTCAAACAGAATTTGATTCCTCCTTAGGCTAGCAGTCTTTAAATGTCATATAAAAAATAAATTGTCGGGGCTGGCCCCGTGGCCGAGTGGTTAAGTTCGCGCGCTCTGCTGCAGGCGGCCCAGTGTTTCGTCGGTTCAAATCCTGGGCGCGGACATGGCACTGCTCGTCAGACCACGCTGAGGCAGCGTCCCACATGCCACAACTAGAGGAACCCACAACGAAGAATACACAACTATGTACCGGGGGGCTTTGGGGAGAAAAAGGAAAAAATAAAATCTTAAAAAAATAAATAAATAAAATAAATTGTCAAATATTAAAGTGATTGATATGATATTATCAAGAATGGAATAAATCAGGATCCTTATCACTGTTGATGGAAGTAAAATACAATTTGAAAGTACCTATCAAAAATTTAAATGCGTGTACCTTTTAACCCAGTCGTCTCACTTCAAGAAATCTCTGGCATAAAATACTAGCATGGATACTCACAGATATACCCACAAGAATATTAATCATAGTTGTTTTTGTATTGACAAATAAATGGAAATAAAAAATGTTCATTCACAGCTAATTGGGCATGATGCAGTTGTCAGAAACAATGAGGTAAATCATTACGTGTTGATCAGAAAGATATCCACAACATATTCAGTGAAAAAAAGATAGAAACCACTTCTTCACCGTCTTCACAAAAATAAATTTCAAGTGGATTAAAGATCTAAATTTTAAAGATAAATTTATAAGGGAATACAGGAGAATATATTCATGACTTTGGAGTATGAAAGGATTTACTAAATAAGATACAAAATGTATAAGCCATAAAAGAAAAGGTTAATAAACCTGACTTCATTAAAATTAAGCAATTTTGGTCTTCAAAAGAACAAAGTGACAACCAGAAGTAGGAGATGATATCTGCAATATGTATAACTGACAAAGGATTAATATGGAGAATATAGAAAGAAAGATCAATGAAAGGAATGCAGGCAACACAACAGACAAATAAATGAAAGACCATGAACAGGCACTTCTGAGATAAGGAAATCCAAATAACTAACAAACATATGAAATGGCACTCAACTTTACTAGTAAGCAGGAAAATGTGAATTAAACCCAAACAGATATCACTACAGATCATCAGATTGGCAAAAATTTTAAAGTCTGACAATACCAAATGTTGACAAAGAGTAGGACAGGGAAACACTCATACCTGCTAACGGGAGTGTAAATTGGTAAATCACTTTCAAAAAGTGATCTACTAAAGTTTAAGCTTTGTGACCAAGCAATTCCACTCTCAGGTATATACTCAAAAGCAACACAGGCTTATATACACCAGGAGACATGTACGAAAATTTCATGCCAACATTGCTCATAACTACCACAAACTGAAAATGGACCAATGAATAAACGAATGGTGTTGTATTCAAATATTGTTTATCAGTGTGAATGAGCAAACACCTAACAATGTAAATGAATCTTACAAACATAACCTTGAGTAAAAAAAAAAAAAAGAACAAGACATGAGAGAATAGGAAAGTTTGATTTCATATACATAAAGATCAAAAACAGGTAAAATTAAACTAAATTATTTAGGAATACATAAGTAGGTGGTAACACAATAAAGAGAAAGTAAATGCTTAGTATAAAAGTGAGGATTACCTCACTGTGAGGGAGGGAGGGAGGATAGTGATGAGAAAAGGAGGGAAGTTGTTGGCAATATTCTATTTCTAAGTCTGGGTAGTAGTTTTATGAGTATCTGCTTTACAACTATCTATCGAACTGCACGCATGAGTTTTCATGGACCTCTACAGATATGTAATATTTTGCAATAATAAAAGATTTGTTAAAGATGCAGAGCAAAGCAATAAGTATAGTAGAATCTCATTTTTGTTTTTTAAAGTAAACTATTATGTTTACATACAAAATGCTATGGAGGAGTATGTAGCAGCAAACTATTAACAGTGGTTAGCTCTGGGGAATGGGGAGTGGAGGTTGAGGAGGGGAAATGTCCTTTTACTTCTTACTGGATATATTTTTTATTTTAATTTGTCCCACTGGACAAGTCTTATAATTTTAAAAGCTCCCACAAAAACTAAATTTTTAAAACGTTTTTAACATTAATTTCTAGTCTTTATTTTCACGCTAGGGCACCAAAGTCACCACAGAAAGCTAAACAAGCGCTCCAGAGCCTGCCAGCAATTTCTCAAATGATGTCTGCTAGCAAGCTTTGCTCTGTCTTTGTAGGAGCTCTGAGAGCCCACTCTCCCAATGAAACATTCTCAGTCAAGAGGCAGTGAGGGCACCGGGAGGGTGCTGGTTTCCCACCTCAAGCTCCCCCTCCATGTTTCCATGCCAGTGGTCTCAAAAAGCATTTTCCTCAAGATTATTGCTCCCTCTAGTGCCTTCTTCTCTCCTCAGTCTTTCCTGTACCCTCCTCTTAACCCATGCTTAAGCTTAATTATCTGACAGAAACCAGGAAATCTCATTTTCTAGCTGGTTCCAACTGACCTAAAATACAACCAGGCAAGTAGCAAACAGAAGTCAATAAATATTTTCAAGTGAAAATACTCCAAATCATTTCTTTCAAATGGGGTCTGGCAACTCAAACTCAATCCAGATGATCCACTTTACCCTGTTCACTCCAAACACTCCCCAGATTCCACACACACTTCTCCCCACCACCACCCTCATTCTCCCTCCCTCTACAGCCCAACTATTTATTCTTTTACTCATTCAACAAACTTTTCGGGGGTAAGAGCTAGGTGGGCCAAAGAAAGCAGGTATAGCAATGAATCAGACATGGTGTTATTAAAGATTATATAGGTTTAAAAAGACAATAACTGGCACAGTTGCCTAGCATGTAGAATGCCTTTAGTGTTTACGACTGTCATTACCATCATCATCATCATCATCATCAACGGTCACTGTACTCTGTGAGTTTCCAATGTAGTACAGAAGACATATATGCAGAACCATAGTTCAAGTCTAGAGAGATGGTGTGGAAGATATCAAATGCCATTTAAAAAGGCTTCAAGCTGTAAAAATGGGACGATGTCATTTTTCTAACATGGGAGTAAAATGATCAAAGCAATAATATGAGGAAATTAAACTGTCAATCATTTGAAAGAATGAATAAAAGTGAAAAGATTATTACAACAGTATAGAGACTGCCTCCACCTAGGACCCTTTCTTCAACATCAGAATGAGAGAAAAAAAAAGTGGAACACTGATCCAGAATCTGGCTTCTGTCATCCCAGATGAAACAGAGGACTAAATTGGGGTGCTTGCTCTAGGAGAAAGAACATTTGTGAGCGGTGAGTGGAGCAGGGCCCCATTTATGACATAAGAGAACAAGCTCCTCCCCTCTGGAAGGAGAGTGCTGGACACACAGCCTCCTCCTGTTCCTAATCCCTCCTCCCACAGCAGGAGGCAAAGAGCTGCATCACTTGGCACAGGAGTCGGGGCCAGCAGTGTTCAGCCGTCTTGCGAACTGTCTTAAAAAGGAAGATCAGGGATGTCAGGATGAAGGAGTGGAACCCAAAGGGAGGTGCCATCATGGGGAACCAATGAGGGATCTGTGACAAAGGAGGTGTGAGGGAGGAGGGGAAGAAGGATGAAGCCTGAGAGGTCAACATCTCCTGTGAAGGAAATAACAATAGTGGAGACAGGTTCTAAGGCAGTATCTAGGCCTAGCTTGGAACCTGAGCCACACTGGACACTAATCAGCCAACCAGAGACTGGGCCAGAAAAGGAATCCACAGTCTAGCCAGCATCAAAGACACGGTAGGGACCCAACACCCAACGGGAGCCTGCTTCACAGCAAAGACCCCTCACTCAGCAGGAGCCCCTTGATGAACATGAAGCTGAATCCCAGCAGGAGCCTAGAACCCAACAAAAATGTGCTTTACAGCAGGAATTTCTTGCCCCACAGGAGCCTGCACCACAGCAATCACCTCCCACGCAAAGGGCACCCTTCACTCAACTGGAAGCTGCCTCTTAGCAGAGACCTGAGCCAGGAATAGAATCTAGAAGTCAATAGGAACCAGAGTTGAGAGAGGGGTGTGTAGCCCAGCCAGGAGTTGGCCCAGGAGAGCCATCTGTAGGCCAGCAAGAAGCTGGATCAACACCTCCAGCCCAGCCTAGACCTGGACCCCAAAATGGACCACCTGCCCAGATTGAATCGATGTCCCAGGAGAGACCAAGACAGTCAGACCCTACAGCCTAGCAAACAGCTTCAGCCCAGGGAGCCAAATCCCAGCAGGGATCTTTGATGGAGTGGGGATATCTATCAGAATTGCACCAACTATCTTCTCAGCGACCAACTTCAGAGTTCAAGACATGTTTTGAGTGGGTCACAGACCCAGGCTCAGAATCAGATTAGGGGTCTCTGTTAGGGACCAATTCACCATCCACGAGAGGTGGGACAGTGGCCCAGGGAATGACGCTGGCCTTCAAGGGGAAGCTTGGTTATGGAGTGATGTCAGGATATGGTGGGACATCAGCACACAGGAAGAACAGCCCCAGCCAGAATCACAAACACTCCCAGGACACATGTGAGTCTGAGCCTAGGGGACCATGAGATTCCCAGGACAGTCATTCATTGAGGCAGGGGTACTAAGGACCACCAGTATGTCATTTAGCCCGGGTGATCCCTCCACAGTCCCGCCAGACCAAGAGCCCCAGCCCCAATGATGGATGAGGAAGCCGAGGCCTAGAGAAGAGAAGGCTGTGGCCGAGGCCCAGCAGGGAGGGAGCGGCCCAGCCGGGATCCAAGCCAGGGTCCAACTTCTTCCCCTGCACCAGGCTTCCTCTCAGGGAGGATTTGGGGGAAATCACACAGAAGTGGGCAAGGGCTCTGGGCTGGGGGCCAGGAAACCAGGGAAGCTGCCCTCCTGCCAGTATTCACCCACCCGTCCCCAAATCACCCAGCACAGCCCTGTGCAGACACCGCCACAGGCACTGGCGACACAGGCTGACGCGGACCCTTACCCTCGGGGGTTCCGTCCTGACTTAGGATCCTGAGCTCCCAGGAAGACACCGCTCCCCGGCCAGGCTGCCCCCCAGGGGAGTCGCAGGCCAGCCAGGCCTCATGGCCTTGGGGCTGTTCTCAGGAAGGGAGCCTGCGAGAGGGGCTGTGGGGTCCGCCAAAGTCCGGGCAAGGTCGGGGCTGGATGGAGGGGGCAGCGGAGGGGGGGACGGGCCAGGACTCGGCGGCCGCCAGCTCTCCCTCCCCTCCTCCGAAGCGGGCAGGGGCCCGGCGGTGCAGGCTCAGCCCCCGCTCAGGCCCCGACACTCCTTCCCTGGGCTCAGAAGCCCGCCATGCAGAAGGCAGGCGCGCAAGTTCCATCCGCGGACAGAAGGGTCCCTCGTTGAAGCGGCCTGGGGGCAAACAGGGCAGCCCAGTCCGGCGAATGCGCAGGCCGCCATGCTGCTCTCGCCGAGGCCTGTCCTCCCGGAAGGGCTGCGTCTCCCAGGGCGGAGGAAAAGTCGGAACTGGAGTCCCTCAGGGCTGCTCGCCAGCTTTGGGGTGAGGGTCAGGAGGAAAAGAGAGGGTCCCAGTTCTGCTTTTTCCGGCGCTGACGAAGAAGAGCCGTTTCTCTGGGCCTCCAGAACCCAGGCTCGAGGGACGCCCCCTCCACAGCGCCGCCACAGACCAGTCCACTTCCCCTCAGGCGCCCAAGACGCTCTTGACTATGTGCGCATGCGCGAGCCTCCCGCGCCTCCTCTGTTTCCCGCCTTTTTGCTGGCAGGAGCCCCTCCCTCTGCCACTGCTCCTCCCTGCAGGCCGCTGGTGGCCTGGGGCTAGTCCTCAGGCACTGAACTTTCTCCCTTCCATCCCTTCCATTCTAGCGGAGACCGAGAGAGCCGAGAAAAGAACTCTGAGAAAGAGCAATGGGAGAACTAGGAGACAAAGGGCGGGGAGAATGCCGAGCTTCCTCCTCCACTGGTTCCCAGGCAGAGAGCCAGGCCTCCAGTGATGGCGCCCCACCCCTCCCCCTTAGAATTGCCCCACTCTCCGGATCCCTCTGGCAGGCAAGGTTGCATTGTACGGAATCTGTTCAGGGGGAAGGTGAGTGGGAATGTGAGGCTGAGCGCCAGCACGTGGGAACATCTAGGCTTCCCTGCTGGGGTGACCCCCTCGAGACTCCCCACTAGTCTGCCTGAAGGATGCTTTTCGCCACCTCCAGGTCTGCATTTTTGTTGGTTTGAGGACTTTTAATGCGTGTAAGGGGTCAGGGCCAGGTCATAGGTCCAAGTTGTTGGAAGTGAGTCCCTGCAGTGGAGTGAGGCCCGGATTGCTCAGGGGGCGAGACCCAGAGAGGGGCGAGACCCAGAGAGGAGCGAGCCCAGGACTGGGTGGTTTGGGGGCCTGGCGGTGGAGCGTAGCAAGGATTAGCCCTCAGGGCGGGGCCTGGCGGCTGGAATTGGCCCTCATGCGAGGATTGCAAAGAGTTCACCGGAGCCCAGCAGGGAAATGGGGCCCACCTCAGCCGGGAGCAGGTAAGGAACTGAGGAACTCGGGCAGCCCCCTCCCCTAGATCCACCCCCAGACACCCTCCTGCCTCTCACTGCTCACACCGGTCCCACCTCCTGTCTGTCTAAGCACATCCGCTGTGTGGGATGAGGCCCAGGCAGGTGGCCCAGCCTCACCCGCCTCCTCCTCCCTCACCCCAGGACAGGGAGGACCTCAGCAGCCTGGTGAAGTCCGAGAGTCCGCGGATCCTGGCGCTGTGTTCACGCCCCCAGCAGGTACCCCGCTCATGGTGCCTGGAGGTGCACATCCAAGGCGACGGCTTTGGGGCCCAGACCTCCAAATCCCACTAGCCCTACCTCAAGAGCTGGGCCCAGGAGCTAGGCACCCCTGTCCTCTCCATCGGCTTCTTCCCAGCCTCCGGGGCTCCCTTCCCCTGCACGCTGGAGGAGTGCTGCTCTGCCTACTGCTGGGCCTTCAAGCACTGCGCCCCCCTCCTAGGTGAGCCCTGACCCCTCACTGCCACCTATTCCCCCTTCCTACCCCAGCCTGCTTCAGCCTCCACCCCATACTGCAGGGGGAGTGAGCCATCTAGTTACTCAGGCCTCAGTCTCTCACCGCAGCCTCCCTTTACCCCTCCTATACCACCCAGCACTCTGCCACCTGTTTGCGCCCAGCACCCCACCTCTGAGACCCAGGGCTCCTGGCCCAGAGCTCTAGTTCCTCCCTGCCAGGCATGACCAGTGGTGAGGGAAATAAAACAATTGTTCTATTTATGATGTTAAATATGAGTTAGTTGACTAGAAAAATGCAAACTTAAAAAGTTGGCTTCAGAACAAACCGAGAGTCATAGAAATAAGTCAGCTGCTTCTCCTTTACAAACTGACTCATGTCCAGATGATACTTGAAGACTCTTTTTTTCATCATTTGTTGAAAAGCATGTCATTACACAAGCCAGTGTTGCCACCAGAAGCCTATACTAAATTGCGTCTGTCTGGAAGAACTTAACAAAGGTAGGTGCCCTGTATGTCTGATGTTTTAGAAATCTGAACCCAACCAGTTTTTCTGGTATGCTGATCACCAGAGAAAACTTACGATGTTCCTTAGGCCATAGCATCATTCCTGTCATTTTTTTTCCTTTATGTCAGCAGAGGACCTCCACAGTGAGGCTGAGGGGTTCCCTAGGATGTGGCTGGTCCCAGGGCTACATGGAGTATCAGCCATTGACTCCGTGAGTTGGAAGTGTGTGTGGTGGGAGGTGCATAGACACAGGATTCCAAGAAACACCCTGTAGGTATTTCCCTTCTTTATATTACTTTTCCTGTTTGTGTGGGGAGAAGTAGTGTCTGAGAGAAGAAGGGAGGGTAAGTCTTTTGAGTAAAGGGCCGTTTGCTTCTGCCAGTACCCTGGTGATGGTGAGTTTTTATTTGGTTTTGTCTGTAAATATATTCAAGCTGCATGACGAAAAGAAACAAAAGGTACTCAGGACAAAATGTAGTTTGAAACCTTTTCATTCTACTTGGGCCAATAAAGTTCAGACATGCAATTAATCACAATTTAACACAGAAAACAAGGGAGATGGGAGGATGCAACTGGTTAGTGATGCCCCCACCAGTGACTGTGACTTTTTAGCTATAAAGTGCAGGACAGTGCTGGGCAGCAGGGAAGCCAGGAAACAGCATGACAGGCTGCAGCCCAGTAAGGTACTGGTTGAGGTCACATTGTAACCAAAGTTCAGTCTCTGAACCTGATGCCAATCCAAATAACGAGAACAGTCTCGAGTGGAAAAGGAAAGTCTTTACTGTGCCAGGCAAAGGGAGCAAAGCAAGGGCTCATGCCTCAAAAATTACTAGCTCCCCATTAAGAAATGGGCAGGGATTTTTATTCGAAGTTTTGAGGAGTGGGGGGTGGTGCATGTAGCCTTGCTGGCTGACGTTTCCCCTCTAGCCTGCGTCTGGCCTTGAGAGGCTGCTTGTAGGGAGGGTGGGTATGGTGAGATAGGAAGATTGCAGGTGGGCATCCTTGGCTGTCTTGTCTTCCTGATGGATGGTAGATTCTGGCGTCCAGGAGCCAAGGAGTTGAGATCTGGGAAGCCTCAGCTTTCTGATGTGCTTGAGACAGCAATTTCCCTGGTAGACTTCAAGGAGGCCTTATTAGCTAAAACTTTAGTGTGCCCCCAACTCCAGGCCACCTGGGCTTTAACATTTTGTAACTCCTATTTGGTTGTAGAGCTCAAGAAGTCAAAGGATAAGGGAACAGATATTTATATATGAGTGTAGCTAGAGAAGCCTAAAAGGGGGAGGTGTGTTTTACTTTTAACCCCATATAGGCTGGGTTCAATGTATGAGAACCAATATCAGTGTTGGTGTTAAGAGCCTGTAACAAGATCTCAGGCCTGTGTCCTCTGTTCCCTGTCCTGTTGCCCACTCAAATTAATCCATGCCTTGTAAGTCTGAAGACCTCAAGGCCCAGGTCCACATTGTAAAAATCCTGTCACTCTGAATGGACTGCACCCAAGGCCCTGCACAGTCTCTACCCCAGGCTTCAGGCACACTGGCTACTCCCAGTTTTGAAGGGATGTGGGTGTGGCTGTGAGCAGGGAGGGTGGGTCTCCAGGTCCTTTCATTCCTTGGACTGGATCCTCATTTCCATTGATTTTGTTGTAAAGTTGCAAAGACTAAAAATCACCCAAGCATTTTCTCCAGGAAGACTCCCTTTGTTCTAGTTATTTATACAAGCCAGCGCTGCTAGGATCACGCGCAGTGCCCGTTCCAACAGCTTTTAGGACTAAGTCCTAACTTTAGTCCAAAACACAGGTGATCTGTCGATCCAGCTGCCCCAAACAGCAACAGAGTTTGTGATACTTGCTTATCTTAAGTCCCCAGTGTGGGAGAATGGAGAATAGTAACTTAACTATGATCCTTTTCTGCTATTTTTTGAGGGAGGTCCAGAGCCGCAGGTAATATTTTTAAATCCTAAGATTCCAGGTACTTCTACATAAGTGATGACATGATTGCTTGAGTATTTTGGTTTAGTTTTATACATTAGGATAAGGAGACTCAATTTGCAAATCTCCTAAAACCTACAATATGGCAACAATATGCCCTACTAGTGGAATCTCTCAAATTATACTATTTATGAAAATGTTTCTCACATTCTGTGTTCCTGAGAATTACCTGGGTTGCTTTTTGAGAATGGAGATTGCTGGATTACATGTTTCTATAGCCAAGGCTGAGAAAAACAGGGCTAGGGTGGGGATATGTTCTCCTTATAGTGGGAGGACCTGCAAGGTGCAGGCAAAGGGCATAGATGTGTCATTTTAACATTGGGAAGACAGGAAGATTAAGACGAGTGATCCAATCTATGACATGAACCCTCATTTATTAGATACAGGAGTCCTAACCATAATCCTTACATTTAAAATAAATATTTGTTAAATGACTCTCAAATTTCCTCACCTTGAGATTTCACATGTGTGCAGGAGCACATCACACACACACACACACACACACACATACCCCTCAGGTAACCTAGAGAACCATGGACTGCAGCAGGCAGGCATCAGGAGCAGAGCAAAGAGAGCAAATGGCTTTCATGATGTCCCTGAGACAGTCATCTCATGGACTGCTCTGAGGGCTGAGATGGGGCAGGGGACAAGGGCAGGTGCCTCTGAGGGGTGAGGGACCTGCTGGGAGGAGTGAGGGCACCAGAGAGCTGGGTACTGATGTCTCAAAAGACTCACTACTCCCAACAGAGAGCACCTCTCTGCAGCAGCTGTGCATACAGAGGGTCCCCGGGCCAGGCTGCCAGTGCCTTGTCCCCACCACCAGCCCTGCTCCAGGATGCGGAATAGGCGATCTGTGCCCCAAATGGGTGGGATTGAGGTTGACGGTGATATCAAGGGAAATCTATAATTCCAAACTTAAATGCCTGTCCTACAAAATAAGAAAAGACCCATGCATTCTCTATTAAGACCTCGGGGCACACACTGCCCACATCTAAATTAGCAGGAAGTTCAGTTATGTCCCGGGTTCTTCTCTGACAGGTCCACTTGCATATGAATAGAATGGCTCACATTTGTCCCTGCATCTCTCCTTTGTTCAGCTGCTGCCACCTCCTGGCAGATGATTGATGATCAGGATGATGGAGCTTGATAGCCTGCTCCCACAGCTGATCAGTCTTGGCCT
The DNA here is from genome assembly GCF_021613505.1 of Equus quagga. NCBI lineage: Eukaryota > Metazoa > Chordata > Mammalia > Perissodactyla > Equidae > Equus > Equus quagga. The sequence continues at coordinate 95,163,674 of NC_060279.1, read as the reverse complement.
CCAGACTGGTGGGAAAAGAGAGGCACTGACCATTCTGAAGACCTAGGGGTATTGGGAAGGTTGGGCACTCAGAGCTGCCCAAGTGTGACAGGGACAGAAAGTTGATGTAGGACTGGATCAGGGGACAGAACTGAGGGGCCTCAGCCTGAAGCACTGAACTGGGAAGTTCTTGAACCTTTGCAGGGGAAAGCCTAGAATCTCCAGAGGCAATGAGTCAGCTGCAGTAGCTCAGAGAGCTGGGCAGTCCTGTCTGGTCACCATCTACTTCTCCTCCCTCCAGGAGTAACATCGTCTCCTCACCTCTGCCTCCCCAAACTCACCTCTGGCCCTTCACTGTCCAACTCTACATGAAGGGACTCTGGAGTCCCTTTCCTGCATTGCAGGGAGGAAGAAAGGAGGCCTATTTCCCACAGACAGCCCAGCAATGGTTTCCTGAGAGTTGGGGTAAGGCAAGACCTCACACTCCCCACGTCCAGCGTCCTCATCTGGAGTTGATGGTCAAACCCAGGTACCAGCTGTTCCCTCAGGCCCTGAGAGAATCTGTGACACAGTGAATGACATCTCTCCTGATTCTTCCCAGTAGGAAAGCTCTTGAAATACCTGAGAGGACCCATTTCTTGCTGTGGAAGGCTCAGTCTGGAATATTCCACAGCAGCTCAGCCAAGGCCCATGTGCACAGATTCTAAGTGGCAGGGCCTTCAGGGCACAGGCTCACAGTCATTTCCCCTAGTGCCTGTGCCTGGACAGGGGCTGCTGGGCCCTGAGTGTCCAGCCTTCAGTGCCTATTATGCCTGGAACCATCCCTCTCCAAAATGACTGGCTCCTGGGGTTGGTTCCAGGTCATCAGTCCAGGCTGCTACATCCTCCAATGGGAGATTCCTCCCTGGGGTCCCTGATGTCTGTCCCAGGAGCTTCACCCAGAACAAATCTAAAGAGTGTTTGAGGGCTGGGGGTTGTGGCAGTAAGAACACTTGCATTGGTCTCAGGCGATGGAAAAGGTCCACAGAAGCTCTGGAGGAGCGGGAGTGCCCTCTAGTGGATGGTTCCTGCTGGAAGAAGAGCAAAAGGGGCCAGGAGAAGTGCGAGATTAGGGCTGATGTTGGACTAAGGGCACATTCAGGTTCAGAAGGAGGCATCTTTACGAGAGATTAACTTATGGATGACTGTAGCTCACCAGCTGGAAGAATGGTTTTTCAAAGAGTGTAACCTCAAGTCGGAATGACACCACTAGGTTATACTGCAAGATCAGATGAAGGAAACACTACATGATAACAAATCTACATGAAATGTCATTAGACAGTCTCCTCTGATGTTCTTACCACCTTAAGAGGCAGCTTAGCAATGAATTGAAAGACACTCTATCATTGAGAAAATATATCCTATTAAGAAGAAAATTATATCATCAGATTTTCTCTTTATTTTCAGAATCACATACCTTGGCATCATTCCTCAAGTGTGAATCTACACACTAAAAATGGACTTTTTCAGCGACTGGCTAGTGTTGGGGTCTCACTCCCAGAAAATGTGGGCTGACAGTACCCCCCCGCCAACCTTGGGGCCCTCTCTGAAGCACAGGAGCCCTTGATGCTCCCTCATTAGGGAGAGGATGTTCTTTTTAGTGTCCTCACCATTCACTCATCCACTCTCACACTCTGGGCAGCATCCTTATCCATCTTGGATTTGATACTTAATTCACTGATCTCTATTTCTGTCCTTCATTCATCCCAACATTGTGACAGACCCAGGAGTGCCTTCGGCTCCGTGATTTTTGAGGGAAAAGTTCTCAAAAACACTTGCTTACACCCACTTTGAACAGACCTCCACTTGAGTTCCATCATCATTACCCACAAGGATTTGGACACTGTTTTTTGGTTGTCAGATGCTTTCCGACTCTTAGAGGCACGCGTGACTCTCTGCACAGGGATGACCAGTAGAAACGGACAAAGAGAAATCACATTAGTGTTCACAGAAGATCTATAGGAACTCATGAAAGCTTAAAATCACAGGAGAGTCCACATAAAATCCACATTCCTGTGCTGAAACATGGATGCTAGTGACTTTCACCATTTCCTTAAGAACCAAAGTACAAAAAGTGATATTAACAATGAACTGAAGAATAAAATATGCATCACAGTTACTGATAAAACTAAAATAGTTGTTTTTCCTTAAAATAGCATCAAGTGCATTATGTTCATTTTCACAATGGTGTAATTGTGGCTTCAGGCTATCTACAATTTCATGACCTGGTAGAATTGACTCCTCTTTTCCCTTAAAATCTCAAATACAAAACTAGAAGGTGGCCCCTGGGCCATCTCCCAGATCCCACCGCCTGCGACGAGCAGCAAGACAAGCCGAGCTGAAGCTCCCCTGGTCCTCAAGACAGCCGGGGCCCCCTGGGCTGTCCCTGCACCCTGATGTCTCCACATCCACAGAGCCCTGATGGGTGAGTGCAGGGCCAGCAACTGGAGAGTCTCCCGCTCTCTTTGTGGCCCCATTCCAACCATCACCACAACCCTGCACTCTTCGCCTCCAGCCATGTACACAGACATCCAAAAGTTCTCCTGGGCAGTATGGGTCAGGACACTGGGGAAGGGGGCTGAGAAGAAGTTACACCCACGATGAGTCTACCGCATATGGTTTCTCCTTCCTTGCTCATATTTGTGTGCTCATCAGCTGGCCCCATTTTCTGTTTTGTTATCCCTACCTGTGTTTGCAAAGGGCAAGAAGCTGGGAGCTGTCCATGGTGTGAGGGCAGCCCAGCGCTCTCCTGGCTGGGCAGAGGCTTTTGCGAATCTCATTGCTTCCTTTTAATACTGTCCCTGAAACATTCTGCCACCACAACTCCACTTTCCTAGGAAATAGGGTTGGGAGTTGGGAGGATTTAGGCATAATGTTTTACCTGTGTGTCTCAGGAAAGAACGGACCCAGAGTTTCAGGTGAATTTCCGCTAAGAAAAAATTCCCATTAGCAGAAAAAGAGTAAATGAAAGGAAGCGTCCTCGTTATTCACATTTTTTACAGGTGATCCCCTCAGTCACAGACCTGTTCAATTTCCCAGGAAGCCCTCTACTCCCTAAGGAGAAGGCAAAAAATCCTGGAAATAAACGTTAAAAATTTAGACGTTTTTCTCAGCTGGGGATGGCACTGCCCTCTACTCAGAGAGAATTTGGAAATGGGAGGGGCATGTTTTTGCTCTGTCAGTGCCTTGATAAGCCTTCCAGAACTAAGAGTGTGGGGGTGAGAGATAATAAATGTGATTAGAGGCTCAGGACTGTCCCACACAACCTGGGGTTTCCCACCCAAATGCCAATTGCGGCTCCTCAGAAGAAATGAATCAGTTGATTTCATTTTTCTTTATAGACCATATCCTCAACTGACATAGTATATATTTATTTATTGGTTGGTCTTCTGTCTCCACATCTTTTAGAAAATGAGGTCCATGAGAGAATCGACCTAGCTTTTTTTAAAGCTTTATATTCTGACCTATAATGAGGAAAATCCATGAGATTCATGTTTGAACAGTATTTAAACATGCTTTGGATGCAAAGAACAGAACATGCAAAGTGTCCAAAGGACCTCTTACTTGGTTTCTGATCTTCTCTATTATGATGCAAATATAGTTTTTATTTATTTAAATGGCATTTTGCCACATATAAGGCTTATCTCATTTTTTTTCATTAGTTATTATCTTCTTTGAGATTTATCCTTTAAAAATATTTGGGCCTATTTCAGTGGTTGTCAACTTTATTGTATTTTCCTCCCAGCGATATTGGGAAATATCTGTGTGCTTTCGTTGTCAGAAATTATGGGTGAACTATTGGTACCTACTGGATTGAGGCCAGGGATGTTGCTACAAATCCTGAACACACAGGACAATCCCCTACAACCAAGAATGATCTGGTCCAAAACACGCGTAGCTTCAAAGTTGAAAATCCTTCTACAGACAAACATCTTCCTGTATGAGTTTTAATAAGAAAGAATATGGCAATTTCCATGATAATAAAGCAGCTTCTTAATATTTTATATGAGAAAAAAACCATATATAGAAACTGGGCAAATGGGGTAGGCAGAGAAGGAAGCCTGCCTTCCTGGCAAGTCTGTTCCCTGGGGGAGAAGGCAGGAAGGAGTGGGTGGGTACAAGGGAGAGAATGGATTTGATAGGAAGAGTGTCTCTCCAGTGTGGAAAGCAGGATAGCTCATGTCCAAAGGGATCCTGCCTGGCCTCCTCCTGGGTCCCCACAGATGCCTTGGGCCTCCAGCTTCTTGGAAGAGAGGGGCCAGGAGCCCAATGGTGACCACTACCTTCTTGATGGTTGAGCCAGAAATCTGGGGCTGCTTGATTCACAGAAGTGGAATAAGCTGAGGCAATTGATGTCTGAATTGGGGTGGGAGGTCAGGGCCACAGGCTGCTTCTTGTGGGTCTGATGCCTTTGGGTTTGCCAAGATGGGGGCTGAGGTATTGAGAGGGGTGGGGAGGGTGGGGCTTGGAGGTGCTGTAACTGTGACTGGTCTGGAACAAGAGGCCCCCAATCTTCTGTTGGTGGAGCCCCAACATGGATTCAGTATCAGGGGACAAGGGTGTCTGCAGGAGGTACAGAGCAGGATGGTCAGGACTTGTGATCTCATCTTTTCGAACAAAATCCTTTGCTTGGTGGGCTCCACAGGAGAAGGACAGGGGGTGTAGAAACTTTGCAGCACCTGGTGGAGGTGGTCTTGGTGATCAGTGACCCGTGTCAGTGAAATGCAGAGTCCAGCAGGGTGAAAGCAGCTAGGATTTGAGTCTCAGGGGTGCCTGGAGGGCTCTGACTTTTTGGGGGGAACAGTAGTTGAGTGGCCTCAGAGGAAAATGGGCCCCACTGGTGGATTCTGTTGAAGACTGAGGTAAGGCCCCAAGCCCCAGAGTTGGAGTCCTCACCGAGCTGAGGATTTGGGCCCTAGGCTGGTGTTGTCCCTTGTCAATGCAAATAATCAATCTATAGTTAAGAAAGATAAAGTGATATTTCTCTATGCCAAGTTCAGGACTAGCCCAGAAGTTCAATCTCCACCAGGGAAGAAAGCACTCCAGACAAGCATGGTTTATGGCATGGTTATGTAACATTTCAGAACAAAGAACATAGACCAAGCATGACAGGAATACAATTTTTTTCCCCAAAGTCACAAGATGTTTTGCTGCAGTTTAGCAGATAAACAGCAGGTCAACTTGACCTTGGTTCTCTGGGAAGAAAAGTTTATCTTCAAAGAATTATTGATATTGGCATCAGAAGAAGGGAGACAGTCATACCTATCTTTAAAGAGTGCATTCTTTACATTGAGAAAATGTTTGAAGCAGGTGTATAGTGCACGTTTGGTGGGCTATAAGTCAGGCTGCTCTGGGAAAAACAGGTTTTAGGCTGAGTCAGATTTAAACCAGAATGGCTTCCTCAAATACTTCAGCAGGTGAAACCTTATTATTATTACTTTCATCACCCTGCAGCAGGGAGTCAGCAGACAGGGATGGCTGGATATCTGGCTCTGTCTCAACCTCCCAGACAGGAGTGAAGGCTTCTGTTCAGAGGTCCATCAGGGCACAAGGAAGTGATCACCCCATTTCTCATGTGGGGCTTAATCACAGATGGCCAGTGCCCTGGCTCCACCTCCTGCTCTCACTGCCAGGCTCTCCAAGAAGAGCAGTTCTTTGTCAGTCCTCAGTCTCCCTTTCTCATTGCCTGAAGCCTCAGTCCAGTCTCCCAGGTACTGGGGTCTAGGCTCTCCTCCCACAGTGAAGACCTTGAAGAACTCGGTACCTATGTGGGAATATGGAGGTGCCCCTGTGACCTCAGAAGAGCAATCTTGAGGTCCCTGGGCCTCACACTGCTCTCCAGTGCAGAGTAGACCAAACACTATGCCTCATGTAACTCTCCCATAAACAGAGGGGAGGGCTGGGTATTGGAATCATGGCCCCCTCCTGGGAAAGCGCCTCCAAGCCCAAGTGACTACCACCACGTTCAGGGACTGCTGGTCCCAGTCAGGTCGCATCTTGGCAGGTAGTCACAGGGTCTGGGGGGGGAACCGTGTTCACGGTGGGTGCGCTGAGCCCAGTGTGGGCTTGGTCGTGCACAGACAGCCGTCCTGGAGGAGCAGGTGGTGGGATGGGTGTCTGTGAGCAGGGATTTGGCTGTCAGAATCTCCCCAAGTTCAAATGTGGCTGGAGTGAGGCACACAGGGTTCTGGTATGTTTGGCATCGAAGCTGTAAGATGGTGCTCAAAACCTTCCAGGCCGGTGCCCCAAAGACATGTGACAAGGTGGTTGTCTTGAGCGGAGAGGCAGCACAGAGAGCAACCTCTGCTGAGAAGAAGGGAAGCTCAGGCCTCTCCTTGTCCACAGCCATTTTCAGGTGGTTGGATCTAGGAAAAGAGCCAGGAGCTGCCACTAGTCTTGTATTTCAGATTTAAAGGAAGAAAGGATGATACTTTCTGCCAGGCCATGAATTTATAGACAGCCAGCAACTTCAGGATGGTGGGGAACACATACTACTGAAAGGCATTCCTTTTCTACATGGTAAGAATGAGGATAAGGCGCTTGGTTGCCCTTTTAACAACAAAGAAACAACTTAGTTTTATCAGTAACTGTGCTGCATGTTTTATTCTTCTATTAATGTCACTTTTGTAGTTTACCTCTTAAGGAAATGGTGAAAGCAAACAGGATCCATGGTTTAGCACAGGAATGAGAATTTTATGTGGATTCTCATAGGGTTTTAAGCTTTCATGCATTCATATAGATCACCATCTCGTTGAACACTAATGCAATTTCTCTTGATCCATTTCTACTAGTCAAACCTGTAGAGAGAGAGTCACATTTTTCCTTTAGAGTTGGAAAGCATCTGACTACTAAAAAAAGTGTCCAAATCCTTCTGGGTAATGATGATGCCATTCAAGTGGAGGTGTATTCAAATTGGCCGAATGTAACTGTGTCTAAGAACCTTTTCTTCAAAATCTCAAGCAGAAGGGACCTCCTTGGCCTGTCACAATGCTGGGATGGATGAAGGACAGAAATATAGGTCAGTAATTTAAATATCAAAACTAAGAGTGGACAAAAGATTCTGCCAAGTGTGTGAGAGTGGATGGATGAACGGTGAGAACACTAAAAAATCCCCCTTCCCCTAATGAGGGAGCATCAAAGGCCCCTGTACTTCAGAGAGGGGCCCTGGGTTAGGGGGCAGCACGCTGTCAGCCCACAGGTGCTGGGAATGAGACCCTGATACTGGCCAGTCTCTGACAAAGTCCAATTTTGGGTGTAGATTTGCACTTAAGGAATTGCGCCAAGGCACATGATTCTGAAAACAAAGAGAAATTCCTATGATTTAATTTTCTTCTTAATAAGACATTTTCCTAATGATAGAAATGACATTGCATTCATTGCTAAGCTGACTCTTAAGACGATAAGAACATCAGAGTAGACTGTCTAACGACATTGCATTTAGATTTATCATGTATTTTTTTCATCTCAGCATCTATATTATTTCCCTCATCTGACTTTGCAGTATAACCTAGTGGTGTCATTCTGACTTGTGCTTACACCCTTTGAAAACCATAGTCTTCCAGCTGGTGAGTATAGGCAGCCATAAGCTAATCACACCTAAATATGTCTCCTTCTCAACCCGAATGGGCCCTTTGTCCAAAGTCAGCCCTAATCTCTGAGCTCTCCTGGACGCTTTTTGCTCCTCTTCCAGCAGGAACAATCCACTACAGGGCACTCATACTCCCCCTTGAGCTCTTGGGGACCTTTCCATCACCTGAGATCAGTGCAAATGTTCTTACTGCCACAACTCTCAGCCCTTAAATACTCTTTAGATTGCTCTGGGTGAAGCTCCTGGGACAGATATCAGGGACCCCAGGGAAGAACCTCCCATCAGAGGATGTGGCAGCATGTACTGGTGACCTGGAACCAACCTTAGGCACAAGTCATTGGGGAGAGGGATGGTTCCAGGCACAATGGGCAGGGAAGGCTGGATGCTCAGGGTCCAAATGCCCCCACCCTATGTGTGGGCACTGGAGGAAATGACTGTGAGTCCAGGGCCCTAAAGGATTGGATCATTCCTCTTAACTGTCCCTGCCCTCCCCATAGTAGAATTACACATCTACATCCTTTGTTTGTGCATCAGGGGTGTAAATAAACGCCCCTGGACTTCTGATTCCATCTGGCTCTGCCCCACTGGTCTGACGTCATTAGGGTCAGGGGAGAGGAGGGAATGAACCCTAGTCTGCCTGGACACTCTGGCTCAGGGAGGACACAGGGACATTACTGCTCCCTTCTCCTACTTGCAGATGGTCCAGCTCAGCCCCAGGGCCGTAAACATTGTAACTAGATACCCCTAAAGTAGACAGAATTTGGCCTTCTATCAGAGCACAAATCTTAAGTTGGATGAAATCTTGTTGGGGTACATAAGAGATGTGGGATGAGAGAAATTGCAAATTTAAGAGTGGGACATGGTTCAATTTTTATATTATTCGTAAACACCTAAAAATGCTTGAGATTTATGAATGTAAACTACTTGGCACAAAGACTTTTCCTTCTACACTTCTTCCTTGTCCACCAGAGGGCAGCAGAGCTACGCTACTCCACAGCCTGGAGCCTCCCCATTGGGCTGCTGACCTCTCTTAGCATCACCCAAAGCCCCACAGGGTCTGACCCTCACCAGCATCATTCAGTCTACTGTTCTCCTCACTCTTCAAGCTCCCCATGCTGGACTCTGTCAGTCTCTCCATCCAAGCAAGTATTTGCCCACCTGAAGGCTGGTCCCCCTGCAGACAGCTCCTCAATCCACACTGTCTGTCTTTCATGGAGTGAATGTCTATTCATGCTTCAGGTCTTAGCCAAAAATCCACTTTTTCAGGGGCGCTCTGGTGATCCCCAGACCACTTGAGACTTCATTACGTGCTTTCCCTTCACTGTCCTTCTCTTGATTTGAATTAACTCCTTAGTTCCATGATTTTCTCTGAGTGTCTGTCTCCCAGTCACAAGGCAAACTCTGTGTCCAGAGCCCCATGTGTGTCCTGTTCTCTGTGGACTTCCCAGGGCCCATACCAGGACCTGATGTGTCATGGATGCTCAGTAAATACTTATCAGATGGATGAGGGAAACCACACGATGGAAGCCTGTCACCCCTGTGTGACACCTCGGGGTTAGGGCATGTTATATGTAGACACAGGGGCCCTGGCATCAGCATGGGAGGAGGCCAGCAAGTGCCCACAGCTGTCCCAGGGATGGGCCTATACCCCTTGTAGAGTCAGGAGGGAGGGCTTGGCCCTCCCAACAGTGAGAGGTCGGATCCTCATTCATTCCCAGAAAATCATACCCCCTCCCCATCTCTACCTTGTAGGTGACTACTCTCCAAGGAGGGCCTGGGATGAAAGCCTGTGTCCTTCCTCTTTTCACAGAGACCTCACCTGGCACAAAATCTGGATTCTTAACCCCAAGTGTACTTAGCACTAGGAGAGAATCAGAGGCAACACCACATCCTGATAGTCCTTGGTGTGTGGGGATAGTTGGCTATGGTCCCCTGAAGACATCTCACCAGCCCAAGGCATTCCAGTGAATGAGGGAAACTCCCATGCAGATGGGACAGGAGAACCAGGATCTGTGTTTGCTTCCATCCCAGAAGGGTTGAAGGTCCCAGGGGGCCCCCCTCAAGTAACAGAGGAACCTACAGGATCCTATGGCTGAGTATCCAGATGGAGCAGCTCCAGCTCCTGGTCCCTGTGAGGAGGTCTAAAGCAGATCACAGACAGGAACACAGATGACTCGGATGCAACACCCCAGTGCTATGATGGGAGAAACACAGGCCATTCTGGGGACCAGCCTCACAGGCCTTGAGACTTCCCAGTGTGCCTTGGGACCTCAAGAGATCAATCATTGGGCGCTTTCTTTGATACCTCAGGGACAGTGAGCTCCACCTGAGACAGCACATCCACCAAGCAGCACAGAACACTGGATCAGGAGTCCACTGGACAATGCCTGTCCTCCTCCTGAGCTCATCCTGAGCTGTCATGGAGCTGGGCAGCCTGGGGACTGACAGTGACAGGACCCTGGCTCAAGGGTCCCTCAGCCTGGAGATCAGAACTCACCTGTGTCCAGGGCTCAGAGCCAGCTCACACGCTCTGGAGCCTGGTCAGCATCCCTGGTGCAGCCCCTGACGTTGGCTGCAGGTCTCCTCATGCCCTCCAGGAGGCGACATTGGGACACGGACACACAAACACACGCGCGTGCGCGCGCGCACACACACACACACACACACACAATTAGCTAGAAAATAACACAGGAACTGGCTTTGACTAAGGAGGTGGAAAAGGAGCCTGATTTCCATCCCTCTGTTAAACAGACCCCAGACCCTTCTAGGTCCTGCCTTCCTTCCTATACTTTCCCACTCACCCCCCCTAGGGGCCTCAGAGCACCCTCTTCTCTCAGGTGTCCCTATGCGCCTCCTACTCCCTGCCAGGCACAACCCATGGGGAAGGAAGGATGACCACAGGAAACCCATACAGGCAGAGGATAGAGGCCCCAGGACATTCAGGGAGCACATACACAGACTCTGAGTTACCACTCAGCCAACACATGGAGAGGGAAGGTCTCCATGAAACCTTCCCCCGAGGACCAGATAGCCCATAGCCACCGAACCTCCCACCACCATCATCCTCACACCCAGGAGACACAAGATCCTCCCCCTTCATACCCGAGACCAGCAGCTCCTCCTGAGACACCAGACATTCATCCACAGATGTTTTCAGCTTGTTCCAGGCACTGGGGGTAAAATAATATCATACAAGTATCTGCCTTGGCGAAGGTCACATTCTATGGGAGAAAGACAGACAAGCAAAGGGATATAGAATGTGATGTCAGGGACTGACAAGTGTCAGGAAGGTAACAGAGCAGAGAAAGTTCAGAAAGTGAAGACAGAGGGTCTTTAGAGCAGGTGGTCAGGGAAGGCATCTCCCAAGGATGCTCCTGAGAGTGATCAGGCCGCTGAGGGCAATGAGGGAGTGAGCCGGGCAGATGCCTGGGGAAGAGTAATGGGAACAGAGGAAATAAGTTCACAGGGGCTGAAAAAATGGTGGTCATGCTGCTGACCTTGACCAGTGGGAGACACACACACACATACACACACACAGACTCCAAGTCTAAGAGATGAAGAGACCGCCTCAGGACCCTAGGCCTCATCTTTCCTTCCCAATACATAGGTCCAAATATTGATCTCTCTCTCTTGCCTCCTAGGCTCACTCTTAACCTTCTGGAACCCACGCACCACTGCCAACTCACTGTTGAATCAGTGGAGTTCAATACTGCCAAAGGGAAGGATGTTCTACTTCTTCACGGTCTGAGAGAGAATCTCATAGGTTATCACTTTTTAAAGAGGACAGAGTAGCGTCGAAACACCACATTTCATTATACATAATAGACACACAAGGAATTAGCCCAGAGCCTGTATACAGTGGTCAAGAGATAAGATACCCCAACGGATCCCTGCTGTTCCAGAAGTTCACCCAGAAGGATTACAGGTTACCACACCCTACAAGTTATAAAGAAGAATTTTCACAGTGAAGTAGGAACTGGACGGCTCCACGTATACAGTGAGTGATTTCTCTCTGACCTCTGGATTTGGGTGGGGTGTATTCTACCTCACACACACAGGACTGACAGGCCTGCACTGTGCCTACATCTCCCTCTGCATTATGTCACATGTGGTTGGAGCATTTGGTGCAGAACACACACAGTGGAGACAATCATTTGTTTCCTGATGTGTTGGTGTCACACCCACTGGAGTATAAAGGAAAGACTTTGCCTTCTCACTCCCGACTCTACACCTGCAGCCAGCACATAGTGATGCTTGAGAAAGTCTGTGCTTTAACCCAGATGTAGAGCAAGTGGCCTTATGTTCTCTGAGCGCTCTGATCCTCATGCATTTGTCTTCAGATACACAAACCTGCCTTGTTCTTTTAAGGACTTGGGTTGGCTGAGAGGTGAGAGATGACAACTCTGATTGAAGATGCCTGGGAGGAATCAAGGTACCACACAGGGCAATGTTCTCTGTTACCGGCAATGTGGAGTTACCCACACCTGTCATTACAAGCATGAGGTCCCTGTAGTGTTAATGTGTACCTGAGACTCAGACCACCACCTACACATGGTCAACCAACAGTCAGAACCTGCAAGTAATAGGTCATATGGCATTCTTATGTAAAATTTTCATAATCACCATACCATTTTCCACAGTAGCCTCACCATTTTACCTTCCCTCCAACAATGCACAAGGATTCCAATTTCTCCACATCATCTCTAGCGCCTGTTTTTCTGTTTTTTTGACAATGGTCATTCTAATAGATCTGAGTGGGCATCTCACTGTAGTGTTGATTTGAATGTCTATTCAAGTGCTTTGCCCATTTTTCAATCAGGTTATTTGGTTTTGTTGTTGTTGTTGTTGAGTTTAAGAGTTCTTTATGTATTCTGGATATTAACACCTTATTGATAAATAATTTGCAAGTTATTCTCTCCCATTCCATAGGTCACCTTTAACTCTGTTGATTGTGTCTTTTGACGAACAGAAGTTTTTTATTTTAACAAAGTCCAATTTATCTATCTTTTTTTGCCTGTTTTTACTGTCATATTCAAGAAATTGCCAAATCCAATGTCATGAGGCATTCTCTCATCTTTACCTCTAAGAGTCTTATATATTTACATCTTATTTTAGGATTTTATCCATTTTGAGTTAATTTTTGTATATGGTGTAAGGCAATGGTCCAACATCATTCTTCTGCATGTGGATATCCAGTTTTCCAACACCATTTGTTGAAAAGACTAACCTTTCTCCATTGAATGGTCTTGGCTCCCTGGTTGAAATCATCTGATCCTATAATTGGGGCTTTATTTCTGGATATCTGTTGTTCCATGATCTATGTCTGTCTTTATGCCAGTGCCACACTATTTTGATTCTTTAGCTCTGTGGTAAGTTTTAAAATTGGGAAGTGAGATTCTTCCAACTTTGTTGTTCTTCTTCTTCTTCTTTTGAGGAAGATTAGCCCTGAGCTAACATCTCTGCCAATCCTCCTCTTTTTGCTGAGGAATACTGGCCGTGAGCTAACATCCATGCCCATCTTCCTCTGCTTTATATGTGGGACGCCTACCACAGCATGGTTTGCCAAGCAGTGCCATGTCTGCACCCGGGATCCGAACTGGCGAACCCCAGGCCGCCCAAGCCGAACGTGTGCACTTAACTGCTGTGCCACCGGGCTGGCCCCTTGTTCTTCTTTTTAAAGATTGTTTTAATTATTCAGGGTGCCTTGAGATTTCATATGAATTATAAGTTGGAGTTTTCTATTTCTGCAAAACTGTCATTGGTATTTTGATAGGTATTGTATTAAATATGTAGAGAGTTTGGGGTATATTGGCATCTTAACAATATTAATCCTGCCCATCCATGAACATAGATGTTTTCCATTTATTCCTGTCTTCTTTAGTTTCTTTCATCATGTTTGGTAGTTTTCAGTGTACACATCTTTTATCCCCTTGGTTATTTTGTGCCTAAACATTTTATTCTTTTTCATGCTGTTGTACTTGGAATTGTATTCTTAAATTCTTTTTTGAATTGTTCATTGTTACTATATATAAATGTAATTGATTTTGAGTGTTGATTTTGTTTCCTGCAACTTTGCTGAATTTTTTTATTAGTTCTAACAATCTTTTTTATGGGGTAGGAATCTTTATGGTTTTCTACAAATAAGATTATGTCTTCTGCTAAAAGCTAATTTTTTTCTTCCTTTCCAATTTCGATGACTTTTATTTCTCCTTCTTGCCTACTTTTTCCAGCTAGGACTCCTGGGCTATGTTGAATAAAAGTGGTGAAAGCAGCATCCTTGTCTTCTTCATGATCCTAGAGAAAAGTTTTCAGTGTTCCCCTTGGAGTATTATGTTAGCTGTGGGCTTTTCATTTATGACTTCTGTCATACTGAGTAGTTTCCTTCTATTCCTAACAGTACCTGTCTTTTGTTAAAACCGTATCCACTTCTCTCTAGAGATTTCCTTCCCTGTGATATTCAATCCACAGACCAAGAAGTAAAAGTCCTCTTCAGAGTGAGAAACCCTTTAGATTAGAAGCTCTCCAGGTCCTAAAGTTGTGAAGACTGGGGGAGCGGGGGGCATCCTCATTCTCTAAGAAATTAGTTAACAAGAAGTAAATGCATTTCTACTATATAGAACCATCCCTTAGCCCCAGAGATGGACAGGGCTGGCAAACCTGCCTTCCCAAACATATACCGAAGTGTATATAAGCAATGTGGCCTGATCTTTTTTGAAGTCAAAGAAAGTTCTAGGGAAAAATCAATGAAAGTTCATGAAAGAAAAATTTCATCTGATGATGATTTTGTAGGACTTGTGGGATGAAAAGAGTTTCCTCGTACTGAAACTACAGAGATATCCAAGGAGACTGGTCAGGGGTCAACCTGGGATGATATGGGATTCAAAGGAAGAGGGGCAGCCAGCTCCTTACAGAACCTGAACAAAGGCACGCAACCTCCTGCTGAGGGTCAGGGTCATTTTCTGGGTCACATTTACAGAACTTACTATGGCCCTGTGAGTGGCTGAGATCTCTGAGGAAGGAGGGGGGCCCACTCTGTCAGTCATCTCTTCTGTTTCTCCAGAGAGCCAGTGGCACAGCCCTCCATCCAAGCCAGCAACACCACAGTCACAGAGCACCATGGTCCTGAAATGCCTCACAAACAACACTGGGATCTCCATCCACTGGTTCTTCAATAACCAGAGTCCGCAGCTCACAGAGAGGATGGAGTTGTCCCAGGACAGCAGCACCCTCACCATACACCCTGTCAGGAGGAAAGTTGCTGGGGATTATCACTGTGAGGTCTCCAACCCGGTCAGTTCCAGTAAAAGTGACCCCAACAGGCTGACTGTTATATATGAGTGACCCTCTTCCCCTCCTACATGTTGTTAAAATTTAAGTAGAATTTTTTTCTTAGCTGTAAGTTGATGGTCATGATGTACTTTATTTACAGAGCTGTTGTGAATAGGCAATGGGAAAAGGTGAAATATTTGAGTCAATAAATGTTCAAAAATGTGAACTGACATTGTCATTATTGTTGGCTCAAGGTCACATTCCACTCCAAATCCCAGCTCTTGTTGCTCTCAGTTGCATCATCTTCACAGTGGAAGGATGGGTAGCAGTCATAGGATGAGGGGTGGGAGCACATGATAAGCTGTTAGGAACCACAGTCCTATTCCTCCTCCAGGGGTAGGTGTGGATGGTGCCTGGATTCTGATATGAACAATGGGAACAGACTGGAGGACACCTACGTGGATAACACAAAGATTGACCCAATGCAATCTGCCAGCATTGTCCTGGTCAGAGGTGGGATAAGTGTTTGGAGAACACAGGCCTCAAGCTGAGACACTGGGACAAGGCGCACCCGCTGAGTGAAGAGACAGTCTCCAGGGTGGTTCCATCCATATCTACAGACCCCACCCCACCTGAGCCCACCTGGGTGGCATCTCCCTGAAGGCAGCATGTGAATCAGGGACACGAGTCTTCTGTAGGGAGAGGGAACTCCTGGACTCAGACCCAGCAATAGAAGGGTACATGCAGGCCAAGATTTCTCTCCACATGAGGTTCCACCATCACCTCAGAAAGATGCACTCAAGCACATCTATTCATGGGGAACACAAGCCCAGGCTGAATCACGCTAGAGGTGAGCCCCAAAGCCCTGATACATCCCCCACCCTCCAGGCCTACACCAGCCCCTGTAGGCATTGTCCTCTTCAGCCAGCAACTTCCCAACCTCCAGGATCCAAGGAATGGCCTGCATCCCTCTCTCAGGGTCATCCCTGTGTCCAGGAATGCCTGTGGTTCCACATAGCCCATCTCCATATCCCAGGTCCTCAGTGCAGGGTGGGTGATGCCCCACAGACTGGCTGAGGGGGCTCACTCAGAGAACAGGACTGAGGACCTGCAGGAGAGGAGTACCCAATGTTCCTATCCACGCAGGTGACTGGCGAGTGAGATGTAAATCTATACCTGAAAAATGCACCTTGTCAGACACTGGCCAATGTTAGGGTCTCAATCCCAGCACCTACTGGCTGACAGCACCCTGCCCTCAAAGCTGGGGATCCTCCCTGAAGCACAGGAGACTTTGATGGTCCCTCATTAGGGGAGGAGGGTCTTTCTATTGTCCTCACCATTCACCCATCCACCTCTCACACTCTGGACAGATTCTCCTGTCCGTCTTGGATTTGATACTTAAATTAGTGACCTTTATTTCTGTCTTTCATCCATAAAACATGAAAGCTTAAAACGCTATCAGAGCCCACAAAAAATCCACATTCCTGTACTGAAACACAAATCCTGGTCAGCTTTCACCATTTCCTTAAGACATAAACCAAAAAAGTGACATTAATAATGAACTAGGAGGATAAAACAGGCATCACAATTACTGATAAAACTAAGTTATCTCTTTGTCCTTAAAAGAGCATTCCAGTGCATTATCGTTTTCACCATGTCAAAGAGAATGCCTTTCGGTCAGTATGTGTTCTCCACCATCCTGAAGCAGCTGCCTATCTACAATTTTCATGACCTGGTAGAAATTATCCTTTCTTCCTTTACATCTCAAATACAAGACTAGAGGCAGCTCCTGAACCCTCTCCCAGAACAACCACCTGTGACCAGCTATGGAGAGCAGAGGCCTGAGTGTCCCTGGTTCTCCAGACAGCAGAGGTTGCTCTTTGCACTGCCTCTGATCTCAAGACATCTGCTTTGTCGCATATCCATGGGGCACCGGCACAAGAGTCCCAAGCACCATCCTACAGTTGCAATGCCCAACGTCACCAGAATCCTTCATGCTTCACTCAGGCCACATCCGAACTTGGGAAGTTTCTGGAAGCTGAATCCCTGCTTACAGGCACCCACCCCACCACTCGCTCCTTCAGGGCCGCTGTCTGTGTACATCCAAATCCACAAGGTGCCCAGTGTACCCACTGTGACCATAGGTCCCTCCCAGAGCCGCGACCACTCACCAAGATGCCCTGGGACTGGGACCCGCAACTCCCCCCATGTGCTGGTCATCTGGGTTTGGAGGCACATTACCAGGCAGAGACCCTGATTCAAACACCTAGCCCTCTTCTGGTCCAGAAGAGTTACCTGAGGCGTATGTGTTTGGTCTGCTGGGCACTGGAGAGCGGTGTGGGGCTCTGGGAACTCAAGATTGCTCTTCTGAGTACAGAGGGGCCCTTTTCTATTCCCACATAGGTACCCACCTCTTCAGTTCCTCCAACATCAAGGAGAGCCCAGACCCCAGTACTAGGGGCACTGTGCTGAGGCCTCAGGCAATGAGAAAAGGAGACCAAGGTTTGACAAAGAACTGCTCTTTGAGAGCAGGAGACAGAACTAGGGAGAACTTAAGCACCAGAGGAGAAATAGGATGGTCCCTTCCTTGTGCCCAAATGAGAACTCTGAACAGAAGCCTCTACTTCCGTGTAGGATGAGACAGAGCCACATATCCAACAGTCTCAGTCTGCTGACCCCTGCTGTAGGGTCAGCACCAGCCCAGGATCCAAACTTTCAGCTGGGTGACGACTCCGACTCCAGGGCCTTGGGCCTTACCTCTGTCAGTAGCAGGGGCCACCAGTGGGGCCCATTTTCCACTGAAGACACCCACCTATTGGGTACCCCTCTAAGAGCGGGGGTCCTCCAGGTCCCTTTGGAGACTCAAGTCTCAACTGCTTTCACCCTGTTGGGCCCTGAATCTCACCAACATGGGTCACTGAACACCTCAGACCACTTCCACTAGTCCCACGGACAGGACTGCCAAACTTCCAGAACTCCTGTCCTTCTCCTGTGGAGCCCACCAAGCAAAGAATTTTGTTTGCATGCAAGATAAGATCCCAAGTCCTGACCATCATGCTCTGCACCTCCTGCAGATACACTGGTCCCCCCATATCTAATCCACATTGTGGCCTGACCAACAAAGGATTGGGGGCCCCTTATAGTCCCAGATGAGACACAGCTGCAGAACCTCCCAGCCCTGCCCTCTCCACCCCTCTCAATACTTCAGCCTCAATTTTTGCCAAACCCAAGGGCATCATACCCACAAGAAGTAGCCTGTGTCCCTGTCACCCCTACTCCAATTCAGACCTCAGTTGCCTCAGCCTCTTCCACTTCTATGATTCAAGCGCACCTATATTTCTGGCTCAGCCATCAAGTTGGTAGTGGTCACCCTGGGTCTTCTGGTCCCTCTCTTCCAAGATGCTGGAGGCCCAAGACCTCTGTGGGGACCCAGGAAGAGGCCAGGCATGATCCCTTTGGACATGAACTATCCTGTTTTCCACACTGGAGAGACATTGCTCCTATCAAAACCCTTGTCTCCCCCTGCCTACCCACTCATTTTGCCTTCTCCCCAGGAAGCAGACTTGCGAGGAAGGCAGGCCTGCTTCCCCACTTCCCTCATTTGCCCAGTTTGTAGATATGGATTTCTTCTCACATAAAATATTAAGAGGTTGCTTTATTACAATGGAGATTGCCATATTCTTTCTTGTTAAAACTTGCATAGAAAGATGTTTGTCTGCAGAAGGATTTTCAACTTTGGAACTATATACATTTTGGACCAGATCATTCTTGGTTGTAGGGAATTGCCCTGTGCATTGCAGAATTTTTAGCAACATCACTAGCCTCAATTCAGTTGGTAACAATGGTTCACTCATAAGTCCTGAATAACAAAAAAATATCTCCAGACATTGAAAAATATCTCTGGAGGGAAAACTCAATAAAGCTGAGAACCCCTGATCTGGGCTAAGTATTGTTTTAAAGCTTAAATCCAAAAGAAGATAATAATGAATGAAAAAAATGAGAGAAAGACCTAATAAATGGGCCAATGCTGTTTAAATAAACACAAATTTATATGTGGGGCATAATAGAAAAGATCAGAAACTAGGTAAGAGGTCCGTGGGACGCTTTGCTTGTTCTGTTCTTTGCATCCAAAGCCTCTTTAAACACTGTTGAAACATGAATGTCATGGGTTTCCCTAATTATAAGTCAGAATATAGAGCTGTAAAAAAAGCTAAGTCACATCTCTCATGGAGCTCACTTTCTAAAAGGTGTGGAGACAGAAAATCAACAAGTAAATAAATATATACTATGTCAGTTGAGGAAATGGGCTATAAGGAAAAATAGAATCAATTGATTCATTTACTTTGAGGAGCTGCAATTGGCATTTGGGTGGGAAATTCTGTGTTATGTGAGACAGTCTCAAGGCTCTAACCACATTTATTACCTCTCACCCCTACATTCTTAGTTCTAGAAGGTCTATCAAGTCACTGATAGAGTCAAAATACCCCTCAAACACACATACACACACAGACACATGCACACATTTCCAAATGCTCGCTGCGGGGTAGGAGGGTGGTCGGTAGGGTCTAACCCAGTGGAGAAAAGCGTCTCAATATTTATTACTTATTTCCAGGCTATTTTGTCTTCTCCTTAGGGAGTAGGTGGCTGAGCAGTGGCCTTCCAAGACAAAGTGAACATGTCTGTGACCCACAGGGAATCACCTGGAAAGGATGTGAATAAAGAGAACCCTTCACCTCATTTGCTTTTTTTATGTTCATGAGAATTTTCTCTTAGCAGAAATTCACCTGAAACTCCAGGTCTGTTGTTTCCTAGGGTACGCAGGGAAAATGTCTAAAATTATCCCAACTCCCACCCCTATTTCCTGAGCAAGACCAGTTGAGGTGGCGGAATGTGGTGGGCATGATATTAACAGGAAACAATGAAATCACAAGAGACTCTGCCCAGCCAGGAAGCACTGGGCTGTCTCACACCATGGACAGTTCCCAGCCTCTTTCCCTTTGCGAACACAGGTAGGGTCAGGAAAACAGAAAACGGGACCAGCTGATGTCCACACAAATATGAGCAAGGAAGGAGTAATCATAGTTTATGGACTGACCGTGGGTGTAACTTCTTCTCATGCCCTCACCCAGTGTCCTGAGCCCTCCTATCCTCTTCAACTCAGGCTCTGGCAAAAAGACACCCATAAAACCCATCAACTCTTCCAAAATGCCACCATCTGTTTCTTTTCGCCTTCCCCTGTGAGCTTCCTCTCATTTGTTCCTTGTCATCCCATTTCCACATACACTGCCCCTCATTACTCCTGGCCCATCAAGAACTGCTCCTGCCTCCCTGTGTCCCACAAAGTCCCTGCCTGGGATGCCCTCTCCCTTTTCTCCATGAACCTGCTTCTTCGCCTTTTTTACAGTCAACCTCATTGGTCATCTTGCCACAAAGTCATCCCAACCTCCACTGTGGGCACAGTGGGCCCCCTTTGAACTCCCTTCTCTGTCTCTCTCCCTTTGTGCTCTGACAACATGCTCAGGAACAGTTACATGTGTCCTATGGATCCCTGAGTTCCCACTGTGATTAGTTGTGGCTCTCAATGGCCCCATTGCTCCTACACAAGGACCAGAAACAGGTAAATAGGTGTTCAGAGAATGAATAAGGGTAAGAAAGTGGATAACTGGGTGACACTTGCTTCTGCTCCCACATAATTAATATGAGAATGCTGTGAACGTGAAGAAATGGGATTCACATACACTCCCAGTGGTGCATTGGTGCCAGTTTATACAAGGTAATGTGTAGCTTCCTCTCCTAAATTTGTCTCTTTCGAGATAAAATTCACATAAGCTGAAATTCACCATTTTAACCATTTTGAACTGTGAAGCCAGGGGGACGTGGCCCATTCAGTCCTACCAGAGTTCAACTGTGCTGGAGGATAGACCCAGGGTAGTGAGAGTCCTGCACGGACTGTCCCTGTGGGCAAGAGGTCAGAGTCCATCTCTGGCCAGGGGTCAGCGTGCACAGCACTAAGTGAGCACTGGTCAGATGCCTGGTCCCAAGTCTGACAGAGGGTAAACATCCCCTCGTGTCTACCAGAGGGTGATAGCAGGACATGCAAAGATGTCTGTCTCACTCAGAGCCACACACACCACATACCACACACCAGACACACACTCAGGAATTGTTAGACTCACTGGACCCACAAATGTCCTCAAGTACCTCAAGCACAGAGTCAAGGAGGAGAGTGACCACCATCCTTACACAAAATGATAGATATGCCTTTGCTAGAAAAATTATCCAGTCCCCAGGAGAAGTGACATCGTGTCGCAGTGTGCATCACCCAGGGAGAGCTGTGCTGAGAAGACATGGGTCCCATCTGATGGGGTAGAGGTGAGTCTCCTATAAGTAGAAACACTGCCGAGTTCCTTCTCCCTGCTCCTTCCCCACACAAGGACCTGCCCAAGGAACCTCAGCACCTTTTTCCCTGCTGGAACCTCATGGGCATCATGACTGGGGTCTAGGCTGGGCTGACCCTCACATGAAATCCTTCAGTGTCTTCTGTTCCCATAAATCTGTGGGGTATTGGGGCCCTTCTTCAGACCAGGCTCCCCTCTGTCTCTCTCCTCCTCTGTTGAGGGGAGGTAGAGGGCCTCCTCTCATCAGCAAGTGAGTCTCCCTTCTCATCCTCATCTGTCATTTCCCTTCCATGACACTCTCCTGCACTCATCTAAGAGGATAACTTTTCCGCAAGCCTTTGACCAAGGCAACCCCAGACACACAGCACTTCCCCCAACTCCATCCTGTGAGCCCAGGGAGCAGCTGGGAGTTAGGGCTCCAAGGACATCCACCTGCTTCATAGCCTACCTCCTTACACTGGGATCTTTTCCACTTAGGCCTGAGTTCCCTTCAAGTCCAAAGCCTCAGCACAAAGGACCTCACACTCCCTCCAAGACATAGAACATTCCCAAGGAAACAGACACCCTGAGAGACAGGACTCTCCCGAATGACCAGAAGGCCATGGCCATGGGAAATTCCACACCTGGCTCACTACCCTCAGCCACTCTAGGAGCCTGGGCCTCTGTGTGGGATATTCTCTCCCTCCTCTGGGGTTGCACAGGCTGGGACACCCCAAGGACTTCTCAGAGAAAAATACCTCCAAGTCCTCCCCACTCAACTCACCAAGCCACTACTAAGTTTTACATCTGTGTCTGTATAACCTGCCAGAACCATGAAGTCTCTGCATCAGAGAATACCATTTACTCAGAGATAGAGGAAAAGATACAAAGCTTAGGGAAACTGGAATTTCGGTGTGGATTTATCATTTAAGACTTGCCCATCTGCTCTGTGAAAGTCCAGAGGACACACTTTCACCACGACTGTGAGATACAAGTTTGTAAGGGAGCCCCTGTATCCTTGAGTGGCTCTGTGATGGCTCTTATCTGTAGGTCAGAAATTAGAATGGGAACTGCTGCCACTGAATTGGGAAACCTAAACACAATGCCGGTAACTGTATCCTGAGGTAGCAGGGCCAAGAAACGGCACTTAATCACCAAGGCAAGGTGGACCATGGTCACCATAATAGACAGCAGAGTCAAAGCAGCAATCAGAATAGTCTGACTCACAGAGACCAATGGCATTAGCTAATTGATCATGGTGTTCCTAGAAATAAAATGGATGGGAAAGCTACTAAATTCTTACCTGATTGTATAAGCAGAAAAATTCCAGGTCAAGTGAACAAAAGTCAAACTTGAGTCATAGAAACAGAGTGTTACAGCCCCTCAATCAATTCCCATACTTGAGCTAGTTTACAGATTCAGAACTCCTTGAATGAAGGATCCCACTATATTGCCAAAATGTATACCGTCAATCTTTCTGCCAGCCTTCCACAGAGAGACCTATGACCTATTACCAGGGTGATTGTGCATTGAGGAAAAGGAAATAATCAGACTTCTGTGGATTGCTGGACACAGGCTCAGAACTGACACTAATTGCAGGAGACCCAAAATGTCACCGTGGCCCACCAGTCAAAGCTGGGGCTTATTGGAGGTCAAGTGGTCAATGGAGTTTCAGCTCCGAGTCATCTCATGGTGGGCCCAGTGGGTCCCCAAACACAGCTTGTAGTTATATGCCAAGTTTTGGGATGTATACTTGGGATAGATATACTCAACAGCTGGCAGAATCCCCACATTGGTTCCCTGATCTGTGGAGTGGGGCTATTATGATGGGAAATATCAAGTGGAAGCCACTAGATCTGCCTCTACCCAGGAAAACAGTAAGCCAATAGCAATACCACATTCCTGGAGGGACTACAGAGATTAGTGCCTCCACTGAGAACTTGAGCGATGCAGAGGTGGTCATTCCCATCACATCTCCATTCACTCCCACTATTTGGCAGAAGACAGATGGATCTTAGAGAATGACAGTGCATTGTTATAAGCTTAACCAGGTGACAACTCCCATTGCAGCTGCTGTACCAGACGTGGTTTCTTTGCTTGAGCAAATTAACACATCCCCTGGTACCTAGTATGCAGCTATTAATCTGGCAAATACATTTTTCTCCAATCTGTCAGTAAAGACCCACCAGAAGCAGCTTGCTTTCAGCTGGAAAGACCAGAATACACCGTCATCATCCTATCTCAGAGGTCTACCAACTCTCAGCCTGTGTCATAATTTAGTTCACAAAGATCTTGATAGCCTTTCCCTTCCACAAGATATCACACTGGTCCATTACACTGATGACATCATGCTGATTGGGCCCAGTGAGAAAGAAGTAGCAACTCTAGACTTATTGGTAAGATATTTGTATGTCAAAACATGGGTGAAAAAATTGACAAAAATTCAGGTGCATGCTAGTTCAGTGAAATTTCTAGGAGTCCAGGTGTGAAGGGCATATCTCTTCTAAGGTGAAGAATAAATTGTTGCATCTGGTCTCTCCTTTGACCTACAAGAGACACAATGCCTAGTGGGCCTCTTTGGATTTTGAGGCAACATATTCCTTATTTGGGTGTGCAACTCTGGCCTATTGACCAAGTGACCCAAAAAGCTACTAGTTTTAAATGGTACCCAGGATAAGAGAAGGTACTGCAACAGGTCCAGGCTCTGTGAAAGCTGCTCTGCCATTTGGGTCATATAATCCAGCAGCTCTAATTGTGCTTCAGGTGTTGGTGGCAGATAGGGTTGGTGTTTGGAGACTTTGGCAGGCCCACGTAAGTGAATCACAGGGCAGGCCCTTAGGATTTTGGAACAAAGCCTTGCTATCCTCTGAGGATACCTGCTCTCCCTTTCAGAAACAGCCTTTGGCTTGCTACTGGAACTTAGTAGAGACTGAACACTTGACTGTGGGACACTCAGTTATGGTGCAACCTGAGCTGCATATTCATTGGGAAAAAGGAAATAATCAGACCTTTTGGGGCTTACTGGACACAGGCTCTGAACTGACACTAGTTCCAAAATGAACCAGGTGTTGTCTGACACATTAAGCCATAAAGCTGGGAGTGCACAGCAGTACTCCATCATCAAATGGAAGGGGTATATACATGATCCAGCCTGAGCAGGCTCTGAAGGTACAAGCAGGTTACATGAAGAAGTGACCCAAATGCCCATGGCCCCACTTCTGCTACACTGTCTTCTTTCTCCCAGTTCCCTACAGCCAGTTGATGGAAGAAAAGAAGACTCAGGCCTGGTTTACAGATGGTTCTGTGGGATACGCAGGCATCATGTGAAAGTGGACAACTGCAGCACTACAGTCCCACTAGGGGACTCCCCTGAAGGACAGCGATGAAGGGAAATTTTCTCAGTGGGCAGAACCTCAGGCAGTGCACCTGGGTGATTATTTTGCTAGGAAGGAAAAATGGCCAGGTGCGTGATTATATGCCAATTCATGGGCTGTGGCCAGTGATTTGGCTGGATGCTCAGGGACTTGGAAAGAACTTGATTGGAAAACTGGTGACAAGAAGATCTGGGGAAGGAGTATGTGGACAAACAACTCAGAATGCTCATCATTCACCTCAGCAGGAGAGGATTTTAAAATTAAGTAGATGGGAGGAGCTGCTCAGTGGACACCAGTCAGCCTCTTTCCCCACTCACTCCTGTCATTGCCTGGTGGCTCATGAACAAAGTAGCCATGGTGGCAGGGATGGAGGTTATGCATGGGCTCAGCAACATGGACTTCCACTCACCCAGGATGACCTAGCTATGGCCAGCGCTGAGTGCCCAGTCTTCTAGGTCAGAGACCAACACTGGGCCCCTGATAAGGCATCATTCCCCTAGGGTGATCAGCCAGCTACCTGGTGCAGGCTGATTACATTGGACCAGTTCTGTATGGTAGAGGCAGCATTTTGTTCTTATTGGAATAGGCACTTACTCTGGACACAGATTTGCCTTCCCCATACACAATGCTTCTGCCAAAACTACCATTCATGAACTCACAGAATTCCTTGTACTCCATCATGGTATTCCACACAGCATTGCTTCTAATCAAGGGACTCTATTCATAGCAAATGAAATGTAGCAATACCACCATTCTCATGGAATCCACCAGTCTTACCATCCTGAAGTAGAGGGCTTGATAGAAAAGTGGAATGGCCTTTTGGAAACTCACTTACAGCACCAACTAGGTGGCAGTACTTTGCAGGGCTGCAGTAATGTACTCCAGTATATGCTCTGAGTCTGTGTCCAATATGTGTTGCTGTTTCTCCCATTCCCAGGATTCTTGGGTCCAGGAATCAAGGAGTAAAAATGGGAGTGACACCACTCTCTATACCTATACACTAAAAAAATTTCTGCTTCCCGTCTACATGATATTATGCTCTACTGACTTAGAGGTCTTAGTTCCAAAGAGAAGAATGCTTCCACCAGGAGACACAATAATGATTCCATTGACACTTCAAGATTCCTCACTCTCAAGCTACCCACAAAGTGCAGAACCTTGGAGAGCACCAATCTCAGCTTCTCCCTCCTTTCCTCACAGAGGCCAGGGGTCAGAACAAATGAGAGGTTAGTGAGGCCCAGAGAGTGTGAGGGAGCAGCAAGCACAGAAGCAGATGCCTGGAATGGGAGCCAGTGAGGCTACTGGCTGAGGCTGTCCACAGGGGCCCAGGGAGAAGGTGGTACAAGAAAGAAACCCCAGGAATGGAGAGAGATGAAGAGAAACAAACAGGCACCATGAGGGTCGAGCTTGGCTGCTGTGTGGGACTGTGTGTGTGAAGCCATCTCAGGACCAGGCCTTCTCCATTCACAGCTGATATTGACAGAGATTGCCAACAACAATCCTGGATCAATGTGGACTTAACAGTTAAGAGTTAAGCCATGGGCACAGGGCGCACATTAGGCACAGGTCCTAATAAACAGGAGAGGAAGCAGCTCCCATCTCACTTGACCCAGGGACACAGAGGGGTGTGTGGTGCTGTGTGTTCCCAGAATCAGAGTTCTTATTTGGGCATCAGGCCCTGGGAGTGAGAGGGGAAGCTGACTTGGCCATCCTTCCCTTTCAACTCCCCTGACACAGACCTTCCCCTCCTGACATGCCTGGTTCCCTGTTCCTCCTTCTCCCCATAGAACCAACAGCCAGTCCTCCAACCAAAACTATCACTCCACCAAGGGGCATGCATGGTGTAACTTATGGAGACAAACACAAACTGATACACATTCCTAGGAATCTGAGTTTGGTGACACGCACTGTAGGAAGAGGCAAGGCCAATGAACTTACAGCAACAGACTGGGACTCAACAGAAAGGGAATATGCTGGAGTATTAACATGACATGTGACCCATATAAAATGTCTATGGATTGATGTTGAATAAACACACAGAGCTGCATGGCAGGGGGCCTCTGGTTTCTACACGTCCCTCTTCATCCAGCAGAGGGAGGGAGAGCTACTCAGCAGCCTGAAGCTTCCCCAGGGGGCTGCTGATCACCTTCAGCATCACCCACAGCCCAGCAGGATCTGTCCCTCACCAGCCTCACTCAGTCCACCGTCCTCCTCACGCTCCAAGCTCCACACACTGGACTCTGTCAGCCCCTCCCTCCAGCCTGGCATCTGTCCTCCTAAAGGCTGGTCCCTCTGTAGGCAGCTCTTCTCTCCACACCCTTCATGCTTCATGGGTTGAACATCCACTCACACTTCAGATCTCAGCCAAAAGGTCACTTTCTCAGGGCTGCTCTCAGTCATCCCCAGACCACCTGAGACTCCATTACATGCTCTGGATGCACCAGACATTGTCCCTTTGCAGCTCTTCTCTCGATTACAATTAACTCCTTAATTCATGATTTTCTCTGAGTACCTCTCTCCCCATCGCAAGGTAAACTCTGATCCCGGGACCCACAAGTGCCCTGTTCTCTGTGGAGTTCCCAGGGCCCAGACCAAGGCCTGACACATCACAGATGCTCAGAAAATACTCATTAAATAGATGAAGGAAACAACACAACAAAAACTTGCCATCCTAGTGTGACACCTCGGGGTCAGAGCACATTCTGTGTAGACACAGGCAGACAGGCATCAGCATGGGAGAAGAGCAGCAGGGCTGTCTCAAGGATGGGCCTTTCCCCTTGTAAAGTCAGAAGGACAGGGGCCTCCTAAAAGTGAGGAGTCAAATCCCTATTCACTTCCAGAAAATCACATCCCCTCCACCTCGTGAGTGACTTCTCTCCCAGGAGAGCCTGAGTCAGTGGCCTGTGTGTTTCCTCTTCTCACAGGGACTTGACATGGAACAAACTCTGACTTCTCAATATCAGGTAGACTTACCACAAGGAGAGAAGGAAGCACCACCCGAATTTCAAAAGAATCAGGGGATGACTCCCCATCTCCAGAATCCCTAGTCTGTAGGGACACCTTGTTGTGGTCCCATGAAGGCATCTCACCAGCTCAAGGTAACCTGGGCAATGAGAGGAACTTCCCATCCAGAACAGAACAGGAGAACCAGGATCTGAATTTGCTTGCCTCACAGAGGGACGGAGGGTCCCATGGGGTCCACCCTCCTCCTAACAGAGGACTCCACAGGATCCCCTGTCTGAATCTCCAGGTGGAGCTGCTCCAGCTCCTGGGCCTTGTGGGGAGGCCCAGAGCAGATGACACACAGGGACACAGTTGACTAGATGCAACACCCCAGCGCTGTGATGGAAGAAACGGGACATTCTGGGGTCCAGCCTCCAGGCCAGTGTCCTCCTCCAAAAGCTTCAAGACACATCCCTCCAAGCCCACTCTTTAAATCTCAGGAACAGAGAGCTCATCCTGAGATAGTACATCCCCCAGGGAACAGTTCTTCTGACACTAGATCAGGAAACCTGTTGACCAAACCTGTCTTCTCCCTGGGCTTACCCTGCACTGAGATGGAGTCAGGCAGCCTTGGATCCCCAAAGCACAGGACCCAAACTTACCAGCCTTTCAGCCTACAGTCAGAGCCCACCTCTGTCCTAGGGCTCAGATCAGCTCACACCCTCTGGAGCCTGGTCAGCATCCCTGGAGCAGCCCATGACATTGGACACAGGTCTCCTTATGCCCTCCAGGGGGCGACCTTGGGACACAGAAACAACACACAGGAAATAAGCACATGAACATGGCTTGGGCTGAGGGAGCGGAGAAGGAGCCTGATTTCATCCCTCCCTTTAACAGACATTTCTGGGCCCCTCAGACATGTCTGCTCTGTCCGGCCCACTCCTACTAGGGTCCTCCGAGTACCCTGCCCTGTCAGGAGCCCCTGTGCAGGTCCCCACTCCCTGCCTGGCACCACCCATGGGGAAGGCAGGTAAGCACAGGAAAGTCCGCCAGGCAAAGGACAGAGGCCCCCAGGATGGTCAGGGAGCACATGGACAGAATCTGAGCAACAGCTCAGCCAACAGACTTGGAGAGGGGGTAGTCTCCCTGAAGCCTTTCCCAAGGACCAAGGATCCCACAGTCACCTGATCTCCCACCACCACCACCCTCTCACCCAGGACATGCAGGAAACCTCCCCCTTCAGACTCGAGAATCGCAGCTCCTGAGACACCAGGTACTGGTTGTCTGTCCTGGAATCAGAGGCCAGGCTGGTGACACCAGAGATAGAGAGAACGTCCTCTCTGTCTCTGGTGTCACCTCACCAGTCATCACTCAGCTTGCCCCTTTCTCACCCCTAGTCATCTCCGTGACCATCCCGTTGGGAGAAATCCAAACTTCCCAGAGCATCTGAGGACACTGGGAAGACCCTGGTGCCCAGTTCAGTTTCTCTGTCAAAAGAGATAATCCTGTGGGTTTGGAAACCTCTGGGTCTCTGTGGGGTGCTGACAGACACCAAATGCAGGGCACAGCGAGGCCAATGCTGGGGTCAGGCGGGTTGTTCTCTCAGGACACAGGGGTCCCCATCAGCCTTGCTATTGAAAGTGTGCTCCAAAAGCCAACGTGATCAGCATCACCTGAGAGCTTGTTAGACGCAGACTCTTGAATCCACCCCACACCTGCTGGGTCAGAATCTGCATTTTAACAGAATCTCCTGACTCTGAACAGGAGAATGGGAGAGACTGTCCCACCCCCACAAAATGGGGTCTCAGCCTTCCTGGGTAGCCACAAACCTGGGCAGCTGCTAAAGTAGCATTTCTTTTGTCACCTAGGCATTCACAGTCCTTACAAATTTCCACAGGTGATTCTGACACAGAGCAGGGGTGACATCCTTGCAACAAGAGTTCCTGATGTAGCCCAAGAACTCCTGCTCTGAAGGGCTAAGTCAAATGTGAGAGAAAGGGCTGCAGTGGACACTGACTATGCACCCTGAGCCAGAGTTGTGGGACTGCCTATGACACCAATACCCAGGTTTGTGTTTGTCCAAACAAGGGTGTGTGTGTGTGTGTGTGTGCTTGTGTGTGTGTGTGAGTGCATATATGGGAGGAATCACAGCTAAAAGAAGGAGAGGCCTCCACAGTTCCCAGGAGACTAAAATGTAGAAGGAGGAGACTAGGGAGGCTGGAATGAAAGGAGGAGAGGGAGGGACCCAGGCAGAGACAACACCCCCAGTGCATATGACCCACTAGGCACCCCTGCCCCTGGAGGAGGCTCAGCACAGAGGGAGGAACGACAGCAGAGCTGAAGCATCTGGACAGAAGTGTTTGTGGGAGTTTCTGGAGCCCAAGCTCTTCTCACAGAGGGAGGGACAGAGCAGGCAGCAGACACCATGGAGCACCCGTCATCCCCTGCCCACAGAGGGCACTTTCCCTGGCAGGGGCTTCTGCTGGCGGGTAAGAAGGGATGATTCCCTGGTGTATGTGGGAGGATGGGAGAACAAAGACTGGCTCGGGTCTCCTGGGGAGGACGAGGCTCTGAGAGGAGACAGAGGACATCTGTTTGGACCTGAGGGGAGAGAACATGGGAGCTGAGTAGGATGACTGGAGAGGGCTCAGCAACAGGAAAATCTTAGTGAACTGGAATCGGTGAGGGGCAGGAAAACCTCACTTGCTGTATTTTTTTCAAGTTACATTTTGAAAATAAGATAACTATATCAGAGTGACACTTCCTTAAAAAACATAACCAGGGGCACTAAACATTGTCTTCACTAATAAACCTCAGAAATTAACAAATGAACACCACAACACGGAGGGCCCTGGGAACACTCATTCATTCATCCACAGGTGTTTGCAGTCTGTTCCAGGCACTGAGAGAACAACAAGATCAGACAAGTCCCTGCCCTCAGGAACTCACATTCTGTGGGGATGAGGAGAGAGAAGCAAAGAGATCTAGAATGTTATGTCAGGGACTAACAAGTGTCACGCAGGGTACAGAGCAGGGAAAGGTCAGAAAGTGAAGACAGGGGGTCTTTCAGTAGGTGGTAGGGAAGGCATCTCCCAAGGATGCCCCTGAGAGTGAGCAGGGCACTAAGTGCAGGGAGGGAGGGAGCTAGGTAAGACACCTGGGGAAGACTAATGGGAACAGAGGAAATAAGTTCAGAGGGGCTGAAGTAACGGTGGTGATGCTGGTGACCTTGACCAGTGGGAGACACAAACAGGCACACACTCCAAGTCTAAGAGGTGAAGAGACCTGCTCAAGACCCACGGACACATCTTTCCATCCCAATACATAGGTCCAAATATTAATTGATCTCTCTCTCTTCCCTCCCAGTCTCACTATTAACCTTCTGGAACCCACCCACCACTGCCCAACTCACTATTGAATCGGTGCCGACAGATGCTCTTGAAGGAACGGATGTTCTTCTACTTGTCCACAATCTGCCTGAGAATCTTTTAGGCTATGTCTGGCTGAAAGGGGAAGGAATAGATCCCGATCAACAAATTGTAATATATGTGATAGAAACACAAGAAAATACCCCATGGCTTCTATATAGTGGTCGAGAGACAACATACCACAATGGATCTCTGCTGTTCCAGAACGTCACCCGGAATGACACAGGATACTACACCCTACAAGCCATAGACCAAGATTTTAACAATGCAGTGGGAACTGTACAGCTCCGCGTATACCGTGAGTGATTCCTCTCTGACCTCTGGGTGTTGGGTGGGGTGAATTCTACTTCACATACACAGTATTGGCAGGCCTGGACTGTGCCTACATCCCCCTCTGCATTATATCTCATGTTGGGGTTTGAGCATTTAGTGCAGGATATACACAGTGGACATGAACCTCAAAAGATCAGAATACCCTTCCCAGAACCCAGCCCTTACAGAAATTCCCTGCAGAGAGAAGGACCAGTCTGATGGGAGTAACTTAGCAGAGGGAGATCAGTCTCAGTCCAGTCCCATGGGCTCCTCCCTGTGAACATGACCCTGAGTAAGACCCTGCACAGCTCAGTCTGGGCCTAGCCTGATGGGCCCCCTGGGATTCTCACAGACAACTCAGCCCTGTGAGGCCTCTGCTCAGAACACTGTCCCAGGGCTCCTGACTCCAGTGACCCCGGGGAGCCTGTGCCAGCGTTAGATTTTGGCCTCCTGGGAAGGGATGACTGGGAGCAATGATTTCCTGGCTGCCCAAGTCACAAGACTCCTGAGCTGGTCACCAGCCAGGGCTCCGCCCTAAGAGCCACATCTGGGCAGGGGCAGAGACTGATCCTTCACCTGAGACTCAGCATGGAAAATACAGATGGATAAGGTCCCGAGGCCATTAACCAACTTCCCTCGAGATATAGGGCCCTCTAGAAGATGGTCACCACCCCCAGGAAGGAAGAGAGGATCAAAGATGCTCCTGGCAGCTCCTCATCCACCACGGATCAAGCCCAAGGAGCTCTCTCTCTTGAATGCCATTTATTTGGGGAGTTCATACATACTAAACTTTAGGTCAGGTATTTGGGGATGTTTTAAGGTTAGTTCACAGACAACATGGTAATCCAGAGACCATTTACCTGATTTTATTCAGGGGAAATTGAAGCACAGCGAGATACAGTCATTGAATCAGGGTCACACAGACCATCAGAGTCACAGCAAGATCTTTGCGCAGCCACAGCCTCGACCTCTCCACCACCCCAGGGGCCTTATTAGGCATCTATGGACCCTAAGATCAGCTGTTGGATCAGATCTTCTCTTCTTAGGGATCCACAGCTCAAGGTAGATTTTATGATCTGGAGAGTGACAGGAAATGGAGATTTAACCTGTTTTTACCCAAGGACTAAATTACCTGTATCAACAATCAAAATTGGTGCCAGGAATGTTCAGGCCTCCCCCTCAGGTGGCCAATCCAACCTCCCTGCACAGGACTTGAAATCCCATATTTGTTTCCTGATGTGTCGGTGTCCCTCCCACTGGAGCATAAAGGAAAGGACTTTGCTGTCTCACTCCCCACTCTACACCTGCAACCAACACAGGTCCCGACCACTTAATTGCTCTTTCATGAAGGAGGGAAGGAGTGAATGGTCAAGGAATGAATGAATGATCCATTGTCTCTTCGTAAACTGGAATCTGGAAGCAGAATACTAGGAGGTTATGACCACACTTGTTCCCTGTCTCTCCAGGGGCTGAGATCCATGTTCCAACCCTCTGACCACCAGCCCCTAAGGCCACTCTGAGAGGAGAGTTACATGACTGTGGGACTTCTCAACCATGGTAGGGTTTTCAAGGCCGTTCTAGTCCTGCCCCTGGGGAAGCCGTGGGCTTCAGGTGCCTGGGGTCTTTGAAGGCACTTGTAACCCCCATTGCTCACAGCCTTAGACATTTCCGGCTCTCTCTCTGCTCCTTCCATGTCCCTCATCTTCCTCTCCCTTCATTCCAGCTGGGACTGCTCCTGCTCTGCACAACTTCCTGCACTCTTTAGTCCTCCCCAGATTCTCCCGCTAATACCTGTGGTCAGGCGCACCCTCTGAGGCAATAGTAAAGAACACAGAAATCAGTGGGAAGGCAGCCCCTTGAAGCTCCATCACGAGCCAACTCCTCAGATCACCAGGAGAACAAGTTTCCACTGAGCCCCCATGCAGGGCTCTTTCCTTCCATGATGTCAAGTGGAACACACCACATAACAGGGTCGTGTGACCCCTCAATCTACTCTTTACATGACTCAACCAGGGAGTCAAAGGCAGAAGGACAGGTCTGCAGTACCCAAAAACTCATAAGCTCATTTCACCCCTTTGACTCCTGACTCACATCCTCATCCTGGTAAGGATCCTGTTCCTCCAGTGGTTCCTGAGAGCTTCCCAAGGTGGGGCTGGCCAGACCCTGCACCATGTGACTGGTTTACTCCCCATTTGACACACATAGGTCCTCATGATGACACCTTTACCATAGGGTGGGATGCTCTTAGACGGTGAGATCCACCAGCCACTGTCCTTTCACTTAGATGCTGCCCAATTTGGATGAATTTGATCATCATGTTTCCTGAGGTTGAAAGAAAGCCACATGCAAGCATTGGAGCGTCTTCCCATTTTGCCTGACTGTCCATATAAATGGATGATGGGGACCTCTTTCCTAAATTTACTAACATAACACATATCATTTCAACTAATTTGCTAACATTCCTTGCTTTATATAACATTGACTTGTCAGACCTGCCCCCAATCAATTCTGTCCTCATAACAAGACTTGCCAGGCTCTCTCTATCCAGGGAGTCACTGATTGATTTCAAATCCACTTTAGCATCTTCCTTTGATCAAAATGTGATCCTGGTTGGACTCCAGAACTTGTTCTATGATCTTTAGTGCTCTCTAGAGATATTCCTCCAGAAATTGGTCTTAGGGGCACTAATATTAATTTTCAATATAGAAACAGTTTTACTTCTAAGATTTCTGTCCCATAACTGCGTTTACAAGTGGTCTATGAGGGCTAGATTCCCCTCCACTCACTTTCTACCAGTCATATCTTCTGCATTTGAAAACATCCACTTGTATTTCAGGAAAGATCAACATGGTCCTCACTGCCCTCTGCTGTGGGAGAAAAGACTTTAAAGACCAAGGGCAGAGCAGATGGCTCTGCTGCCAAAGCCAGCCAGCTCCTGTCTGTCCCCATCATTCTTTTCTGGATCATTTCTAGTCTTAACTCTGCTCTACCCTTTATGGAGTCACTGTCTCACGCCAGTCACCATGGAACACCCAGGCAGGCCTGCCCTACTTCATGGCCCTGCAGCCTGAGCGCTGAGCTGACCTCCAGGTCGCAGGTTGGCTGAGAGGTGAGAGATGCCAACTCTGAATGAAGGAGGCTGTAGAGGAGTCAAAGGTGCCACACAGGGTAATATTCTCTCTGTTATCTGTGCAGCGGAGTTAACCAAACCCAACATCACAAGCAACAACTCCAACCCCGTGGAGCACAAGGACCCTGTAGTGTTAACATGTGAACCTGAGACTCAGAACACCACTTACCTGTGGTCTATCAACAATCAGAGCCTCCTGGATAGCACCTGGCTGAAGCTGTCTCCAGACAACAGGACTCTCACTTTACTCCATGTCACAATAAATGACACAGGACCCTATGAGTGTGAAACCTGGAACCCAGTGAGTGCCTGTCGCAGTGACCCATTCTACCTCAATGTTCTCTGTGAGTAACTTCTGTCCCTTCCTGACCCAGGCTGTCTGCCCAAATCCACACTGCCAGAGGCCAAGCTACACCTGTCCCTCTCAGGTTCAAGTAAACAGACTCTCACCCCTGGATACCAAGCTGGCCATGTATGAGGCAAATCTGGGAATGCCCAACCTTGAGCCAAGACTAGGAAGGGTGGGAGAAACAGGTTAATGTCTCAGACTCAGGATGAGTGAACACAGAGGGGTTATGGTTGGGAGTTTTTAAAACAAGGTGGTGACCTGGCTCAGAAGGATACTGTGGCACTTGTTCAGACCAGGAGCTTGCCCTTCCCTCTGATTACATCACATGTGGCTTTATTCTCTTTGCTACAGATGGTCCAGATGCCCAGATCATTTTGCCCTCAGACTCTTATTACCATCCAGGGGTAAACCTCAGCCTCTCTTGCCATACACCTCTAACCTGCCCACACAGTATTCTTAGCTTATCAGTGAGAGGCTCCAGCAATCCACACAGGAGCTCTTTATCCCCAACATCACTGCGAATGACAGTGGATCCTATACCTGCCTTGCCCATAACTCTGTCACTAGTCTCAATAAGACCACAGTCAAGACTATTACAGTCTCTGTTAAGTGACTCCCTGGCCCATCAGCACCAGGCTCTGGGGTGGAATTCTGTCTGGTGTCCAGAAAAGAGCCCCCAGGAAGTTATTTCTCACCGTGTATCCATGGACACAAGCAAATCCCAAATCTCTCCCTGAACCCTCCCACTACATCTCTGCAGACCCTTCTTTGCCATGCTCTGATTTCCCAGGGCAGATGTGTGTCTAGCCTGGAATGTGGGGAGAGGGTTCTCTCAGCCCCAGAAAGCCCCACATAGTGGAGGTGGCTTCACAGAGGGAGAAAAAAAAAGGCCCTCCTGCTCTTGGCTCGCCTTATGACTGGCTCTGCTCTGATGCCATCTGTGGTGGGACAGGGCCATGTAGAGGAGGTACATGGGGGGTCTCTCACCAAACTGGCCAAATTGTGCCACCCATTGATACCAGATCCTTTCTCAGGCCAGGATGCAGACAAATGGGAAAAGAGAGAGCCTCAGTGAAGACTCCTCTGAGCTGTGTCCTCGCTCTGAGGTCAACAGCTGTATGACACTATATGACACCAACACTTACATATACCAAAGGAGAACAGTGAATGATGGTGCACACTTGGAAAAATAGGTTGGTTCTTCCATGAAGTCCCTTTATGGGATGGAAGGAGCAGAGCCAAAAAGTTTATAGTTTACACAGAGAGCTAAGAGTACCACCTTTTTGTTAAAACTGTGACCACTTCTTTCTAGAGATTTCCTTCTCTCTGATATTTAATCCACAGGCCAGGAACTAAAAGTTCTATTCAGGCAGTGAAATCCTTTAGAATGGAACTTCTCCAGGTCCTAAGGTCATGAGGACTGGCTGGGCCATGCTCCTTATCTAATAAATTATTTAACAAAAAAATGCCTTCACTTCTCTATTTAAAGTTACCATACTAAAGAGCAAGCCTGATCACTCATAAAGTCACAGAAATATCTAGCAAAGGGTCACAAAAAACCCAACAGGAGAAAAATTCCACCTGCTGATGAGGAGGCTGGATACGTGGGCTGAGAAGAGGTTCCTGGTGCTGATACTTTGGAGATGTCCACGGGAAACAAGCTAGGGTCATCCTGGGGTGATCTGGGGGTCAGAGAGGAGGGGCAGCCCTCTCCCATTGGGAGGGAGGATGCAAGGGATTACCAGTGTGAGGTGTCCAACTTGATCAGTTCCAGAAAAAGGAACATCCTCAGACAATGTGAAATGTAAGTGACCACTTGCCCCATCCTGCATCTTCCTGGGAAGATGACTCCACCAATGTTGTGTGAAATGGATAGAAGTCACAGGGGGCAGAATATCAATCAAGAGACCATTGCAGTAAACAAAACAGCAAAGTAGTTAAGAGCTCAGTCTCTGAATCAAATATACTAAGTTTCTTATCATGGGTCTGGCATGTACTGTGTGACATTTCACCTGATTCTTTTTTTTTCTGTTACCATTTTTTCATGGTAAAATATTTTGTGGTAAAATGTTCACATGATTTACCATTTTAACCATCTTTAAGTGTACAGCTCAGTGGCATTAAATACATTCATATTGTTGTGAATGTATAGCATTACCACTATCCATGTAGAAATTTTCCATCTTATTGTAGTAAAACTCTGTACCCTTTAAACAATAACTCCCCACTTCCCCACCCCAATTCCTAGCAACCATCATTCTACTTTCTGTCTCCATGAATTTGACTATTCTTGGTACTTTGTGTAAGTGGAATCATACAGTATTTGTCCTTTCACGTCTGGCTTATGTCACTTAATGTCGTCAATGTCTCATCCATGTTGTAGCATATATCAGAATTTTATTCCTTTTTAAGGCTGAAAAATATTCCCTTGCATGTACATGTCACATTTTGTTCATCATTCATCCATCTGTGAACTTCTGGTTTGTTTCCACCCTTTGGTTTTTGTCAATAATGCTGCTGTGTCCATGAGTGTACAAATATCTGTTCAAATCTCTACTTTCAATTCGTTTGTATATATACCAGATGTGGAATTGCTGGATCACGTGGCAATTCTTTGTTCACTTTTTGGATGAACTGCCATACTATTTTCCACCCTGGCTATACCATATTGCATTCCCACTAGCAATGCAGAAGTTCCAATTTTTCCACATCCTTACCTACACTTGTTTTCTTTGGGGTTTTTTTAAATAATAGCCATCCTAATGCAGGTAAGGTGGAATCTCATTGTGGTTTTCATTTGCATTTTTCTAATGATAAGTGATATGGAGCCTCTTGTCATGCGCTTATTAGTCCTTTGTATACCTTCTTTGGAGAAATGTCTATTCAGTTCCTCTGCTCATTTTTAAACTGGGTTTTTTTTAGTTGTTTTGTTGAGTTGTAATAGTTTATTATATATTTCTCATATTATTTCCTTGTCGCATATATGGTTTGCAAATTATTTCTCCTATTCTGTAGGTTGTCTTTTCACTTTTTTGAAAATGTTATTTGCTGCACAAAAGTTTTTAATTTTGGTGAAGTCCAATTTATCTATTTTTTCTTTGTTGCCTGTGCTTTTAGTTTCTTATCCAAGAAACCATTGCCAAATCAAATGTCATGAAGCTTTCACTCTATGTTTGGTTCTAAGATTTTTATAGTTTTAGCTCTCACATTTAGGTCTTTGATCCATTGTGAGTTAATTTTTTGTATATGGTGTTAGATAAGAGTTCAACCTCATTCTTTTATATGGATATACAGTTTTCCCAATACCATTTGTTTTAAACACTGTCCTTTCCCCATTGAATGGTCTTCATACCCTTGTCAAAAATCATCTGACCATATTTGGAAGGATTTATTTCTAGGTTTTCTATTTCATCAGTCTATATGTCTGTCTTTATGCTAGTACCACACTGTTCTGATTTCTGTAGCTTTGCAGTAATTTCTGGAATCAGGAAGTGTGACTCATCCAACTTCTTTTTCCAGACTGTTTTGGCTATTCAGAGTCTCTTGAAATTCCACATGAATTTTAGGATGGCTTTTTCTATTTCTGCTAAAAAAAAAAGTCATTGAGATTTTAATAGCAATTGCACTGAATGTCATCACTTTGGGTAGTAGTGTCATCTTAACAACATTAAATATTCCAGTCAACAAGCATGGAATGTGTTTCTATTTATTTTTGCCTTCTTTTACTGCTCTCAGCAGTGTTTTTGTAGTTTTTCAGTCTAAGTCTTTCACCTCCCTGGTTAATTTAATTCCTAATTGTTTATTCCTTTTGATGCTATTAGAAATAAAATTTTCTTAATTTCCATTTCAAATTGTTCATTGTTTGTGTATAGAAACACAACTGATTTTTACACATTGATTCAGTATCCTGCACTTTGCTGAGTTTCCTTATTAGCTCTAATAGTTTTTTGCGGGATCTTTAGGGTTTTCTATGTATCAGGTCATATAATCTGCAAACAGAGATAATTTTACTTCTCCTTTCCAATTTGGATGACTTTTATTTCTTTTTCTTGACTAATTTTTGGCTAGGACTTCCAATACTATTTTGAGTAGACGTGGCAAAAGCAGGCATTTGTGACTTGTTCCTGATCTTAGAGCAAAAACTGAAAGTCTTTCACCATCGACTATGATGGTAGCTGTGGTTTTTAATACATGCCTTGTATTATGCTGACTTAGTTTCCTTCTATTCCTAGTTGGAGTGTTTTTATCACGAAAGAATGTTGAATTTTGTCAAATGCTTTTACTGATTCA
Source organism: Equus quagga (assembly GCF_021613505.1). Classification (NCBI taxonomy): domain Eukaryota; kingdom Metazoa; phylum Chordata; class Mammalia; order Perissodactyla; family Equidae; genus Equus; species Equus quagga. The sequence continues at coordinate 95,124,596 of NC_060279.1, read as the reverse complement.
ATCTCCTTACTAACTATAAGTCTATTCATATTTTCTATTCCCTTATGAGTCTATCTTTGTAGGTTTTATGTTCCATAGAATTTGTCCATTTATCTAGGTTATCCAACTTGCTGGCATACAATTATTCATAGTACTCTTTAAATTCTTATTTTTCTGTAGAGTTGGTAATAATGTCTCCACTTTCATTCCTGATTTCAGTAATTTGAATCTTCTCTATTATTTTCTTAGTCAATCTGGTTATGGGTTTTTCAACCATTCATTTTTTGAAAAATCAACTTTTGGTTTTATTGATTTTCTCTATTGTTTTTCCATTCTCCATTTCATTTATGCTCCACTCTAACCTTTATTATTTCCTTCCTTCAGTAAGCTTTTGGATTAGTTTGTTCTTCTTTTCTAGTTCCTTAAGTTGTAAAGTTAGGTTGTTAATTTGAAATCTTTCTTATTTTTTAGTGTAAGCATTTAAAATTATAAATTTCTTGCACAAGAGTCTTAACTTCTCTGAGACTCAGCACTCAACTAAAAATTGCAATAAGAGTACAGTCAGCCCTCTATATCCGCAGTTCTGCATCCACACCTTCAACCAACTGAGGATGGAAAGGCCTACTATGGCTGCATCTACACTGAACGTGTGCAGACTTTTATTTCTTGTCATTATCCCCTAAACAATATGGTATAATAACTATTTACATAGCATTTACATTTTATGAGGTATTATAAATAATCTAGAGATGATTTAAAGTATACGGTTCATGTATGTAGGTAATATGCAAATACTATGTCATTTTATAAAAGGGATTTGAGCATCCACAGATTTTGGTATTCATGATGGGTGAGTGGAGGGTGGAGTCCTGGAATCAGTCCCCCATGGATACCGAGGGATGACTGTACTTGTTTCATGGTATTGTTTTAAAGATTTAATGTAATATTCAATTAAACTTTTAGCAAAATGCCACACAAGAGGAAATGTTCCCTAAGTGTTAGCTGCTATTATTACTACTATTATCATTAGCCTCTATGAAATCAGGAAGTCCTAGAGTCAAGGACTACCTGATTCTAGATCCACCTTTTGCTAGAAATATGACTTTCGGTAACTTTCTTCACCACTGTAACCCTGAGTTTTTTCATCTGTAAAGTGGAAATAATGTCTATCTGACAGCTTCATTACATGAGTCAAATGAGATATACGTAAATTATATAGCATAGAGCTTGGCACAGTACCTCATAATAATTACTAACATAAGCATTAATCATCAGTCTTGAGTTGACTGGTGAGGGCAACAGAAATAAAAAGAAGAAACAGATGCAAAAGGAAATGTATCGGTGGTTACCAGGGAAAAGGGGGGGTGGGGGGAGGGCACAGAGGGGGAAGTGGTGTACCCACAACATGAGTAACAAAAATGTACAACTGAAATCTCACAAGGTTGTAATCTATCATAACATTAATAAAAAAAAAAAAGGAAATGTATATTGGGAGAGAAGAAAGGTATAAGACAAAAAATCACTGGGACATGGTTACTGACTGAATATAGGAGAGAAAAAAAAAGGGAATTTAGTGCAAAGTTTCATGTCTGGTTTGTTAGTTTTCATCCCGAATCACAGCCAAGATGGCATGAGACATACAAGCTATTTATTGGGTAAAATGCCTGTGAAGAAGAATAGAGCAGGAGTGGGAAGAGCCCAGGAGATTCCTCAGACCACAATGCAGACCACAATGCATGATCTCTGTGAAGGAGAAAGAGAAGGAAGGAAGCTTTAGCTTGCAGTGCATCTCCAAGAGAGTGTCTACATGGCTGATGGGTAGTCCTTAAGCTAAAGTCACCCATCAGAGGAAAAATCATTTCTCACAAAATTGGGATTGCTTTCATATCACTGTTGGGAAACTGTGGGAAGCATAGTCTCTGTGTGGTGAATGGTGATGGTGAATGGAGGCGGTGAATTCAGAGTGCACTAGCCCAGGCCATCTGTCAGTTAAGTCCCCATCACAAGAGACCTGAGAGGCACATACTCATGACTGCCACACCTGGTACACAGAGAAAGATGCAACCATGAAAAGGTGGGAAGTTATAACATACAAAAAGAGCCATCAGCCTTTCTCACATTTCCAGAGCCTTCAAAAATATCTGAGTTCAGAAAGATCAGGATGGAAGTGAGGCAAGTCTGACCACCAACTTAGAAATACAGTGAAAGAAAAACTGCAAGGACATAGTCAGCTAATCACCTCAAAGCAACCGTCCCACAGAAGACTGATTCCTTGAAGGTACAAGTAGAGACTAATCCATTTTGAGAGTTGTTTCCCAGGGCACCCTCACTGTAAAAAATATCAGCTTCAGCCATTCTTCTCTTTTCTTTCCATGACAGATGACCAAACATCTGCTGGCCTCTCAGCTGGGGCTGTTGGCGGCATCGTGGTTGGAGTCTTGGCTGGGGTAGCTCTGATAGCAGCACTGGTGTACAGTCGGTGTAGCAGAAAGGCTGAAGAGTATGACGTCCATTGTTAGTGTTTCACTTTCTTCAAGGTGAACTGCCATGTTTAGGAGAGGGAAGGAGACTTCAACTCTGTCTCTGGGCCTGCATCTCCTCCTCCCTCCTAAACTTCTGCCTCTCTGCACTAGTTCCTGCAGGTCTCTTCCTCCCTGGTCTTCATGCTTCCTCTACCCCACTGTCTGTTGGCCATGGTTATTCCTAACCCTATCTAGTTTAGAGGGGGCAGATCAAACTATGTTCCTCTGCCCCCAGTCAGGGAAACCAAGGTCCAAGAAGGAAAACAAATGGGGAAATGAAAGGAGGGGCAGGAGAAACGGAGTCATGTGCTCTCTCAACCATAGCAGCAGGATGGATGGATAAGACAGGAAGAGAACCTAAGAAAAAGCAGAAACAACCAAAGGCATCTTGGGCAATAAATGAAGTGAGAAAAAAACAGCATCTGCCTATGAAAGGGGAAATGTGTCAGGGTAGAAGTAGGTTAGAGGAAGCTGAAAGAATGGACTCAAATGTGCACATCCAGCAAACAGGAAAGGAGTAAACACCAGAAGGAATCAAGGGTAGACTGAGGAAGGAGGCCCTGAGGGGAAAGGCAGTACCTGCCATGGAATAAATGAACACAAGGAATTATCTGCTGACAGCGTCCTTCCTCATTCAAGGAGTAAAGCCCCTATGCTCAGGAATAGCAGTCACAGTGTCTGATATTGATTTAGGGCAAGTGACCAGCACAATCTCACAGAGCACAAGCCCTCAGCCTCCAACCTCAGTAAGTAAAGCCACTCACCCAGTGACAGCTGGTGTGTTCTACCATGTGCCCTAAACTAGCAGGGAATCCTGGATCCCTACACCCCTCACTACCTTCTGAATTTTGAGGGGATCTTCACTTCACAACCTTAAGCTGGCATAGGTCCTCACCCCCTTCCTAGCCACAAAAGATTCCCCTGAGACACAGCCCCAGCAGAGATGCTCACTCTGCCTAGGACAGGCAGGCCTAAGATGGACATGCTTCCAGGAGCCATTTCCTCTTCCTTCCTCCTTCTGCCTCCTGCCTCTTTCTGCCTAATGCCTCTGGATGCAGGCATTGTCCTTTGGTGAGACTTTCCCTGTCTTGGGGTGCTCTGGGTGCTGTGGCCCGCAATGTCCCTCCTTTCAACTAAAGCCTGTTGATGAAAAACACATCAAGGAAAAGATCAAGGCCTTGTGGCCTGGAAAAAAAATTCAGAAGTGCATTGAGGCCTCCTCTGGCTCTACTCCTCCCCCTCCTCTGGTATTAATGCCCTGGATCTATATCACACTCTCTGAGGGGAGCTAATTCCTTAAGTGATCATAGGCCACCTCCCCACTCCACCTTCCCACCACCTGCCACCTCCTTCAGGGAGAAATCACAACATCTTAGGAACACCATCATTCTAAGGCCATAAGCCAGCTTTGCATTTCCATGGGTTAGTAACTCTTCTTTTGCTTCCCCAGGTCAGGGCCACTCTGACAATTCTCCTAACAAGGTTAGCACAGCCAATTTCACTTCTGTGCAGTTTCTCATGGAAATATCTCTGTATAGAATGGGTTATTCTTGAAGACACCAATGTGAGACCAGGTTTGGGTCAAATTTCCTTAATGTAGCAGCAAACAAAGGAATGTTGGTAATGACTCCCATGAGTCTACCTCATTACACACACGTGGACTTTAGAATTATCCCCACCCTGTGTTTGAATCCTGGCTGAGACTCTTAGTAGCTCTGTGACCTTAGACAAGTAGTTTAACCTTTCTGATCCTTGGCTTTGTCATCTCAGAATGGGCATTGCTGCCTACTTCAAAGAGGAGGTGAAGGAATTCGATGACATACAAATGTACAGCACCCAGCACAGTGCCCAACACAAGGAAGGCCTCAGTCATTCTCCCTCCTCTATCTTCAGTCTGACTCTGTTCTTACTGTTGGAGGATAATTTCCATGCTAATGGATCTGATGTCTTAGTTCCTTTACCTTAATTTTACCAAATTTTTCTCATCTTTACTTTTCAATAATGTACACATACTAAAAAGTGCTTAAATCATAAGTATATTTTAACAATATATGAATTTTGACAAGTTGAACATACTCATGTAAGCAGCACCAAAATCAAGAAACAAAACATGTCATCCTCCCCCCAAAAATTCCTCCAATTACTTCCCTCCAAAGAGTAACCACTATCCTGCCTTCCAGTGCGCTAGATTAGTTTTGCCTATGTTCCTACATAAATGAAAGACACAGCATATCCTTATATTTGTCCGCTTCTTTCATTTAAACTTGTTTTGTGAGATTCATCCATATTGTTGTATGTATGTGTAGTGTGTTCATTCTCATAGCTGTAATCATTGTATTCCATTGTATGAATACCATAATCTTTCCCTCCAATGATCATTCACAGGATGTTAGCAAGCAGAAATAGTGGGTGATAAAAGCCATCCCCTAGCTAAAAGTCTCAAAGTGGTGATAGCATGTGGTACTGAATCACGCTACACCAGATGAAGGCCTGACCTATGAGACTCATTTAATTGACCGCTGCTCATGCCTTTCAGATGGATGTAGTTGCATATTCTTCCCTGAAATTCAACTCCCAGGAATCAAAGAAACAAACTTCAGCCTCCCCATCCCCATTAGCCATAGAAACAGTTTATTCAGAAGTTAAACAGAAGTACTGCAACCTGCCCTGTTCGCTGCACTGCTGACTTACTCCAAGCTTCTCATCCCCATCACTGGAAGGATCCCTTTACCCTCAAGGAAAAGAAGACGAAGCCTCTTCCCTGCCTCAACTTCCAAATGAGTCACCTCCAGGCTGCCCAGTCACAGCCCCTCCCTTCAGTGACAATACATGAAAAGGTACAGCCAGGAGTCTGTAGGAAACCCAACCTTCCCAGTCTTTGAAATTTGGCACAGCAGACCTTGGGAAAGAGTTGCCAGAACCTTCCTCCCCTCCCCATCTCTGGACCTAGACTTGTTTTAAACCTGCCCATTCAGAGCACACTCACCTTCCCACCCCAGTCCTGTCTTATCCGAGTCTAACAATAATTTACCACAAACTTGAGAGATATGTCCTCATCCCCTGAAATGCATGTGCCTGAAAAGAACACAGAAAAAGTAAAAGTAAAAGTGTCTCCTGTCTCTCCAAAGTCCAGGGTAAACTCACCAGACACAGGAAAGCAAATATATAACCAATTCCAAACTGGAAATTTTTACACTTTTGTCCACTGTCAGGGTTGTCTACACGTAGCACCAGGGCCTAAGTACCTTGCTGCTTAGCTGGAATACCACATAACCCTTTGGCAAGCCTGTCTTCACAAACCAAATAGAAGCAACTAGGAAAATTATTTGCCAAGATACATAGGTGAGTCCTAGTGGAAAATGCAAAAAAAAAAAAAAAAATGCACACATGTTTTAATCACTTTATGGGCTTTATTCAAGCAAATGCCCCCAGAAGGAGGGGTTACAACTTTAGGGAGGAGTCAGCTGTTAACAGAGACAACCTGCTGGGAATTTGGGAAAGGAATCAGAGAGCTACCCTTCAGAGACTGTTAAATGACTGTTAAAGAATGCACAATTTGGGGTGGTGGGTTTTTCCCTTTTCTCTGAGACATTCTGCCATTTAATTTTTCTACTTGTTTATTTATGTGAGAAGGGTTATTTTCACTTAGCTTAGCTGTGTGAGCCAATCTGACTGCCTTAGAAGAAAGAAACCACCAAAACCCCTCAAGTCCCCTTGGCCAGGAGCTCCTCAAGGCTTTTATGTCAGGGGCTCCAAATAGCAAAGAAGCAGCCATTTTCTTCATTCATGGCTAGAAATGGCTCTAACTCAGTTTCCAGGCATCTCAGGCCAATCACCAGCCACCATTCTATCCCATGTATCTGGCTGTGCATGTTCTGTCTGTCTGTCCCACTCATTTTCTCAGGAAAACTTGGCCCCTGCTAAGGTACATTTGGTTCTTGAGAAGTGGGAGCACCTTCAAGGGAACACTATCACTCATGCCATTGGCATTGTTTACAACCTAGAAAGCTGGACTGGTGCTGATGGTCCTTAAGACACAGGGGAATATTATAACAGAGTCCTCGGCTTCTTGAAGAGCATCTGAAATTTGTTTTCCCTCATGGGATCTATGAGTCCCAATGTGTCTCAGGATAAAAGGAAGGGCAAGAGAAGGAGGGGCAAGTGCACTTCCCACCTAGCGTTCTACTACACAGATGGAATCTCTTTAGGGCTGTTGAGGGAAAGGTTTTATTTGATACTGATTACTTGATCTCATGCTGTGCCTAAGAGGCCCCCTCAAAGAGGGTTAGTTGGGAGTTCTCTGTACTCAGGTACCTCTTTGAGAGTTTTCTAACCCTGACACACACTGTATAGACTTCTCCTTATCCATGCTACTCTGTGTTATTTAATTTTGCTTACCTAAGGCCACTTTGGAATTATTTGTAAATGTGCTCTATATTTATAATAAAAATTATTTATCAGACATCAACATGCTGCCTCACAGTTGATACTGCTTTAGACAATGACTTCTTTATAGGCAGAAGCAAGAGAAACTGCTTGACTGGGCGTCAGAGTAACCCTATTTCTAAGTCTACAGATATTTGATCTAGTGATCAGAGAATTAGTTAAATTCATGTGCACACCTGCTAACAAAGTGAGTCTATCTAGAACCAACAGGCCACAGCTCCTAGAAGAAAATAGCTGTTTTCCTCCTAGAAAGAAGATGATTTCATGAGGAAGATTTCAACCAGCCTCTTTCTTAGGGACAAATAACCTTCCCACACAGGTGGCTCCAGTGAATCAAATGCAGCATTACAGCTTTCACACATGAGAGTCTCCACAGGTTCAGTCATACAAAAATCTTCTAGTACCTTCTACCGGTCTCCAGTTCCTTCAGAGGGTCCGATCTCTTCTGACATGAATAAACTTCATTTATTAATTGCACTAAGCCTTAACCTATTATCTCATTTCCTTTACTTCCAAGCATTGAAACATATGTGCTGTCTTTCCCCTTCCTCATCTCCTCATTTCTCCTGGGCCTCTGCTGGAGTGCCTCCAGAACCAAGACTGCTAGAAGCAGCATAAAATCAGTATCTATCTCTTGGTCAAACTCAAAGGTATTTTCACAGTCCTCACATTGTTCACTTTTACAAGATCTAAGACCACAGACAACTTTTTCCTTCTTGGATGCCCTCCTCCTCCCATCCACAGCTGATGCACTGCACCCCCACACCAGATTTAGTTCTCAGACCCTGCTTGTCTCCCTCCATCACCCTCTTTCCACAGTTCAATGACCTCTCTGCAGCTGCCTTCTACATCTCTATCTTTAGCCTCTACTACTTCCCAGAACTCATGACACTCACATCAGAATACCTTCAGCCCTTGCTCTTTTGTTTCCCAGCTTCAATGCATCATCAAAACACATTGATTCTTTTTCAAAATCTCTCACTTGTGTTCTTCTCTCCATTCCCATAAACCTTAATAACCCAGGCCTCAACAACCCTGCTGTGAGAAGTACAGCTTGACTTCTTGTCTCTGTCTCTCTACTGAAATCTTGCTTGCATACTGCTGCCTCATTACCTTCCTAAAAACTGGTTCACTCTCCTACTTAAGAATCTATAGTGGCCTAACCCGGCCAACCAGATAGGTTCAAATTTATTCCTCTTTACTAACATTTCTTACTTTCTTTACCACTACTCTCTAGTATAATTCCTCCATTCTAATTAGATTTCTCTCCTTACCCATCCCTGCCCCTCCACCTCATATATATATATAATTCTTAGTGCCAATGACATGCCTGAAAACAAACACCAAACAAGGCAATGTTCTCCCTGTTCTCTCACAGAGGAGTTACCCACACCAGTCACCACAAGCAACAACTCTGACCCTGGGGAGGACAAGGACCCTGTAGCATTAACATGTGAACCTGAGACACAAAACACAACCTACCTGTGACTTAGAATCTTTTCCTGATGACCAGTTCCTGTGTTCATAAAATCCTGTTGAAGACCTGCTGTGCCTCAAGTCTCAGTGTTGGATTCCAAAAAAGATACAGAAATGAGAAAGGCAGGGTCAATATCCCAGGGAACATAAGGCCTAAGACAGGAGATGAGACATGAAAAATGATTACAATACAAAGATAGAAAGGGATAAATGCCACAAGAGAAATCCAATGGAAAATATGGCTACACATTAGAATGAGTGGGAAATTTTTATAAACAATTGATACTCAGGCCCCACCCACAGATCCTGATTTAATTGGTGTGGGGTAGAACTCAGGCAATGGCAATTTCTTAAGCTTCCCAGATACTTTTAACATGTAGCCGGAATGGAGAATCTCTGCTATAATAGGTGTAACTTGAGCCTAAAAGCAGTCATTTTTAGCTAGGAGTATGAATCAGAATTACCTAAAAAATCTTTTCAACATACATAATAAGCCTATAAACCATTCCTGAAGAAGCTGATACAGTAGATCTGGAGTGAGATATGGGCTTGTATATTTTGCAAAACTCCCACATAATTCTCACATATATTTTATGTTAGGAAACACTGACCTGAAACAGGTAAGACTGAAAAACTGGGGAGTTGGAGAACATTCTATGAGATGGGCATGAGAGGAATATTTATTCTGCAAGGCCCAGAGAAGTACTCAAAAAAAAATTATTGGCAAATAGCTTAACTTTAAAATACCAAGTACTGTGAGGAAGGGAAACAACTGATATTCTTACATATTGCTGATGGAAATATAAAATGGCACAACCTCTCTGGAAAAGAGTTTGGCATTTTCATATAAAGTTAAATATACTTATACAGTGCAGCAATCCCACTCCTAGGAATTTGACCAAGAGAAATGAATACAGATATCCACACAAAGAGTAATATATGAATGTTTACAATAACATTATTCACAGTAGCCGAGAAGGGGAAACAACCCAAATATCACTTAACATGTGAATGGATAAACAGATTGTGGTATATCCATACAATGGAATACTAATCAGCAATAAAAAGGGCACAAACTTCTGCTAAAACAAGATAGATTAATCTCCAAAACACTACGCTGTGCAAAAGAAGTCAGACACAAAGGAGCACATATGATATGATGCCATTTAAATGAAGTTCAAGAATAGGCAATAGTAATTAACGGTGTTAGAACTCACCATAGGGGTGGACTTCACTACAAAGGTGCACAAGGGCACTTTTTGGGCTGATGGAAATGTTCTACATCTCAGTGCAGGTGGTGATTACATGTGCGGACACACTTGCCAAAACACAAATCATAAACTTAAGATCTGTATGCATTTCTATGTATTTAAATTTCATCTCTATTTGTAAAAATAAAATAAGCAAAAGAGCAGCTAGTTCAATCTATCAGGTACAAAATACCCATTTATTAGCTCAGAGGAAGAATATCTCAGGCACAAGCCCAGCCCAGTGGTACAAAGTCATGCAGATGGGCAGTGGCAGAGCTCCCGCACACTCTCCGGATGACTTACAAGAGGCCATGTTACCTGAGAGCACCTGTTCCAGAGCCAGACCACCTGCACTGGAGTTCCTGCTCCTGAATCCCCACTGTGACACGTCAGGCAAGCTATTTGTAATGTCTCTGGGCCTCAGATTCTTTACCTATAAAACACAGATTATAACAATATATGCATCATGGGCCATTGTCAGGAGTCAATGAGTTAATCCAGGTGTAAAACACCTAGAAGACAGTGGGTGAGCAATAAATGTTAGCTGTTAGTAGTGGCAGCAGTACCCCAGCCCACAATACCGCACATTTTGCAAATCTCATCTAATTCCTATTAGTCACTGAACTTGTCTTTGTCAGACTGCACACTTGTAAAGTAGGGACTGTGTCTTACTTATCTCTGTATCCCCAGAACCTAGCCTAAGGCCATTTCATAATAGGCACTGATCAGTCAACTCTTCTTTCAGGCAGCAGGGGAGAGACCGCCAGAAGCCTCTGTCTAACTCCCTCATGATTCTCCTATGGATTATACCCTGAATTCCCACAATATTTTGGCTTCTGTTAGCTTCCTTCTTTGTTTCCACCTCCTCTCTCACTCTGCTCCAGAGATGTGCATTCACTAATGGTCATCTCTGGCCCCGTCCCTGGCAGGTGTTCCAGTGCCTCCATTCTCTCTCCCCCCACAGCTATATTATCTAAACAGCCTCAGCATCACTTATTCTGAGATTAACAAAGAGTAAACGGAGGCTGAATTTCTAGAACATTGGCCTCATACTTGTGAAAGTAGAATCCTCTGGAAAAGAGAAAAGCAGATAAGATGGTAGCCAGAACATAAAGCCGTCAAAAAAAGCTGCACTTTTGAGGAATCTTGTAGACATATTTGTATAATTAGCTAGCATCTCACTGGGGTTGTGAGAGGTTCAGAAACTGCTGGGGAGGAGACGGAGACATGATGGACAGGGAGCCCAGCTTTTTTTTAATGAACAATTATAAAGCAAAACTTTATTGGACCAGCACCCAGGTCAAGAAACAGAACTCCACCCTAGAAGACCACTGAGGCTCCTCCCAACAGTGCTTCCTCCTTTTGGCCATCCTGACTTCTACAATGGTCATTTTCTTCAAGTTTTTTTTTTTTTTTGAATTTTGATTCTTTTTTTATTGCAGTAACAATGGTTTATAACATTATATAAAGTTCAGGTTTACATCATTATATATTTCAATTTCTGCATAGATTACAACATGTTCACCACCCAAAGACTTCTACTTATATAGCAATCTATATTGAGATGATGCTCTCTTTAGTTTGACCTCTTCCTAAAAGCTCTACTCTTTTACTCTCCTCCTCCATTTTATGTTTTTGATATTATATTTAACTTCTTATTTTGTGTATGTATCCATTATCTTCTTATCATTGAAATAGGTAATTTTAGTACTTTTGTCTTTTGACCTTCATATTCTCTTCATAGGTGGTTGATCTGCTACCTTTACTGTATTTTTGCCTTTGCCAGTGATTTTATTGTCTTTTTCTTGGATAATTTCCTTGTTCCTATTTGTGGTCTTCTCTTGCCCACTTAAATAAGTCCCTTTATCATTTCTTGTAAAACTGGTTTCTTGATGATAAACTCTTTTAATTTTTGCTTGCCTGGGAAATTCTTTCTCTCTCCTTCCATTCTGAATGATAACCTCGTGGGGTAGAGAATTCTTGGCTGTAGGTTTTTTCCTTTTGGCACTTTAAATATATCATGCCACTCCCTTCTCCTTTAAGGTTTAGGCTGAGAAGTCAGGTGATAGGCTTATGGGACTTCCTTTCTATGTCACTTGTTGTCTTTCTCTTGTGGCGTTTAGGATTCTCCATCTTTAATTCTGGACATTTTAATTATAATGTGTTTTGGTGTGGGCCTCTTTGGGTGTATCTTGTTTGGTGATCTCTCTGTTTCCTGTACTTGGATGTTTGTTTCCTTCTTTAGGTTAGGAAAGTTTTTGGTATCATTTCTTCAAATAGATTCTCTGAATCATTCCTTTTGGTATTTTCCAATTTTTAGTTGACATTCTCACTGTGTTCATCCATTCTTCTCCAAAGATCACTGACTTATGACTTTTTTGCTTTAAATCCTTATGACTTTTTCCTTTAACTCTTTGTCAGATAGATTGTTTATTTCTGTTTCATTTAGTTATTTTTCTGGGGTTTTGTCCTGTTCCCTTGCTTGGAATGTATTCCTTTGCCTCCTCGTTTTGCCTCTTTCTCTGTGCTTCTATCTATGTACTAGGTGGGTCAGCTATGTCTCCTGATCTTGGAAAAGTGGCCTTGTGTAGGAGACACTTTTTGAGGCTTCCTTCTCACCACCAGTTCCAAATGTTCCAGGAGTGACCCTTGTGTGGGGTACATGTGTCCTTCTGTTGTGGCAGTGTTGCTCTTGCTTCAGGGGCACAGGGAGTCTAGACTGTCCCTCTGAACAGCTGGTTGTAGTGCTCAGCTGCATGTGCATGCTATGGACACTTCAGTCAATTTGTTGGGTTTGGGGAGCACCAGCACAGTTGGCCTCAAGGTCTAATAGCACATTCCTCTTGCAGTTTTTCTGTTAAGCGAGTTGGCTCCCAGCATAGCTGGTTGCTCGGCTCTGGGGCTTACAATTCCTGTGGGCCTCTGGCCTGCAAGGCTGTTGTCAGCTGTCTCAGGATTACAGCTGAGTGGGGCTGGGCCGAGGCATGGGAGTACCCAATTATTTCCGGCTTTGGAAGGCAATGCCAATCCCTATATGGCTGTTTGTACAGCACAGGTCTTCAGAGCCCAGCTTTATGTTAATTTTTGCTTTACAAACTTCAGAGAATCTTTTTCTCCCTGCTACTAAACATCCTCATTTTCCCCCAGAGCAGAGAGTAAGAGAGGAAGAAAATATGAAGATCCAGAGCCTGAGAACTGAGAAGACATAAGATCATAGTCAGCTAGACTCTAACGATGAGGTAGGAGGGTCAGCTACACATCTCTCTTGAATCTCTTGAATCACAACTCTCTGTACAAAGTGCCCTGTGCCCTGAGCAGTGATATGGGGCTTAAACATAATCCTCATCTCCCCAAGAGTTGGAATTGTTGGTAGAACATTAACTAACTCCCCAGGAACAGAAGGAAATGGAGCCCTCTGAAGTATCTCGCCCTACCCATTTTCTCCAAGTTTCCTCTGAGAGGTGGACAGTTCAAGGCTATGTCCCCAACCCTAGCATTTGATGGCTCTTTCAAATAAAAAAATGTGGAGGAGGAGGTCACAAGGCAGAAGTGGCACACTGGAGAGAACACACTAAAAAGAGCAGCTTAAGCATGATTTGTTCAAAGTCAAAGTCATGTGGAGCATGTGGATCTCCCTTCACTGCTGGGCTCTCTATGACCACCAGTCTCATGCCATACTTGGAGCCCCATCTGAACCCAGAACTTTTCTTGCTTGGGGCCTACAGCAAAAGAGAAAAGGGGAACTGGGAACTGGAAGACAAATAAATACAAGCAGATTGGCAGGCTCTCTGAAATATTTAGTGTGATTGTAACTGACAAATAAATGGCAAGCAATAGGATATATTGGAGTATATGAGGAAGCCATTTGGTGTAAACTTAATTCAGCCTGACTTTATTTTTCCAAAAGGGCCTGGCATGGCCATTGAGCACGCATTGTATATCTGCTTTAAGCATTTGCTGTGTCCCAAAGACAAGAGCAAACGGCCTTAAGATAAAGACGCAGTGTCCCCAGTATTGGCATTTCCTTAAGGATAAGCATCTCTCCCTAGGCTAGGAACTGATTGCTGTGCTCACCTGTGACCACCCAGGTTGAGACAACAGACCTGATATCCTGCTGTGTCCACTAAGACAATAGACCTACTACCTGCTGTGTCCATCAATTGCCATTATGACAGAGCAGTATCATGACTATTGTAAAAGGGACATTGAAGTCACATGTGAAACATGCTCTTTAAGTTTATATAAACCCTTTGTACACCTCCACTTCTTTGGTGACCTTCCTTCCTCAGAGAATGAAGGCCCTGGGCTATATGGTCCTCACATTTGGCTCAGAATACACTCGCCCAAATTTTCATTTACAGATCAGTTATGGATGATTTGTATCAACATTTCTTGGTATAGTCATGGCAGGATTTCAGATAAACCCACCGGAGACCACCTGTAATATACACCAAACCAGCATTCCAGTACCAATAGGGGCCCCTTGAGGTCCCCAGATAACTGTATTCTTCAGGTTGTGAGTTCTCCTGAAACCTGGACCTCCTTATTTTAATTTGATTGTCCACGAGTTTATATGAGCTGGTTAAGGTCTTAAGACAAGGTGTCTTAAGGGAGTACCAGTATATGCCCTAGGTAAGAGAAACCTAGGAGGAATTCCTAGGAAAGAGGAAGCTGGGGAGAATTCCTAGGCCAGAGGAGCCTAGAGGGAACTGTGGAGTGAATAGGGAAGGCTGACCTTTTTAATTAGTCTTTAAGTTGGAAAGAATTGTGTTTATCAAGTCTGAACAAACTGCTTGATAGAGAAATGAGAGGCTGAATGTGTTTACCTCCCAAGAAAAGGGACACTGCTCCTCCCAGCCCAAAAGGCATGCTCAGGTGACTAAGGACCTCAGTAGGAGTGGTGTAGGATAAAATGCCTCATGACATGTAGTTGTTCCATAGGGAACTCCACTCTCATTCACATTAATTAATTACAGCTCATCTAAGGAAGTGCAATGGGCTGATCACTCATGCTCTGAGCCCCCACAACAGTTTTAGACTACCAGAGGGAGAAACCAAGGCACATAAGAGCATGTTTATGGCCTTTCTCTAGGGAGTAATTCTCACAAGAAGAACATTTTCTGATCCATTACATTGTCCTTAGAAGTTGTTCAGATTTTATATCAAAACAAAATTAAAATAAAAGTGGGAAATCGAGCTTACAAAAAAGCCCAATTAGTTCCCAAATGGGCAGCCTCTCCTCAGAACTCTGGTTGGTGTCATGCTGTCAGTGCAATTGCTTATCAAAGGGGGATATTCCCAGTCCAGATTCCTAAGGCCAAAATAAAGAATGAAAGAGAAAAAAAACTGGGAAAACAAATTTTTGCCACCATGGTCTGCTACAAGAACACCTTAACCCAGAAATCTAAGGAAAATCTTTGTTGTATCTGTCTGTTGTTTATGTGTGTGTCTATACGTATGTTAAAAATGTGTGGTATTTTACCTGTGGATGGTACAATTTCTAAAGAGCTCTATTCAATTGACTTAAAGTAAGAGCTTACAAAAAATTTTTTCAAGGCAACTAACCCAAATGTCTTTCAAGTTTACATGATATAAAGTAACTTTTGGTAAGTGAAAGCTTGTTTAAGTTTATTGGTTTGATTAAAACAGGCATGTCCTCATAACTGTCAGAATTGCATATGATACAGACATGCAGCCTTTTTTCTAACTTTATTGGTCAAATAAGGTGACATTATCTCTTACAAAACTGGTTAACAAAAATAATATCTTAAAATGATGGCTAATTTTGTCTAATGTCTCATCAAGTCTTGTAAGCAATCTAAATGATTATTGGGAACAAGTAAACTAAGCAGATGTGAAAAAGATGGCTGTTGGGTGAACTTTTAACAATAATTATATATTATGTTGTATGTACTTAAAATAGCTTCCAAAATCTGTTTGGTAACTTGAAAATTTGAAGTTTTTCTAGTTTAATTTAAACGATAAGGATTCATTAAATATCTAGATCATCTCTAAATAAGACAGAGTGTTGGACTTAATTACTAAATATAAGTTTATCTACTTTTGGTTTCTTATTACAGAAAAACTAAAAGTTGTTGAAGTGTATTATTAGACATATCTTGCTATTAAAATATTCTACTATAAATTGTTCCTAAAAATTATTAAAAGTATTTATAAATTTGCCAAGCCACGAAATACTAAAGAAAATTTATAATTGCTTACTTCTTAATTTTTACTAAAAATTAAGTTTTATAAAGATTAAAAATTCTAATATATGTAATTAAAGCTACTATAAATTAAGGGAAATATATTTGTATTCAGAGTAAGATGTAAGTTTTCAATAAAGAAGATATAAAGGCTGGAAATATTTTTGGTTTTTTGGTTAAGAAAGATAAATTTGTCCTAAAGTACTAGGAGGAAAAAAAAGAAAGGCATGGGACAAATTCTGAATGTCAGAGAAAATGACTGAACGTTGTTGGAAGTAACACCCTGAGGAGTTTATGCATGGTCAAGTTGGCTAAGATTAAAATAAATTTAATTCAATGAATAAGGTTTCATATAAAAAGTAAGCTGGCCCAAAAATTAGAATTTGGCTTTCTCTCCTAAAAGGATAATTTTCTTAAACTCTTAGTCTGTTCTTGATAAAGAGGTTATAAAAGGTTTTTCTTTTGAGTAAGTTTACCTAAAGGACAGAAGATCTGTGTTTTGTTAAGATAATTTCCTATGTTCAAAAGGACTAAGTTCTCTCTATTAAGGTTTTTGACTATTTCTTTTGTCACTTTGGTTAAATATTATGAAGCATTGTTTCAGCGACCCTTGTTTCACAATAATAAGATCAACAATCCCTTGATCTTGTTTAAATAAGTGTTTTAAAATCTTTTGATATTTTTGACAAGCTCTCCATAATTCATTTCCAAAATAAGGTCTTCATTTGACATTCCTTGAGAATTTTCAGAGGGCTCCTGGGACTTCTCAAAGAAATTTGTTCTCTCTTCCTGTGGAAGGGGAGATATTAATTAGGCTTGTTTGGTATGCTAAATTGCATGGGAAGCATCATCAAGTAAATGATGACAAACCCTCTTAGGTTCTATTGCAAAGGTAAGTATTATTCACTATTTTAACCCTGCTACCTTGCTCCCAACATGACAAGAGGAGAAGACCATGACTGCATTCTATTATTTAATTGGTTTACAAATGGGTCTTACTTAAACAATAAGCAAGGATGTTATCAAGCTGAATATGCTGTCCAGCCTCAAGAATGCCTGCTACTGTCTATTAACTCTGCTAACCCAGTAAAATATTTCCTTCTCTAGGCTCAGGAAATTGCTATGGAAGAAAAATATATACATATAAAGGGGGCAACAAAAGGGAAAAGCAATACTTCTAGAAAATTTCTCTCACAGTAGCTCATATACCCTACACTTGTGCTATATGACCAAAGTATAACCTAGGGAAAATACTTCATGAGTCATAAGGCCACTTTCCCCTTCCTAAGGGACCCTTTGAGGTATGACAATTGGGCTTTGTCCAAATGTCACCATCTCAAGGACAAATATATCTTGTAATGATCTGTATGTTCTCACATTGTGTTGAGGCCTTTCCTTGCAGAAGAGCAATGCCTTTAGATAAATAATTATTGAAAAGGATAGTTCTTGTTTGAGGAATTCCTACCGAGTTACAGAGTGACCAGAGAACTCATTTCACCAGACAATTAGTTAAATATATTTGTAATATTTGGCCAGTAAGGCAGCATTTCTACTATGCTTACCATCCCCAATCCTCAGGATTTATGGAAAGAACTAACAGCACAACCAAAACTCAATTGGCAAGCTTTCAGAAGTATTTACTCTCTCATGGCCAAAAGCTCCTCTGCTAGTGCTCCTTAATCTTAGATCTACACCTTTTGGTAAACATTAGCTGTCTCCTTTTGCAACAATAGGACAGCCTATGCAATCAGATGAAGAAATATGTGAACCAACTTTGCATAAGGGATATATTACATTGTTGTCAGGGTCTTATTGAGATGCTTAAAAGAAACGAAAGACTGGGAGCTGATTCTTTCACAGAGAACTCCCAGACCTTAAGGATTCATGGACTATAACCTGGATAATTTATTTATCAGAAGAGACATCAAATAAAAGACTCTTTGAAGCCTGTTGGAAAGGACCACACCAGGATGAGAAGACAGCATCTATTGTAGACAGCTGTCCCAAGACTCCGGACCAGGCCTGTATTCCCAACCTTATATTCCCTCATTTAAACCTTTATGCTTAAACTGTATACCTATTTTATAATTGTTCCATTTAAGTTTCCAAAATACTATTGTACTTAAAGAAAGTGATTGGTTTAGAACAGACTAGTCTTGAAGGCCAGGCATTTATCAAGCGGCTCACAATGGAACTGAATGGTTATGTGGAACAAATGTTTGGCCTTGGCTACTGCCTGGATGGCTAAAATGCTGCACCCTGAATTTCCTTTAAAAGCAGGGAAGGATTCACACTAAGCTGACACCTGTTGCCAATCTTCCTCTCTTTAAGGCCAGATTGGATCATTCAGTGTTCCACTGATATGACCTCCTAGTGACTATATTTGTTCCTTCTTTGGGGATAAAAGATGTCATTATTATATATGAAAGCCCTGACTAAATTTACTCAAGAAGCCCTTAATGATAGTCAAGCAGGAATAGCCTTATTAAATACTGAAATGTCTTTAATGAAAAAGTCAGTCCTTCAAAATAGAATGGCTTTAGATATTTTAACTCCATCCCAAAGTAGCACATACACAATCACTCAAACTGAATGCTGTGCTTTTATACGTGATTAATCTTCCAGTGTGTCATCTCTGCTAAAGCACATGAAGAAACAGATGAATGCCTTAAGCGATCCTACACCCAGTCTTGATTAATTTGGTTGGCTCCCTTCTGGTATTGGTTCCCTTTTTCAACCTGGATTGCACTTCCTATTTCTATTACTTCTTGGAATTATTGTACTAGTTATAATATTCAAACTAACTTTTGTTTTCTTTACTCACTGTTGTAAGACGGGCATGCAAACTAGAGTAATGTTTTCCTGGTGACTCGAGATTGTAAATCAATCTTATAACCCTGGACAAATTTCCTTTTCTAATAAAGACTATGCCTAAAAACTCATTTCAAACTAATGTTTTCAAATATATTGAATTGTTATCATTGTTACTGTACTTGTTCTATAATTGTGAACAATGTGAACATAAGGAATCATAGAAAAGTACATATACAACATTTGTGCAACAATCTAAAATTAATTGAAAACTATACAACCTATGAAATGCTTCCTCTGTTAATATATACATCTCTATGCTTGTCCACTATATCTGACTATTTCCCCCCAATGTGGACAACTGGGCAAATAAATGAGGTAAAATCCTATCATGGAGGGATGTGATGGATCCAGGCAAGGCAGCAACCACCTTGGCACTGAGGAATGATATTTTGATCATCAACGCTTTCTATCAAGAGATTATAGATCGAAAGGGGAAATATGACAAACAAATGGCAAGCAGTAGGATATATTGGAGTATATGAGGAAGTCATTTGGTGTAAACCTAATTCGGCCTGACTATATTTTTCCAAAGGGGCCTGGCATGGCCGCTGAACATGCACTGTATATCTGCCTTAAGTATTTGCTGTGTCCCAAAGACAAGAACAAATGGCCTTAAGATAAAGATGCAACTTCCTCTGCATTGGCATTTCCTTAAGGATAAGCATCTCTCCCTAGGCTAGGAACTGATTGCTGTGCTCACCTGTTACCACATAGCTCAAGACAACAGATCTGCTACCCTGCTGTGTCCAACAAGACAGCAGATCTACTACTTGCTGTGTCCATCAATTGCTGTGCCAACAGAGCAGTCTCGTGACTATTGTAAAAGGAACATTGCAGTCACATGTGAAACACGCTCTTTGAGGGTATATAAACACTCTGTACACCCCACTTCTTTGGTGCCCTTCCTTCCTCAGGGAATGAAGGCCCTGGGCTATATGGTCCTCACATTTGGCTCAGAATGAACTCGCTCTGATTTTCATTTATAGATTGGTTATGGATTTTTGCATTGACATAATGAAGTAAAAATGGTCTTCTTATAGGGCTTAGCCTTGTTTTGAGAGCAATCCTTCATGGTAAGTGACCCAAATATTTTGAGTAATGACAGAAGTTTTGGAATAAATGTAGAGCCACCCAGGACAACTACTTTTTAGGTGCCCATATTTATCTGGATATGATATACTTTTTTTTTTTTTTAAAGATTGGCACCTGAGCTAACAACTGTTGCTAATCTTTTTTTTTTTTTTTTCTGCTTTATCTTCCCAAACCCCCCGTACATAGTTGTATATCTTAGTTGCAGGTCCTTCTAGTTGTGGGATGTGGGACGCCACCTCAACGTGGCCTAACGAGCGGTGCCATGTCCGTGCCCAGGATCCGAACCCTGGGCTGCCGCAGCAGAGCACATGAACTTAACCACTAGGCCACGGAGCCAGCCCCTGGATATGATATACTTTTAAAAGGAATCCTATAACTCCCATGAGTGCAAGAGCAATAAGGAAAGTCATTTGTATAATGGTAGGTGGTAAAGGGAACCCAGAGCTCCCCAATCTCCATAATAGGACTTTCTAAGAATCTACAACCTGTGGCCCAGAACTATTCTGAAGTTGTTTTAGTTCCTGTGATAAACATTTCTGAGAAGTAACTTACTTCCCATTCTGCTAACTTCTCCCATTTCTTACAGTTCCTCTCTTTCTCAGGCCTTAGATATGCCCAGTTACTCTTGTTGGGCTATAGATTTAAAAGGCTTCTGAGGGGAAATCAGTACCTAATCAACCTCTACAACATATTTCATGAAATATATTTCATGTCCCAAACAATGAATTTCAAGTTCATGAAACAGGCATCTAGCATCACCTACTATATATCATGCACTGTGGAAAGTCCTGGGAATACAAAAATGAGTAAAAATATGTTTCCTACCCTAAAAGAACCCACTGCCTACTTGGGAACAAAGACTCATCATAAGATGGAGAATCTCTTTGGAGACATCTTGAGAAGGCCATGCAAAAATATCTTCCAGGTCATTCTAACCTGGAAAGCGATTTTGCTTGGTTTGTGACCACAGGAAAAAGGGTACCCACCTTACTTTCACATCAGTGCTCAATGGCTGCTAGCACAAGCCACAGGAGGAGAGCTAACCAACAGTACCACCAACCTCCAAGTATCAGGCTTGTGTTAGGCTTGGGAGATACAAAGAGGAGTGAGATATCTAAGAAGCACTTCTTAAATGCCTCCTGTTCACCAGGTGATATGGCAGGTACTAGAGACATAGTCACTAAACAGGGAAATGAATATCCTATAAAAGAAGGAAGCAGCAATCACAGCTAGCTCAATGTATCCTGTTCCTGGGGTTTTCTTCACTAAATTGCCCCAATTTAAGCTCATCTTCCCCCTACTCTTTGAAAGAATTTGTTCTGCACTCTGATACTTAGAGTGAGCTCCCTAAAACACAAATCTAATCACGTCAATGCCCTGCCTAAAATCTAGATGTCGCTCTCCATCACCTTGAGGATAAAGTCCAAACATCTTTACCCATCATGCCAGGCTCTTCATAATCTGTTCCCTGCTTATTTCTAACCCCCATCCCTCTGTACTGTCTGTTACAACATACTCAGATACTTGCAGTTTTCTGAATATAGGTAATCCCCTCACTGACTTTACATGTGTTATTGCCTCTGCCTGGAAGGCCCTTCCCTAAATTTTCTGTCCTCATTTAGAATTTAGCTCTTAAAAGGAAACTAAAAGAAAAGAAAAAAGCCTTCACTGACTAGTCTCAGTACTTCCACCCTCATCCCAGGATGAGTTAGGACACCCTCCTCTGTGCTCCTATAACACCCATCTGTCCGTCAATCACAACACTTGTTACCCTGTTCTGAATTGAGCTCCTTAAGGATAACTAAAACCCTTACTATGTATTCCCATTAGTATACCCAGTGCCTAATATAATGCTTAGTGTCTAGTAGGCATTCAGGAAACTAAATACTTATTAAGGGATGGATTAATGAATGAATGACAAATATCAAGCACTTAGCAGAATCCCTGTGTGGGACAACTCTTCAATTTAATAAATCTTTATTGAACATCTATAATGTAAATATTGTCTTGCAGATACTTTAAAAATCAGGGATGAAGATTCAGTTTCTATCCTTAAGTTGCTTTCAGAGGAGCATGAGAAATTAAATATGTACTCAGATAAAGAACAAGGCATAATGACAATACAATAGGTGCTATTAAAGTTATAAAAAGGGCTAGCGGACGGCCATGGCCATCACCACCTGCTCTGTAGACTTGCTCCTCCAACTACCCTAGTTATGCCAGCTAGGTTGGAACAAATCTTTTCCTCTTAGTTCAGGCAAGGCTGACTAATTTTCCAGTAGCAACTAACAATAAGAACAAGAAAAGAAAAAATACAAAGAATTTTTTAAAAAGACAAAAATTTTCAACCAAGGATAACTAAAGCCTAACCAGAGAATCCTCAGTGGATGCCATGTGTCTAGGTCTGAACTTCCATGGAAAATAGATCTGGCTCCATAGACCCCTAACCAGCTCCCCAAGGGTCTGGCCTGACTTACATTTCACTCTCTTTCACTAAACCCTGGGCAACACTGCATGTAAGCAGATCCTGACCACTGGGAGAGGAGAGCCATTCTTTTTCTGTCGTCTAGACTCACCTCATGACCTTTAGTATGACCTGAGCACATCCAGCAGCCTCCAGAGAACACTCCAATTTTGAGACCATGGAATTTCTTCTCCTGCCTGAAACTCACCTTTTTTCTTTTATTTAAAAAACTCTATGGAAAATATATCTTAGCCTGATCTTTATCGAGGATGGTTCTATCCTTTAGGGTATTTTAATATTTTTCACAACGGGCAACATCTAGGCTAGGCTCCAATGGCAGGTTCCATCTTCTCAATGTCTTCCTCCTGTCCACCCTTGCCAAAAACAATAGAGAACAGGTTCTTTTCCGATTTCAAAACCCTTTACCCCAACTTATACAATGCCTATTGAAGTATAGATAATTCTAACAAGTTTTGGGAAAACAATTTGGCAGCATTTATCAAGACCCCAAGTAACTCATTTGAACAAATTATCTATTCATTTCAGAAATATAGCCCAGGAACTAATTAGAAATGCAATACAGATTTAACACAAGAAGATGTTTATCACAGCAAAATTTAAGAGGAAAAAATTGGAAATAACTCAGATGTCCAATATTAGGGAAATTATTAAGTAAGTTATGAATTATCCATTAACATAATATGAAATGTTCACTTTCTGGATGTTTGTTAAAATTTTAATAATATGAAAAAGTTCCTAACAAGCAAAAAATCAATGTACAAAGTTATTTATATAGTATGATCTCAATAAGTAGAAAAACAGGCCAAAAAAAGTATAAACAGAGGCCAGCCCTGTGACTTAGTAGGTAAGGTCACTGGGCTCCGCTTCAGCCTCCCGGGTTTGTTTCCCAGGTATGGACCTACACCACTCAACAACCATGCTGTGTCAGTGACCCACATACAAAATAGAAGAAGATTGGCACAGATGTTATCTCAGGGGGAATATTCCTCAAGCAAAAAAAGGAAGATTGGCAACAGATGTTAGCTCAGGGCAAATCTTCCTCAGCAAAAAGGAAAAAAAAAAAGTCTAAAAATATCTGTCTCCAGGTGGTGCAATTAGAAGAATCTTTTCTTACACTTTACAAAATTTCTGTAATAAATATTTACTGTTTCTACAATCAGAAAAAAAAAACTTTTCTCAAATATATGTCCTCTGTGGACCTCAAATTAGTGGAGTACTTGATGTATATTAGGTACTTAATAAATATGTGTTGAATTAATTAATTAATAGAAGAAGTGAGCTCGTATTTGTTCCCTGAGGAACAAGAAGCAGAGAAAGTTAACTGCACTGAGAATAGGAAGGCCTAGATTTGAGAGACCCTGAAAAATTATTGCCTCTCTGCACCCATAAAATGGAGGGAACACCTGGTTAACCTCCCTCAGCAGATTCTGGTGATAAGTAAATGAGAGAATGCCTGTGAAACTATTTTGTAAATTGGAAATATCTACACAACATCTAAAGACAGACAATAAGAAACTCCTGTTATTTTTGCGCTTCTCAATTTATTGCAGAACAGGAATGATATACACCTGAAGCCCACTGAATAATCACTCCTTTCCAGAAACAGCTGACCAATTTCCCCATTTCTCCAGGTTCCCCAAGACTAGGTGTCTCCTGAGAAGGCATCTTGCAGAATTCAAATTGTTATAGAGTTATAACATCAAAGTCCATAAAACATACAGTAAAGACCTTCCCTACCCACACCCAGAGTCTCTTACAAGAGGCAGTAAGAAGCTTCATGCCTGACATTGCCCTGGCTTCCTAAATACTCCCTCTGCCTCTAATTTCTCCTTTCCAACCAATTCTGCACTTTATCATTAAAAAAAATCTTCCTCTATCATAGAATCACAGACTCCTTAGCTAGAGAAACTCCTTGATAATCACATGGTCCAAACTCCTTACTTTAAAGATGAGGCATCTAAGACCCAGAGAGGTTAAAAGAATAAGTGACTGAATCAAGGTCATAATATGAATGTCATTTCCTTCCTCAAAAATCTTCAGATAAAGCCGAAAATCTTTAGCGTGGCATTCAAAGCCCTTCACAACAGTTCCCACCTACCTATTGAAACTCTTCTCCCTCTAGTCTCCTCCACAAACCATTGGTTCCAATTCAACTGGCTTCTTCTCCATCCCCTGAACTTAAGCTGCTTGGCCTCATCTCAGATGCTTTCCTGGAATGCCCCTCCACCTTCCTCTCCAACCTTTGCACACTCACAAGGTGCACCTGTTCAGGAAGGCTTCTCTGACCAGCTTAACCCATAGAACAGCTCTCCTACCTCTGAACTCCCAAAGCTCTCACTGTCCATTACACCTGCTGACCTGTTATAGAACACGTGGCCCTGATGCTGTGATCTGTATCTTTACCTGTCTTACTGCCTCTCCCCCAACCCAGACTATAACCTCCTTAAATATAAGGGATTGTATTTTCTATTTCTCCACATCCTCCGCTGCACCCACTCCCCATGAATGACAATTACTGAGCACCTACAACATATAAGTTGCCGTTCTAAGTGCCTTATGCATGTTATTTCACTTAATCCTCACAATTTTCTCACAGATGAGAAAACTGAGGCTCAGAGAAGCTGAATAAATGGCCAAGGCCACACAACTAAAAAGTGGCAGACCCATGATGGGACACCACGTCCATCAGCCTTCAAAAGCCTTAAGCCATAAGCCATGCTGCCTCTAGCCCAGCCAGAGCCTGGTAGCAGGCAGGTGTGCCAGGACTACTTACTGTGACTGAGCCATTCCCAGGGCCAGGTGGAGAGCCAAGGTACACATGACAGGGAAACAGAGCCAGCCTGATACTCTCTCCTCTGAAGCCCACATCTGGGTTTCCCTGGGTCCCCGCAGGGTCTCCTTTGCTTCTTGGCATTAACCCTTCACCCTGTGCCAATTTAGGCAGCAGCCCCACTCTGTTCCACAGGTAGCTTATCTGGGAACCCTGACCAAATGGGTAAGACGTCAGGAAATGAAAAGCCAGATTCCTCTGAAGCAAAGTCAAAAAAGTGATTCTTGAGCAACTAGCTCGCTGGGAGGGGGACCCTCCCTGTGGCCACCCAGTTTCAGCTCCTGTGTTTTCCTTTCCAGGCCTGTCAGGCAACTTTGGGATGGCAGGGACAAGACTTTTGCCAACAAGCCCTGTCCTACAGAACTAGGTTGGAGGAAGCCCTGACGCTGTGCAAACCCCCAGGTCGGTATGAGGATCCGTGACTCTCTTGCCTTGTCGTGACCCAGGATACATCTTCCACATGCCCACATGGAAGCAGGCTTCTCAGCTCTCAGGGTAGCAACTAACATTTACTCAGTGCCTACTGTGTGCCAACCACTATAGCTGGTGCTTCAAATGCTATTCTCAATTAATTCCTGTTATCATCTGTGAACTAGTCTAGTGCAGTAGTTAAGGAAAAAGGCTTTGGGGTCAGAGTGTCCAAGTTCAGACTCCCAGCTCCACCACCTACAAATTACATTACTTGGGCCTGCTAACTAACCTCTCTGTGCCTCAGTTTCGTCATCTGAAAAATGATAGCTACAGTAGTACTTAATTCCTAGAAATGTATGAAGATTGAATTAATAAATTAATTAAATTAATTAAAAGTGCTCAATACAAGTTTGCTATTATTACAACTATCATGTGGACATCATCTCCATTTTACAGATGTAGCAACTGAGTCTTAGAGAGCTTACATCACTTGCCAATGTCACACAATTAATAAAGGATGAAGCAAGGATTTAAATCCATGACTCTCTACCTGACTCCAAAGGCACATAGACATCTGAAACATCTCAGGGCTTGACGCCTCTCTTTGTCTCTCTTCTCTCTGTCTCTGTCTCTCTCTATCTCTGTTTTCTCTCTCACTAAATGGTACTTAGGGAGCAGCTGGGCTGGTAAAGAGCCACAATATGACCCACATTAGAATTAAGTTCACAGGGTCATCCTGGAGAAGTAGAAATGTGCAGGGCCCAGAGCCAACCCTAAGAACATGGGGTCTGGGAAAATTTCCCTCCCCTTACCCCCTCACAAGTGACATCAGGCTAAAATGAATACCAAAGGCAGTATTGAAGGAGGAAAGAAGGCACAAAAGGGCATCAAGAAGCCTTAGCAGAATGGTCTTTCAACAGAGAGGTTGAGTCCCACCCCATTTGACTTAGTGGTGGAGGGGACATCATATGGCATAGGGGATGTGAGCCTTGGTATGGGAGCCTTAGAAAAAAAATTGGCACAAGTTGGTCTGAGCATTTTTGAGCATCTTTGTCTCTGCCCCACCCTTAGCTACTGCCCAACCTCCTGGTCTGAACAAAGTCAAGTCACAGCAGTTCCCCAGAGATAATTCCACAGGGCCTCAAATTGCCCTGCTCTCTCACTGCTCACATTGTTAAGAGTAGATAACAAACCCTGTTTCTGGTCCCTCAAGGAAATACACTCAATCTCCATCTCTGGGAGTGCTGCAGGGCATGCTCTTGTAGCTTGAGGAACTAAGAGATGAGCTGATGGGCCATCAGAGCAGCCATCCTCACCATACTACCTACCACAGCATTCCCTAGGGAGCCCAGGTTCCTACTTCCCATGGTCCCTGTGCTCCTGAAAACGAGAGTCATAAAGTGCAAGGGCTGGACCCCTGCCCCACTCTCCTCCATCAACCATTCCAGCATCTCACCTCACCTGTCTGGTTCTTAGAGTCCCATAGGCTACTAGTAATACAGAGATGGATGCTGAGTGAATTAGGCCCAAAAAGCCTTGTTCAAGAAAAGACCAACAATTAGCTCCTGAGGATAGAGACTGAATTTCATATATCTTTGAAAATTCAGCAACTGGCACTTGGCAGGTAGGTGACAGTATCAGTGAAATTACATCATTTTTAAAGGTCAGAATTCCTAAATATTGGATAGAAACAAGCCACAAATTTGACCTATTTCCTGCTTGTCAATGTGTCTCTAATCTTCCCAGAACACGATGATACCTCTGCCACAGAAGCTCTCAAATCCTCTGGGCCCTACTCACAAATCCAAGGGTGGTGACAGCTAAACAATCAACACCTAATTTCTGAGAACTGACCTCAGACTGTTTAGGAAGATCTAGTGTTTCACCTTGCTCTCCCCACAGCCTCACACATTACACATGCAAGAATAAAACAAGGTGAATTTCAGACCAGATTAAGGAAATTTCTAACATATTTTTAATCATCCCCCCGATAACACAAGTTACCAGTACATTGCACAAAAGCAGAAACATAAATAAAGCAAATCCAGCCCCTGAATTACTTCCTCTCAGCATCAACTGCCATTGACTAGACACTCTGAATCACATACACGTCCATAGTACCAAAAGCAATATACAGATTCAAGGCAATCCAAACCAGAATTCCAATGACATTCTTCACAGAAATAAAACAAAGAATCCTAAAATCTATATGGAAGAACAAAATATCCCGAATAGTCAAGGAAATGCTGAGAAAAAGGAACAAAGTTGGAGGTATCAAACTCCCTGACTTCAACATATACTACAAAGCTATAGTAATCAAAACAGCATGATACCCACACAAAAGCAGACACACAGGTCAATGGAACGGAATTGAAAGCCCAGAAACAAAATCACACATCTATGGACAGCTAATTTTTGACAAAGGAGCCAAGAACATACAATTCAGAAAGTGAAGTGTCTTCAATAAATGGTGTAGGGAAAACTGGACAGTCACCTGCAAAAGAATGAAAATAGACCATAATCTTACACCATACACAAAAATTAACTGAAAATGGATCAAAGACTTGAAGGTAAGACCTGAAGCTATAAAACTCCTAGAAAAAAATATAGGCAGTACACTCTTTAGCATCAGTATTAGAAACATCTTTTCGAATACCATGTCTACTCGGGCAAGGGAAACAAAGGAAAAAGTAAGTGTAACTTCATCAAACTAAAGAGCTTCTGCAAGGCAAAAGAAACAAGGAACAAAATGAAAAGACAACCCACTAATTGGGAGAAAATATTTGCAAATCATATATCCCAGAAGGGGTTAGTCTCCAAAATATGTAAAGAACTCATACGACCCAACAACAAAACTCAAACAACCTGATCAATAAATGGGCAGAGAAGATAAACAGACATTTAACCAAAGAAGATATACAGATGGCCAATAGGCACATGAAAAGATGTTCATCATCACAAATCATCAGGGAAATGCAAATCAAAACTACAATGAGATATCATCTTACACCTGTCAGAATGGCTGTAATCACTAAGACAAAAAGCAATAAATGTTGCAGAAGATACGGAGAAAAGAAGCCCTATACACTGCTGGTGAGAATGAAAACTGGTGCAGGCACTATGGAAAACAGTATGGATATTTATCAAAAAATTAAAACTACACATACTGTATGACCCAGCTATGCCACTACTGGGTATTTATCCAAAGAACTTGAAATCAACAATCCAGAGAAACTGATGCTTCTCTATGGTTATTACAGCACTATTCACAATACCCAAGAAGTTGAAGCAACACAAGTTCCCACTGATTGATGAATGGATAGAGAAGATGCGGGGTACATATATATAGTGGAATACTACTCAGCCATAATAAAAGACAAAATTGTCCCATTTGCAACACCATGGGTGGACCTTAGAGTATTATGTTAAGCGAAATAAGCCAGACAGGGAGAGACAAACAGTGTTAGATTTCACATAAGTTGAAGATGAACAAACACATGGATAAAGAGAAGAGATTAATGGTTACCAGAAGGGAAGAGGGTGGGAGAGCACAAGGGGTAAAGGGGCACATGTGTATGGTGACAGACAAAAACTAGACTATTGATGGTGAGCACGATGACATCTATACAGAAGCTGATATATAACATACACCTGAAATTTCACAATGTTATGAACATTATGACCTCAATAAAATAATTTTTAAATAAGAAAGAAAGGAAAAAAGAAAAAGAGAAAATCTTACCCTGTGTGGTCAAGTTAGCTAAAATTAAATTGTTATTATAAGAGCTTTAAAAATAAGCTTTAACACCAATAGCATATGATGTAAAACTGAAACAATTTTTTTTCATCTCTTAAAGGAACAAAGTTTACTTGGATTACTGGTCTGCTCCTGATACGAGATTAGAAATTGAAAGTAAATATATTATGTTTCATCAAAATAATTTTCTGTGCTTTAATAGATCTTTGATTATTTAAGAAAACTGAATCTTCTCAATAGTAAGAGCTAAGTTTTGCTAACAGCTATGTAACCTTCTGCATTTGCCTTTAAAATCTTTTATTATTACTTTGGTTAAATGGATAACTAAGTATTGTTTCACAGTGTGACTAAGTATTGTTTCACAGTGACCTATGATCTTATTTGGCCAGTGTTTCAAACCCTTTCGATATTTTTTATTGATGTCATAATACTGTATAACATTATGAAATTTCAATTTTACATTATTATTTGTTAGTCACCAAACATATATGCCCTTTTACCCCTTATGCCCACCTCCCAACCCCTTTCCACTCTGGTAACCACTAATCTGTGCTCTTTATTCGTGTATTTCTTTATCTTCTACATATGAATGAAATTTTATGATGTTGTGTTTCTCTATCTGGGTTCTTTCACTTAACAAAATACCCTCAAAGTCCATCCATGGTGTTGTGAATGGGACGATTTTGTCTATTTCTAGGGTCAAGTAGTATTCCACTGTGTATATATATATGCCACATCTTCTCTATCCATTCATCAGTCAATGGGCAGTTGGGTTGCTTCTACCTCTTGGCTATTATGAATAGTTGAATCTCATTTTTGTTGTATCTAAGGGGGGAAGACTGAGGGAAGAGCTCACTCCACCATGATGATGATGTCACTCTCGGTCTAACCCTTTTGATGTTTTTGAAAATCTTCCCCAAATCAATTCTAAATAAAGTCTTTTGAGCTCAACTAACTTTTAAACTTTTAGGGGAACCCTGGAAAATTTCAAAGGATTTATTCTGTTTCCTTATAAAAAGAGGGATGTTAAACTAATCAGGCTTCTTCAATATGTTAAATTACACGGGAAGGTCTGTCCAATAAGAAGTAACATTAAGCCTTCCTTATGTTGTATCTCTACATGTTAGAAGAGTTTCTGAAACAGTGTGAAATTCCTGGAAGTCTGATATGTCCTGGTATAAAATGTTGTCTATCATCAAAATTAAGGCTCACATTTAAAGGACTGAATCTGAATCTAGGGAAATTCCTTAGGTGACTTTCATGCAAAGGCAGCCACAACAGAATCTATAAAGACTGTGGCACATGTGGTTGAAGTCTATTCTGCTTCTGAAAAAAAATGACTCCTTCTTGCCAGGCTTTTCGCCATCCTGATGTTCTGGTATCATGGCAGCAGTCTGCTCCTGAATCAGAGAAATTAAGATGAGTAAACAAAGGCTGTAAATTAAACAAAGAGTCAGAGCTATGGGAAACCCAAGACGACTGCTTGATTCTTCCTGGCTCCCTGGAAAATCTCATTTTTTGGTTTTTCTGTTCCTTCACTCAAAATAGGAAAAACTATCTTTTCCCTAGAGACCTCAAAACTCCTCCCTCTGGGTTCTTTGAGCACCTGCAGTTGGATGTCATTCAACTGCCTCTTAGTATGGGTTAACAATATGTTATTGCTGTTGTATACGTTTTCCAGATGGGTTGAAGCCTTCCCTTCCCTTACTGCAAAGCTGATGCCCTCACAGTGAACAAGAAACTGTTAGAAAATATGTTTCCCACTTGGGGTGTACCTCCCACGTGCCCCAGTGTTCAAGGCACTTCACTGGGCAAATAATACAAGCCATAACAAAAACCTTGCAAACTTCTTGGAATTATCACAGTCCCTAACACCTTCAATCATCAGGAAAGGTCAAGAGAACTAGTAGAAAACTGGATTAAAGCAGAAAAAGAATTAATTACATGGGACTACATGAACTGATGGGAATGATTATTATTTTTATGATTTTTGTCTGAAATATTACTATTTTAATCTTTTATTTTTATAGATTTAAGGGTACCTTTTTTTCTTTTCTCTGAAGCTATCTATGACTTACATCAATTTGAAGAACCACATCTTTACAAGCAGAACCAAAACCGTTTTTCTCTCTACCTGATCCCTCAAGAATTCAGAAGCTCTCAGCGAGTATTCTTACTTTCATGACAAGATATTTACTTGCATACATTCAATAAGAAATGTTTCTATTGTAACAGAAAACATAGGTTATATGACCAAGGCTGTGACTAAAGTGTCAGGTTTGAGAGAGACATGCATAAGCTCAGTTTGACCCAACAGCTTTAAGGAACCAAGGTTGACTTTATGAAGCCAACAAAGCCCCTGGGAAAAACAGCCTGGTATGTACTTACAGGGTTCCTGACAGCTTATCCAGGTGAGTAAAGAAGGTCACTTCCTGGCAGATTTCAGGAATCTCAAGCAGAGAGGAATTCACCCAAAACTAGAAGCCTTGGCTTCTTAATCTCAAGAGTCTTCTTAGCCTTTTTAGCTATTAAAAGTTCAATCTGGAGATGCCTCATGAAAAATTCCCACAACGAAAATTTAAGAACGCCTATATGATCAATTGCTATTCTTGCTGTACTTACGTAAATAACTAAACCAAGTTTACTGACAGTAGATTTATTTCACAAAGAAGTCTTAATTTGTCTATCTTTGGTAAAAAAAAAAATTAGAGTGATTTTAGAGAGGAAAACTATGTTTCAGTAGAAACTATTACCAACACTTGTGGATATTAGATTTCTGTGCTGTTAATTTTCATTGAAGTACTATCATTTACCTAAACACTGGACTGGGTCCTAAATTCTTCTAGTTTCCTCCAATATACAGGTACAACTCTCCAAACTAACATTTCCAACTTTTGTCTCACTTTTGACTTGGAATCATTGAGAACTAAAGTGGCCCTTTTCCCTGAAGCCCTACAAACTGAGGCTGAGAAACTTGATATAAACTTGCAAGATCACCACAGTAGCTCAAGTTTAGGCAACCTTAATACCTGTTGCTATGTAAGCTACTGAGAAAGTTTACTTGAAGACCTAATGACATCATCAGAGGCATTTCAACCTGCAAAAGATGCTGCAGCCTTGACATCTAGAAATCTTCTTGACTGGCTGCCACAGAAACACAGAAACTGGTTTATAACTTTCTCCAACCATTAAACTTTATTTTTCTTTGTTTCCATAGAAATGCCTCTTATTAAGTATCTGATTTCTGGCTCCATAGACCTAACTTTGGGAACCCACCTGTTATGCTCACCTCCTGAAATGAGACAGAACTATTTAACTCAACTAAACTATTTTCAAGACTAAAAGATTATTTCAATGAAATAATGGGACAATCTACCAGCTCAAGTTTTAATACCTGAAACTTCCAGGGAACTTTCAGAGGAGGGACATTTGGGGGCCCAAAACTCTTTGGGGCAGGCTGCTGCAAAATATCCCACAATGACATGTTGATTGTTTTGATTTAAAGTTACTTAAGTTCTGTGTTTAACTTAAAGTCTTGACCCTCCTGAAATTTTATTCCCCCTGAAAGCAGGAAATAAATCCCCCACGTGAAAGGTACCCTCCTTATCATGAGAGCTGGAGAATTCAGGGATGGGAAGCTTGTATAACCAAGAATTGTTACTTTTACTAATTTACTACCTCAAGCCTAAACTCTGAACAAATTCCTTAGTAATCACATACCCCAAGCCTAAGTTTCTTTGTCCTGTCAAATCCTCACAAATTTATTGTCTCTTTGTGTAAAAAGATATATAAACTACCTGATTCGCTCACTCTCTGGGCACCCTTTTTCAATGATCTGCTGGCGAATGTGTTAAGCTGATTTTTTTTCCTGTTAGTTTGATCTTGTTTCAGTTTTCTTACTAGTCCAGCCATGTCAACTCAAGATGGGTAGTGGGGGAATTTCACACTCCCAAACGCTCCCACAGGCAAATGAATGGTTCCCTCTCTGGGTTCCCACAGTACACTGAACATACCTCTATTTATAACATCAGGAAATTTCTATATGACATTTATTTTTTTCTATTTAAAAATTAAGACAAAGTATGAAAAAGAAAATAGCTATTACCCAAATTCCATCTTCCAGCCGTATTCTAAGCTTAATCAGTATTTAACATTTTGGCATATTTCTTCCAGTCTCTCTTTCTGGGTGGCAGACTTGTAACCTCCTGGAATGCAAGGACTACATACTTTTTTTCCAATTTTTACAGCTCTTGAGGTCAGATGCCCAATATGGGTCTCAATGGGATAAAATCAAGGTGTCAGCAGGATAATATTCTTTCTGGAGGTCCAAAGGACAAATTGCTTCCTTAGTTGACTCAGATTCTAGAGGTAACTTGCATTATTTGTTTCACATCCTTCTTCCATCCTGAAAGCCAGTGAGGGCTGGCGGAGTCTTTCTTGTGCAGCATCATTCTGACCCTGACTCTCCTGCCTCCCTCTTTCACTTATAAGGACCCTTGTGATTATATTGGGGTCCCTGGATCATCTGAGATACTCGTACCATCTCACGATCCTCAACATCATCCCATCTGCAAAGTCCCTGTTACCATATCAAGTAACATTCACAGGTTCCACGGATCAGAATGTGGATGTTTTGGGGAGGCCATTATTCTGCCTGCCACAGGTACCTTTTCTAAACTTTACCCACAAAAAAATTTGCTTTGTTTTCCTTCTATTTCACTTTATTCTGATACAGAGGCAAGAGCACAAGCTCTGAGGGTAAGCACACTAGCTCTGTCATTTACAAGCTGGATGACCCTGGACCAGTCACTTCACCTCTTTTAGCCTCTTTTTTCTCATCTGTAACACAGGTGAACTCTTACTCCTTTAGCAAATGACAGTAAAATAATAAGTTAAGATACATAAAGTATGAGGATTGCTGGGAAGATGGTGACATGGGAGGACTCTCAACTCCCATCCTCCCGTTGATACAACAAAATTACAACTATCCTTGGAACAATTACCTTGGATAGAGAATAGAAAAGTTGATAAAAAGAACCTCCACAAAAATGGACAATGCTGACTGAGGTGCAAGAGGCAGAAATAACATTCTGGAGAAGAAAAAGCCACATTCTAGCCAAGGCACTTCACAGCCAGGAGCAATCTTAAGATACAAAGCATCCTTTGGAGGAGTGGAGGGTCTGAGCAGGAGGGCTTTGCCACAATAAGAGCTTTGAATTCAGCACAACTGAGATGAGTGTCATAATATATGTCTTTGCTACCTATTAACAATAATGGGAAATACTCACAGAAAAGCTACTGGACATAAGGGAAAGAAAAGCTTGCTCTTAAAGGACCCATGCAGAAATTCACCCATTTCAGAAAGGAATGTAAAATCACCAGAAAGAAATGTTCACAGTCTTTTGATGAAAAGACACTCACTCAATAGGCTTTGGGCACATCTCAGTGAGAGGGGAGAACTCCCCAGGATGGGACCTCCTCCCCAGTGACTGAGACATTAGCAGCAGCCATTATTGTGACCTAGTACAAGCGTGCTGACACAGACACTGGTAGATCCTATTAGAGTTTTTCCCCTGGCCTGTTAGTACAGGGGTCTGTCCCACCCACTGCAGCATTGATTTAATCTGGCTCATCCAGGCAGCAAGACAACCCTAGGGGCTGGCCCTACCCAATATCAAGCCCTTGGGTAACTTGTGGGCCCACATAGGTGGGGTGTGTGGGACCCCTGCAGCAGGGGTAGTGGGTTCACATCTGTGAGGCACAGTGTGCAAGATGGGCAGGGCCTGTGCAAGGGGTGGGCCTGCATTGGCAGAGTGTGTGGGGCTTCTGCACTGGGGTGAGTGGATCCACTTCAGTGGGTTGGGGAGTGCACATGGCGCAGGACCACGTTGATGGGATGTGGGCCTACAACCTGGTGGTGAGGTTTTTCAGCTGTAGATCTGTGATTCACAAACAGCCACATACAGGATTTGTCCCACCTCCAACACTGGAAACAATTGTGTGCTGTCATGCCTGGGGCCCAGTTACACTCCTAAGAGAACTGACAACAGCCTTGGAGGCCTGAGGCCTGCAGCAATTATAAACCACTGAGCCTAGCCACCAGCCACACTGGGGGCCTACTCACTTAACAGAAAAACTACAGCAGGAATGTGCTATTAGACTTTGCATCCAACTGTGCTGGTGCTCCCTACACCTGATAAAGTGACTAAAGAGACTACACCAGCTGCACAAAGCTGAGCATTACAACCAGCCAGTCAGAGGAACAGCCTAGACTCCCTGGGAACCTGGAGCAAGAGCAACCCTGCCACAACAGAAAGACACATATAGCCCACACAGGGAACACTCCAGGAACATTTGGAACTGGTGATGAGAGAGAGGCACACTGCTGAGCATCACATGGCATCCCTTACATGAGGCCACCTCTCACATGAGGCCACCTCTCTAAGATCGGGAGATATAGCTGATCTGCCTAATACATAGATATAAGCACAGAGAAAGAGGCAAAATGAGGAGACAAAGAAATATGTTCCATCCAAGAGAACCAGCCAAATCCTCAGAAAAAGTACTAAACAAAACAGAGATAAACAATCTGATTAAGAGTACAAACTAATAATAGTCATAAGGATGTTCACAGGTCTTGGGAGAGGAATGGATGAACTCAGTAAGAACATCAACAAAGAATTGGAAAACTTAAAAAAGAACCAATCAGAAATTAAGAATACAATACTGGAAATGAAAAATTCACTACAGAGACTCAATAGCAGAGTATATGATACAGAAGAATGGATCAGTGAGCTAGATGAAAGACTAGAGTAAATAATCCAAGCTGAGCAGACAAAAGAAAAAAGAGTTAAAAAGAATGACAACAGTGAAAGGGAACTCTGGGACAACATCAAGCACAGTAACACCCACATTATATGTGCACCAGAAGGAGAAGAGAGAGACAAAGTGGTGGAGAATCTATCTGAAGAAATAATAGCTGAAAACTTTCATAACCTAAGGAAGGAAACAGACATCCAGGTACAGGAAGCACAGAGAGCACCAAACAAGATAAATGCAAAGAGGGCCACATAAAGACATGTTATAATTAAAATGTCAACAATTGAAGATAAAGAGAGAATCCTAAAAGCTGCAAGAGAAAGACAACAAGTTACATACAAAGGAAATCCCATAAGGCTATCACCTGACTTCTCCGCAGAAACCTCACAGGGTAGAAAAGAGTGGCATGATATATTTAAAGCACTGAAAGGAAAAAACTTACAGTCAAGAATACTGAATCCAACAATGTTATCATTCAGAATAGAAGGTGAAATAAAGTGTTTTCCAGACAAGTAAAAACTAGTGGAGTTGATCACGAAGAAACCAGTCTCACAAGAAATGCTAAAGGGATTTATTTAAGTGGAAAAGAGACGACCACAAATAGGAATAAAAAAATTATTTAAAAGAAAACAAACAATAAAATCACTGGTAAAGGCAAATATACAGCAAAAGTATCAGATCAACCATCTATGAAGCTAATATGAAAGCCAAAAGAGAAAAATACTAAAATTATCTATTTCCACGATAAGAGGGTAATGAATACACATGCTCAAAAAAGAGGTTACATATGATATCAAAAACATAAAATGTGGGAGGAGAGAAGTAAAAGAGTAGAGCTAGGGGCCAGCCTGGTGGCACAGCAGTTAACTTCACATTCACTGCTACAGTGGCCCAGGGTTCGCCAGTTCAGATCCCTGGTGTGGACCTACGCACTGCTTACCAAGCCATGCTTTGGCAGGCATCCCACATATAAAATAGAGGAAGATGGACACAAATATTACCTCAGGGCCAATCTTCCTCAGCAAAAAGGATTGGTATCAAATGTTAGCTCAGGGCTAGGGCTGGCCCCGTGGCCGAGTGGTTAAGTTCGCGCGCTGTGCTGCAGGCGGCCCAGTGTTTCATTGGTTCAAATCCTGGGCACGGACATGGCACTGCTCATCAAACCATGCTGAGGCAGTGTCCCACATGCCACAACTAGAAGGACCCACGACGAAGAATATACAACTATGTACCGGGAGGCTTTGGGGAGAAAAAGGGAAAAAAAAATAAAATCTTTAAAAAAAAATGTTAGCTCAGGGCTAATCTTCCTCAAAAAAAAAAAAAGAGTAGAGGTTTTAGCAAGAGGTCAAACTTAAGAGGACATCAACTTAAAATAGATTGCTATATACATACGTTATTATATATGAACTTCATGGTAATCACAAAGCAGAAACCTATAATAAATACACAAAAATTAAGAGAAAGGAACCCAAACATAATACTAAAGAAAGCCATCAAGCCACAAGGGAAAACAACAAGGGAAGAAGAAAGGAACAGAGAAGAACTACTAAAATATCCAGGGAAAAAAATGTAATAAAATGGCTCAAAGTATCCACTAATCAATAGTTAATTTAAATGTCAATCAATTACATATATATATATACACATACATATATATATGATGCATACAAGAGACACACTTCAGACCTAAAGATACTCAGAAACCAAAAGTGAAGGGATTTAAAAAGATACTCCATGCAAATGGCAATGAAAAGAAAGCTGGGGTGTCAATAATTATATCAGAAAAAAAAACTTTTACAAAAACTGCAACAGGAGTCAAAGAAGGGCACTACATAATGATAAAGGGAACAATACAACAAGAAGATATAACACTTGTAAATATCTCTGCACCCAACATAGAAGCACCTAAATATACAAAAAAACTATTAACAGACATAAAAAGAGAAACAGACAGTAAAACAATAATGGTAGTGGACTTTAACACTCCAATTACATCAATAGATAGATCATCCAAACAGAAGATCAATAAGGAAACATTGGCCTTAAACGACACATTACCAAATGGACTTAGTAGATACATACAGAACATTCCGTCCAAAAACCACAGAATACACATTCCTCTCCAATGCACATGGAACATTCTCCAGGATAGATCACATATTAGGCCACAAAACAAGTCACAATAAATTTAAAATGGTTTAAATACTACCAAGCAGTTTTTTTCTGACCACAACAGTATGAAACAAGGAATCAACTACAGGAAGAAAATTGGAAAAGCCAGAAATATGTGCAGATTAAACAAAATTCTACTGAACAACAATTGGGCCAACAAAGACATCAAGGGAGAAATCAAAAAATACGTGGAGACAAAGAAAAATGAAAATACAACATGCGAAAATTTATGGGAAACAGCAAAAGTGGTTCTAAGAGGTAAGGTTTTAGCATTACAGGCCTACCTCAACAAACAAGAAAAATCTCAAATAAACAATCGAACAGTGCACCTAAAAGAACTTGAAAAAGAACAAAGCCCAAAATCAATGGAAGGAAGGAAATAATAAAAATCAGGGCAGAAGTAAATGAAATAGAGATTAAAAAAATAATACAAAGGATCAATGAAACTAACAGCTGGTTCTTGGAGAAGATAAACAAAATTGACAAACCTTTAGCTAGACCCACCAAGAAAAAGGAGAGAAGACTCAAATAAATAAAGTCAGAAATGAAAGAGGAGAAATTAGAATGGACACCTCAGAAATATAAAAGATTATGAGAATACTATGAAAAGCAATATGCCAACAAATTGGATAATCTAGAAGTAATGGATAAATTCTTAGAATCATACAACCTTCCAAAACTGAATCAAGAAGAAATAGAGAATTTGAATAGATCAATCACTGATAAGATCAAAAGAGCAATCAAAACCCTCCGAAAAAAAAAAAGTCCAAGACCAGATGTCTTCCCTGGTGATTTTTTACCAAACATTCAAAGGAGACTTAATATCTATCATTCTTAACCTCTTCCAAAAAATTGAAGAGGAGGGGAAGCTTCCTAACTCATTCTACAAGGCCAACATTACCCTGATACCAAAACAAGACAAAGACAACACAAAAAAAGAAAATTACACTAGAGCCGTTCTTAAAGGAGTTGGGAGAGGAGGGCAGGTAGGTGTCACCTTCAGAGCAGGCTGCCAGTGGTATCATGGTGACCCAGAAGCCCCCTCCCCAAAAAACATGAAAGTGATGATGATTCTTATGAAGTGTTGGATTTAAATGGGCAGGCAAGAAGATGCCATTGGTAGAATCAAGTGCTTGGCCACAGTTCCAGACCTATTGTAGAAAAAATTCTCAGTAGCCACTCAAATTATAGTGGGTGGAGTGACAGGCTGGTGTGCGGGATTTTTGTTCCAGAAAGTTGGGAAACTTCCAGAAACTGAAGTAGGTGGCGGCTTTCTTCTCCTTCAGATTGCCAGTCTGGCTATGTGCAGAGCTATTGGAAGAGAGTTGAAAAAGAATTAAACAAAGCAAAAAGACAAACTGAGAAATCAGCAAATAAGGCAGCACCAGAAATCAACAATATAATTGAGGAAGTAGCAGAATTTGTCAAACATAACATTGTGATATCCAGTGGATTTGTGGGAGGGGAGGCCTTCCATCTTAAGAATATGAATGTTCTATCACAGTGGAGTCTCCTGTGAGAAGAGAAGTGGTGGCGACAAGGTGGTCTCTCAGCATTACATGCTGGCAGATTCTCCAGGCAATGAGAAATAACTAGCTGGACAGGACCAAGCTTACAACTTTGCATTTTGCCATCTGAACCTTGGCAAACTAATATCTCTGTAAAACAACCTGTATGATATGCATACCACAGTATTCCTCAGCAAAACATGGCTTTCAGTATTTTTTTTAATTTTCATTTGTTTAGAACTTAGCCTATGAAATATCACCATTGGAGGTAGATATGGAGAAAAAAAATCTGTTGGATATATGCTCCAATGAAATACTATCCTCGTTTTATTTAAATAAGATGTTCTTCGTTGTGCTGTATGGTATAGTGCCAATAATGAAAAACTAAAATTAAAAAATTAGAAATATTATAGCTTCAACTTTAGGGCTGACTCTGTTTTTAAAGCTGTTTGCAATATACAGAAGAACTGTAATGCCCCTTTTGTGGAAGGATTTAAAAATAATAGAATTATTAAAGATATTAAACAGATTTAATACCAAAAAAGAGAATTACAGATCAATATCACTGATGAACATCAATGCAAAAATCCTCAACAAAATACTAGCAAATCAAATACAACAATACATTAAAAACATCATTCACCATGATCAGGCAGGATTTATTACAGGGATGCAGGGATGGTTCCACATCCATAAGTCAATCAATGGATATACAATATTTTAAAAAAATGAAAAATCACATGATCATCTCAGTAGATGTAAAGAAAGCATTTGACAAGATACAGTATCTATTTATGATAAAAACCCTGAATAGGGGCCAGCCCCTGGAACAGTGGTAAGTTTGACACACTCTACTACAGCAGCTCAGGTTTGTGGGTTCAGATCCTGGGCACTGACCTACACTACTCATCAGCCATGCTGTGGCAGCGACCCACATACAAAAAATAGAGGAAGATTGGCACAGATGATAGCTCAGAGCTAATCTTCCTCAAGCAAAAATAAGTGGAAGATTGGCAACAGATGCTAGTTCAGAGGGACTCTTCATCAGCAAAAACAAATAAAAATAACTGAATAAAATGGGTATAGAAGGAAAGCATTTCAACATAATAAAGGCCATATATGACAAACTCACAGCCAATAAGATACTCAAATGGAGAAAAACTTAGCAATCCCTCTAAGAACAGGAACCAGACATGGATGCCCACATTCATCACTCTTATCTAACATAATAATGGAAGTCCTAGCCAGAGCAATCAGTCAAGAAAAAGAAATAAAGGGATCAAAATTGGAAAGGAAGAAGTGAAACTGTCACTATTTGCAGATGATGTGATTTTATATACAGAAAATCCTGAAGAATCCACAAAAAAGTTTTGGAATAATAAATGAATATGATAAAGTTGCAGCATACAAAATCAACAGACTAAAATAAATTGCATTTTTATACACTAACAATGAAGTAGCAGAAATAGAAATTAAGAATATAATCCCCGGGGCTGGCCCCGTGGCCGAGTGGTTAAGTTCGCGCGCTCTGCTGCAGGCGGCCCAGTGTTTCGTCCGTTCGAATCCTGGGCGCGGACATGACACTGCTCGTCAGACCACGCTGAGGCAGCGTCCCACATGCCACAACTAGAGGAACCCACAACGAAGAATACACAACTATGTACTGGGGGGCTTTGGGGAGAAAAAGGAAAAAAAAAATAAAATCTTTAAAAAAAAATAAAAAGAATATAATCCCAATGTATTACTCCCCCAGAATACAACTACAACAAAAATAATAAAACAACTAGTAATAAATTTAACCAAAGAGGTGACAAACCTGTACATGGAAAACTAGAAAAAGTTGTAGAAAGAAATTGAAGAAGACACAAATAAATGGAAAGTTATTCTGTGCACTTGGATTGGGAGAATTAACGTAGTTAAAATGTCCATAATTCCTAAAGCAATCTACAGATTCAATGCAATCCCTACCAAAGTTCCAATGATGTTTTTCATAGAAATAGAGCAAAGAATCTTAAAATTTATATGGAACAACAAAAGACCCCAAATAGCCAAGCAATTCTGAGAAAAAGGACAAATCTGGAGGTATCACACTTCCTGATTTCAAAATATACTACAAAGCTATTTTAATCAAAACAGCATGGTACTGGCACCAAAACAGACACATAGATCAATGGAACAGAATCAAGAGCCCAGAAATAAACTCTCACATCTATGGACAGTTAATTTTCAACAAGGGAGCCAAGAACACAGAACAGAGAAAGGAAAGTCTCTTCAGTAAATGGTGTTGGGGAAAACTGGAAAACCACATGCAAAAGAATGAAAGTAGACAATTATCTTATACCATACACAAAAAATAACTCAAATTGGATTAAAGACCTGAACGTAAGGCCTGAAACCATAAAACTGCTAGAAGAAAATATAAGCAGTACACTCTTCGACATCGGTCTTACTAGCATAATTTCAAGTACCATGTCTGACCAGGCAAGGAAAACAACAGAAACATTAAACAAAAGGTACTACATCAAACTAAAACGTTCACAGCAAAGGAAACTATCAACAAAACAAAAAGACAACCAAGCAATTGGGAGAAGATATTGGCTAATCATATATCTGTTCAGGGGTTAACATCCAAAATATATAAAGAACTCATACATCTTAACAACCCAATTAACAAATGGGCAAAATATCTGAACAGAAATTTCTCCAAAGAAGATATGCAGATGCCCAACAGCCACATGAAAAGATGTTCAATGTGACTAATTATTAAGGAAATGCAAATCAAAACTAAAATGAGATATCACCTCACATCCATCAGAATGGCTATAATTAACAAGACAAGATACAAGTGTTGGAGATGTGGAGAAGGGATAACTTTCAAAAACTGCTGGTGGGAGTGCAAAATGGCACAACCACTATGGAAAATAGTATAGAGATTCCTCAAAAAATTAAGAATACAACTACCATCCAATCCAGCTATTCCACTGCTGGGTATTAATCCAAATAACATGAAAACACGAATGCATAAAATATGTACACCTCTGTGTTCATTGTGGCATTATTAACAATAGCCAAGACTTGAAAGCAACCTACATGCCCATCAAGAGATGAATGGATAAAGAAGATACAGTGCGTATACACACTGGAATACTACTCATCCATAAAAAAACATGAAATCTTTCCATTTGCAACAACATGGATGGACTTTGAGGGTATAATGCTAAGTGAAATAAGTCAGAGGGAGACTGTCAAATACCATATGATCTCACTCATAAGTAGAAGATAAAAAGAATGACAAATGCATAGGAACAGAGATTGGAGTGGTGTTTACCAGGAGGGAAGGGAGGACGGGGGAAGGTGAAAGAGGCAATTAAGTATATGTGTGTGGTGATGGATTGTAATTAGTCTTTGGGTGGTGAACAAGATGTAACCCACAGAGAAATTGAAATATAATGATGCACACCTGAAACTTATATAATGTTATAAACCAATGTTATCTCAATAAAAAATGATACATAAGTAATTATACACAGTGCCTGGTATGTGATGGGCCCTCAGTAAACATTCCTTCAATCCCTTCCCTTTGCCGTCCTATTTTCTCTCACTTCTGCCAATTTTCTCCTTTATCTCCTTTCTCTTCAGTGACTTCGTCTGAACTCAGTCTAACCATTTAGCAAAGAAGGCCATGCTACCCATCTCTTGTGATTCTGCTTCAATGCTTCTTGGCACGGAGCCTGATAGTCTACTCAAGGCAGTAGACTATATTTATATGGTTTGTTTTGTTTAAAAGTCATTTTATGTTCACTTAAAACTTATATAGACTTTCTTGTAACTTAGACCTGCCATTTCCAGTTCTGCCCTGTTATTTTATACATTCATTTCCTTATTTCATCTTTCTTCTGTCTTTCTCTTTACATCTTATAAATAAAGACAGTACAGAGACAAAAGTAATGCCCAAGCCACAATAGGTAATTCCTTTACCCAAATGAATGCTATTTGCAAGACATCCCCTGAAGCCTGTTTCTAGGTTTGGCTTTCAGCAAATCTAACTCTAGAACACATTTCCAGATCCCCAGGGACAATAACTGTGCCAGAAGCCACACAATCTGTGAGTATTTCTGCCTTGGAGTAAGACATTTTCCAGGATATTGTTCATAAGTTACTGGTACCCAATCTTTCCACTCCTGGAATTTAAGCCTCCCCTGTCATTTTCATCTCCAGTTGGCCTGCCAGGACACTGCCTAGAAAATGCCTGACCCTAGATGACCAGGGTGCACCATTGCATAGTCCGAGAATTATAAGTGTTTGCACTTACTCAGCACTCACTACGTGCCAGGCACTATCTGAGAGGTTTTATATGTAGCTACAGTCTTCATTAAAAAATACCACAAGTGATGTCATTTCCATTTTTATGGATTAAAAAAACTGAGGCAGAGAAGTTAAGTAATTTACCCAACATCACACAACTCCATAATTTTACCTCATCTCCCACCGAATAAATGTTAATAATTTAAATGGGGCAGAGGACACCCTAAGATTTCTGAGGTCTCCTGAATAAAATATAACCCTCCAGAATGATGTTTGCCTGCTCCATTGTCAGCACTCGACAGTCAGCATTTTGTTGTCCACCTAGCCCTTCACTTAGGCACCTGTGAAGCTGAGTACCTGAGGGTTACTGTAAATATTCGATAAGATTACCTTTCGACCTTGTTATGAAAAGAAATTAATCTTGTCAACTTGCTATTTTCCTGTTTAACCTGAGGGGTAACTCAAGCTTCACAAGGATTTAAGAGCTTGTTTTAAGAAGAGAATGCCTTCAAGGATCACCAGATAACAGCCCCTAGCTTCCCTTGAAGCCCAGAAGTCAGAC
Source organism: Equus quagga (assembly GCF_021613505.1). Taxonomy (NCBI): domain Eukaryota; kingdom Metazoa; phylum Chordata; class Mammalia; order Perissodactyla; family Equidae; genus Equus; species Equus quagga. The sequence continues at coordinate 95,079,902 of NC_060279.1, read as the reverse complement.
TGACCAGGGGCTTAATGAGAGTGAAAGAAAAATGGATTACCCCTGACAAGATATTTTCACATATTGAGGTATATGTGGTAACTATCTAAGTTCAAAACTGATTTGGCTTGAACTAAAAAGCCTTATTTATGGCCTATCAAACATGCATTGTACATCTGCATAATCACTGAGGTAAATAATGCACTCTCTTAAAATAAGAATGCATACTTCCCCTCCTACACCGTATTGGTAATACCCTATTGGTAATGCCCAGATTAGTCACTTTCCCTGCATCAGGGTCATGTTGACCTGCTAATTTGAAACTGAATAGCTCTTTGAAATTTTGATGGAAATGTATCCTGGGTGTGTTTAATGTATCTTCTTTGTTCTAAAAAGATATGACTGTACTAAAACGCATGCTTCTCTGGAAGGTCTTGTAAGGCCTTCCTGGGTTATAATCCTCACTCTGGCTCATAATAAACTCACCCCAATTTTGATTTATAGGTTGTTTATGGATTGTTTGCACTTACACTCCTTTGTTTCTCCAAAACTCCCCATGCCACACCCCTTAGGTTTATAAAACACCCTGATTTCTTCTAATGTTAAGGTGGATTTGAGAGAACCCAAGCTCCCACCTCTGTCTTGGGAAATTCAAATAAATTTTTCTCCATCTCCAAGCAGTGATGTCTGTGTTTGGCTTGGTGTGCATCAGGCACACATACTGGAGATTAAGGGGTTTAGTATCACCTGTTCACTGACACCACTCACAATTGCACATCCCTTCATAAAAGCTTGCTTTTATGAATCTCAATCTCCTTTAGGAAGAAACATGGTCAGGTTCCGTGTCCATTAAAAGTCACTTTTACTGAATTGTCAGCTATTCACACAGCCATTCTCTAGCCATAAAAAGGGTGCCCTAGGGAAAGGAACTGTAATGTGAAGGAATCAAGGGAGGAGGGAGAGTTCCTACAATGGTCACAATCAGGAGGAGACACCAAATGCAGAAACAGTCATAAGGCAAACCCAGAATTTATGGCCTTTGAACAATGGCAGCCCCACCTATCTCTTTCCATGCCTGTTGGCATCTGACATCCTTCTCAGCCTGCCCCTCCTGGCCTTGTCTTCTTAGACCAACTAGAGGCCTGGGCCTGGGGCCAAAGGAAAGTACCCAGCACTGAGCTGTGTGGGTGGAGGGGGCAGAGAATAAAGTGTTCAGCTCATAGGGGACCTGACTCACCGATGTACATATCACTTGTGCAGGGAATGGATTAGTGAAGGGCTGCTCTGCAGGACTCATTGTTTAAGGAGTCACGCTTTCACAATACCGTCTGACTAGGAATTAAGGGTTTGGGAGGCATCACAGGTTTCTCCCATTTGTACATCCATTTGTCACTCCCTCTCCCTCTGTTGGGTTACATTCCTCTCTCCATAGGTCATTTATTTACTGAGTTGCATATGGGAAGATCTGTTGAATTCCTTAAAGCACCCAGCATTTAACTCAGTTCAAGAGTGTCTGTCATCTTAGTGATGAGCAGACACAAATATCTTTTAAAGGCTCTGCAGGAAATCTGAACAAGAACCTTTGCACCACCCACAATCCCTCTGGGGTTTGTGCTAAACACAAGAAGTGGACAGAAATTACTGTGTGCTGGAGACCTTTATGTTTGCACCTCACTTAATGCTCACAGTGACCCTTTGACATCAGGACTATTATTCCTATATTGCAAATGAGAAGCCAAAATTCCAATAAGTCAATTAACTTGTCCCTTATCCAAGAACTGGGAAAAGATGGAACCAGGACTTGGACTCTCATATTTATGAATCTAAAGCTCATGTTCTCACTCCACACCATCCTAGCTACTAGAAATCAAAGAATGGAAAGACGACTGCTTCTACTAGGAATATTCATAAAAGGCCTAAATTAAGAGATAGGACCTAAAATGGGTCTTAGAATGAAGAACAATTCAGGAGGCTGAACAAGAGGGTGTAAGGGAGAAAGACAAATCCCCTAGCCTCTGGGTCCTTCTGGCTGGGCTATGAATTAAATTCACATGAGACAAAATAACAGGAGAAAATCAAACAAAGCTTTGTAACTTGTATACATGAGAGAAACTCAAGAAACTGTACAACTCAACAAAATGGTGGAAGCTGTTTCCTTAAATACTATCTTCAGCTAAAAACAAAGGAGGATATTGAGGATGGGGGCAGTCGGTTATGGGAGATTATCACAAAAGTACAGGAAACAAGAGTAAGGTTTTTATGCATATTTAAGTCTTTGCCTTCCCCACTGTAAAGTGTTTCTAGAGATAAGGTCATCCCCCCCTTCTTCCTGGTACAGAGAGGGAGATGTCTTTGCTGGAGATCCAGATGGATATTTCCCTTAGAAATGTGAATGTCTCTTACAAAGGGTAAATTCTACTTTTCAGGGCTTCTCCTATGTCTGCAGTTTTTAAGAGTAACCAGCCAAAAATAATCCTCATGCCAAAGAGACACATTTTAGAGTGGCCAATTCTGATCCTCCACAGTCCCACCTTTGAAACTTTAAGAAGTTTCATAGTCCAGAAGCTGAGTGGCAGATTGTTACATTTCATTGAACACATTTCTTAGTCCTGATAATAGATCAGTCCAGTTAAATTCATTTTATTAGGTGGTGATGCAGGTGGGCTCAAAGTTAGGCCTATATTGTGAAAGCAAGAAATCAGGTATTTAATAAGAAGTATTTCTACAGAAACAAAAGAAAAACAAGGTTAATCATTGGAGCAAATTATAAATCAGTTTCTGAGTTCAGTGGACAGCTAGTTAAGAAGATTTCTAGATGTCAGTGTCGAAGCATCTTTTCCAGCTTAAAATGTCTCTGATGATATCATCAAGTGTTCAGATGTCCTTTTGAGTTGTTTACACAGCAACAGGAATGCTATCATGGTGATCTCTCTTAAGTTTATATCAAGTTGTCCAGCTTCAGTTTGCAGAGCTTTAGGGATAAGGGTGATTTCAGTTCACAATGATTTCAAATAAAAATGATGGGGAAAAAAATTGAAACCATTAGTTTGGAGATTTTTAGCAAGATATTTCAGGAGACTAGAAGAACTCAGTATCTAGTATCCAGTCTTGTTTACAAGTAGAAAACAAAAACCTCAAACACAATTAACAGATCTAGGATCTAATATCCACAAATGTGTATTATAGTTTTTACTGAAACATAATTTTTCTCTCTAAAATTACTCTCATTTTTACCAAAGATAGCCAAAATAAGACTGATTGGCTTGTAAAGCGAGTCTAGTTTCAATAAATTTGGCCCAATTATTTACATAAGTACAGCAAGAATAGCAATTGATCATATATGCTCTTTTAAGCCTGCTTTGCTGGAAATTTTCATAAGGAATCTCGGATTGAACTTTAAAGGCCTCTCAAGGCCAGGAAAGCCAAGAACTTTCAAACAAAGTGAGTAATATCTACAGATTTGGGTGAATTTTTCTCTTCTTGAGTTCCCTAAAATATTTCAAGGTTCCGGCAACTGCCAGATAATTGACCTTCCTTACTTACCCGGTAAGGTTGCTAGGAACCCTGTAAACAAGGTACCATGTCAACGTTTCCATGTGGCTTTATTCCATAAAGCCCAATCTTTGTTTCTGAAAAACTGTTTGGTTGTATCTGAGTCTGTGCCTGTTTCTCTCAAATACGACATTCTACTCAAAGCTTTTATAAGATAAATAATGTTTCCAATTGTGTCCTGTTTTAAGGTGAACAGATTCTTATTGAATTTATGAAAATAACTATATTTCCATGGAAATAACAATACTTACTTACTAAGAGTTTCAAAATTCTGGTGGAGTCAGGCAGGAAAAAAAAGATAAATTTTTCAATTTTGTTTAAAAAGTATAATTAACCAAATTGTTATAAGTCATAGTTAGTGTAAGAGAAAATAGAAAAAGATTTTCTTAAATCTGAAGAAAATCAAAACATTTAAAAGACCTGTAATATTTCAAGTGAAGTCATAAAAATTATAATCATCCGCATTAGTTCAGTCCTGTATAATCGATTTTTGAGTTTAATATTCTGTTAGCAGTTTTATGGGGTTATCAGTTTCTCTGTTAGAGTTCTGTAATTTCTTACACAGTTCAGTTTTATAATCTGAAAGTTTGTCAGAAACCTGTATTTTAGAATAAATGTCAGAATCCCTTACATGAATCTCTAAAGATGAAAACATTTGTAAAATAGAGTAAAACAAAACTGTAAATGACAAAAGACTTAAAAATGATAAGAACTGTCTGTAAGTGACAAAAGACTTGAAAATGACAATTAACAAAGCAATTTGGTTATTTATGTGCCATAAAACACTTTAAGGTAATAACTAGAAGTATAACTGATAACCAGGACAGATTAGAATTTTCCAGAATGTTACATAATTTTTAAAACACTTACATCAATAACATCTGCCCACACAATATCATAGGTCCCTATGAAGCAATGCTTAGTTACCTATTTATCCATGGTAACAGTTAAAGAATTTTAGGCAAATTCTAAAAATGAAATAGCTGTAAGAAAAACCTTACTACCTGTTATTAAAGACCTGACTAAAACAATATAGAAAATTTATTTTTGATAAAACACAAAAGCCCTACCTTTCTTGTAGAATAGTCAAAGAAAAAAACCTTTCATAATCATTTTGCCAAGAGCAGACTAAAAGTTTAAGAAAATTATCCTTTTAAGAGAGGGGAAAAAGCAAATTCTAACTTTGCAACAGTTTACTTTTGATATTAAAACTCACTTAATTAAATTCATTTTAATCTTAGCCAACTTTACCATGTATAAAACTTTCTTTTAGAATTCTTCTTTTAAAAACCCTTTATAACTTTCTGTTTACGTTCAGAACTTGTCCCATGCCTTCTTTTTTTTCTTCTGGTACTTTAGGACAAATTTATCTTTCCTAACAAAACAAATAAAAATATTTCCATTCTTCATAACTTCCTTACTGAAAATATACATCTTCCTTTCCTTAAATACAAACATATTTTCCTTATTGACTTCTAGTAGCTTTAATCACATGTTGCGATTTTTAACCCTTATAAACCTTAATTTTTATGTAAAAACTAAGAAGTAAGCAATTATGAACTGTCTTTTATATTAGCATTCTATGGTTTGGCAAGGTTATAAATAGTTTTTATAATTTTAGAAACATGTTACTTTATAGTACAATATTTTAATAAAACACAAGCCATGTTTACCAATAGACTCAAACACCTTTTAGTTTCTCTGTAATATTACAAAAGTAGGTAAACTTATATTTAGTAATTAATGTCTAATATTTTATGTCATTTAGAAATAATGTAGATATTCAATGAATTTTCCAACATTTAATTGAGCAAAACTTCAGAGTTTCAATTTACTAAAGAGATTTTTGAAGTTATTAAACACATGTCATAAGATATAATTATTGCTAAAAGTTTAAACTCTTACCTCATTTGCATCATTTGTCCCCAGCAATTATGTTTAGATTACCCATGAAAACTTCATGAGACATTAAACAAAATTAACTACCATTCTAAGTTATGCTGACAAACTTGTAACAGGGATAATATGAGCTTTGTTAACTAGTAAACCAGGCTGAATATCTGCATCATATCCAATGCTGATAACTCAAGGTACATGTATATTTTAATCAAACAAACTTAAGCTTTCATTCACCAAAGGTTATTCCACATCATGTTAACTTGAAAGACATGTAAGCACTTAACTTTAAGTCAATTAAATAGAACACTTAATTTTGACCACTTTATCTGGAGGTAAAATATCACACACATACAACATTCATATAGACGCACGTAAACACATAGACACAGACAGAGATGTCAAATTTTTGTTATGAATCAGGTGCAATACAAAGCTCACTAGTTTAGGAGAAACATTTGTACTTCAAAGAATGGCTTTCAAGTCCTAGAGGAGATGGGAGCAGAAAATCTGCATCATAAAGGCACAGAGAAAGTAGTCAAGTTTTCTTCAAGATGGAGTTTCTGGGGCATATTTGCCTAATCTGTTTCTAATATCTTGATCTTCTGTCTCAGTCAATATCAAGGAGCATTATAAGGAACAGGGGAGGGTTTGAGCTTGTCAAAAGACGGGTGAATTTTGAACTGCTTTCTAGAGCTGTATCACCAGGCTTGCAGAAATTTGCAAGACAAAGACAGTTTCTTCTAGTCCCCCAAAGAACTGGACTACTATCTGACAAAAGACGCTGACCCATCCCTCTGGCTACACCCTTCCAATTCTTCTTTATATTAGGGAAATTTTTAATTTAATAGATGAATCAAAGATTTGTATGTTCTAAAACTTTCAGGACAATGTATCACACCTTTAAAGTCTACACAAAGCTTTTAACAACGGCCCTCTTTCTAAGTGTACAATTTAACCCCAGATAAATTTACCTTGGAGCGGGGAGCTTTTATTATCCTTTTTTATTAGTACCTCTATTCACCTGTAGATTTTTATCTCATATTGTGTGGGTTCAGGCAACCTTACTGACTTCCCTTTAGTAACTTTAATTAACACGTCTGAAGGGCAGATTTATATGTTGTCTTACAATCAGGCATGGGAAATATCCCTTTCCTAGTAAGACACATTGTCTATCTCCACAATACAATCAGGCAAAAAGATACAATCACTTCACATTAAGCCTATAAATATATCAGTTTTTCTACAAAGTTTTATTTGCATTCCATCAAATCTTAAACCTCTAATCATAGCTTTCAGTAGGACTTTATCAATAGATCTTGGTCTTATAATTTTAGATAGAGGAAGCATTCTCAGTCAGACATTTTAAAACATACTCAGGCACAGTTGATATAACCTCTTTATATAAAATCAGCTCAAACATTCCAGTCTTTATAAGCTTATCAACACTTACACTGTTACATTTTCTCAATTTAATTGTAACCTGAGTAAGGGTCTTAAAGCTACTCATTATTTTTCTTTTTGTATTTCCTTTTTAATGTGGGCTTCTCAAAGATACCAATAAAAACTATGATGAGAGCTCTCATCAATTGTTTTGCCAATTTAGAAGTTTTTCAAACTTAAGCCATTGTCTGGCCACATTCATGAGTAGGATCTTAACAGTGACACATACCAATAAGCTTAACCATGGATGAAATAGGCGCCCTCAAAAGAGATGCAGAAAGTTCATTCCCCAAAATAGTCAAAGCAAAGGCCTTTACTGCACAATAAGCAATGAAGGTTGAGACGACCAAGGCCCCTTATGAAAACAACCGGGACCCCTTATGACAAAGTCCTCTGAGAGCTGACACAGCCAGACAAAGAGAGTGTGTCCCAGAAACCCAGTCTACTCAACTGGCCAACAAGACGCATGCTGGTACATGCATCCTCTGGATGGCAGAGACCAAAAATGTCCCAAAGCCAAGCTCTCAAGACACAGAAAAAGACAAAAGAAAAACCTCATCTGATGCACACTAACAGCTTTAGCTAAGCCTTGGGTATCTCAGGGCCAAATTAGTACCCAGGAGGGAGGAGCCACAGGCTTGGGGGTCATGTGTGCTTCACAGAGTACCCCATCGTTGTATGGACATTTTCTTGAAGTTGGTGGGGTGACCTGTGTCATTTACCCCATTCCATGACCACTTTTCCTTTCTCAGGAGAATTTTTGAGGTGGTGAGTGCTCTAATGACTCTTAACTGCCTATCATATTTGGCACATTTTTGGCTTCCAAGATGCCCTTAGAAACAGCTTTCACCCCATGTGCATATTCCCAGACAACAGGCTTATAGAGATGCCTGTGTCTTATGACAAATGACAAAAAAAAGACAGAGACAAGGAAAAATACTAGCTCTGGGTGGAAAAGGATTTACAACAAATGAGTACTCAACAAAATATCCTGGAGTCACTGAGTCCAAGAAGCTAGCTTCACCAATATTTTCTCCTGCTAATATAAATCAAGAAAAGCAAAAGAAACTCACCACTCTTGCTTCCAATAGACCCTGCAGGCAGAGATCAAGGAGACTTACGTGGTAAAGACTCTTACCTTCTGCTGGCTCTTTTCAGGGGTCCAGGATTCTCAGCTGCAGTAGTCCTGGAGTGAGCAGTGTCCAGCCAGTGAAGTTTTATCCCATCCAAGTTGCCAAACTGTAGGGGAGGAAAACAAATCCTCTAGCCCTGTGGGTCTTTCTGACTGGGCTATGAATCAAATTCACATGAGACAGAATAACAGCAGAAAATCAAACAAAGGTTTGTAACATGTATACATGGGAGAAACTCAAGAAACTGGGTAATTCACCAAAATGGTGGAAGCTGTTCCCTTAAATGCTATCTTCAGCTAAAGACAAAGGAGGATGTTGAGGATGGGGGCAGTCACTTGTGGGAGATTACCAGAAAAGCAGAGGAAACAAGAATAAGATTATTATACAGACGTAAGTCCTTGCCTTCCACATTGATAACCGTTTCTAGAGATAAAATCATCCCTCTTCTTCCTGGTACAGAGAGGGAGACACCTTTACAGATGGAGATTTCCCTTAGAAATATAAACGTATCTTACAAAGGGTAAATTCTACTTTGCAGAGCTTCTCCCATGTCTGCAGTTTTTAAGGGTAACCAACCCAAAATAATCCTCATGCCAAAGAGATACATTTTGGGGTGGCAAATTCTGATCCTCTACACGGGCAAAGGTATTATAGAAAGAAGGAAAAGAATTAAAATCAATTAAGACATGAGAAAGAAAAATGCAGGTTCAGGTCTTACTACATAGATCAAGGGAACAGTTGGGGCTATGCTACAGGGTCGTTGAATGGAGGCCTCAGGAATTTGAACTTCATCCTGCAGATGATAGCAGTCACTGGAATGCTTTAAGAAGGTCAGGAACAGGACAAAACAGCATTTTCAGGAAGATTACCCTGAGAGTATTAGGCAAGATGACTTACGGAAGTGGTTTTCAACTCTGGCAACTCATTAAGTGCCTGAAAGCTTCTTTCTTTTCTTGTTCCAACTTTTCATTTTAACCTAATTTCAGACATTCAAAATGTTCCAAAAATAGGAAAAGTTCCCATGTACCCTTCACTCAATTTCCCCAAATATTACTGCTGTAGATAACCTCAGTATAATTATCAAAATAAATAAATTATCATTGATAGAATATGATGAACTAATCTATAGAACTTATTCAAATTTCATCAACGTTCCCACTAATGTCCTTTGTCTAAACTAGGATCCAACCCAGGATCACACAATACATTGTTGTTTTGTCTCCTCAGTCTCTTTAATAGGGGCCAGATCTTCAGAATTTCTTTTAATTTCATGATCTTAATATTTTTGAAGAGTATTGGCCATTTTGTAGAATGACTCTCAGTATGGGCTTATCTAATATTTCCTCTTGATTAAACTTAGGTTATGCACTTTTGGCAAGAATACCACAGAAGCGATGCTATGCCTTCTCAGTCCATCATATCAGGCCCACAGTATCTATATCTCTCCTTACTGGTGATGTTCAGTTTGAACACTTGGCTAAGCTTTCTCCACAGTAAAATGACTATTTTTTGTGGAAGATTTTTTAAACTACCAATGCCTGAGCCACACAATAGGCCAATCAAATCAGACTCTCTGGGGACAAACCACAAGAACTGACAGGTTTTTAATCCACCACAAGTGATTCTAACCACCAATCAGGGTTGGAAACCATTAGCTTAGATAATGAGGATTAGAATCCTGGAAATCAGCAAGGAAGCCAGACCTTGGGCCTCTCTTTTTAAGAGAATATCCAGTTCCAGACACAGATAAATATACCTGAACTTTAGCATGGACACCTGGTAGGGGAAAGGAAAGGCAAAAAAAAAAAACCCTACTGAGACAGTGATGGGTGAGTAGACTGCTGTCCAATAAGAAGAGAAGGCAGGACTCTCAGTGAAGTGTCCAGCCCTCTTGGTCTATTTTCTCTCCAGAACTCAAAGAAAGCTTTGCTGCAGTAAAAGCACACACCATATAATTTTATTGTCATCAGCCTGACCTGAGCTACTAATTTCCACTGAGGGAGGGAATTATGGATCATGTGATATAAACATACCACCACACATGCAAATACAAACACTTTTGGGGATGAGTGAATGAATAATTCACAGAGTCTACATCAGAGGTATGTGAACCTTAAACAACTTCGCCCTATCCACTTGGACTTTTGCCCTTAATCTCTTCTGGAATAAGAGAGTAAGGATCCTGTTGTAAATTTCATGGAATAGCCAACTGTACACATCTCCTGTCACCAGATTGTTGAAGCAATGATACTGTGCTCAACTTCCTTAGTGTTATTATCTTGGAGTTTCCAAGAAGAGATTTCATCAATACCTCCCTTGGGAGGGCTATCTTATAACATGCAAAGGGAAACACCAATTTAACCAAAATCTGAGGGCAGGAAGGACCCTGACGAGAACTAGCCCTAAAGTATTCACAAACCACCAAGATCTGGTGCTGCTGGTGCAGGAGGAGCTGCTGCTAGTCAATATTTGACAAAGGAGAAGGCAGCTCAAACACACACGGAGTACTAACAAAGAATTAACTCAATTATTACACAGCCAATTATCTCTCAAGCCTCTCTATGGGGTCTCACTGAGAGGGGTGGCACATAATTAAATGCTAACACATGGATGAAATAATTTATAGAAGGGTGGGATCAACTGAGTCAGGAATGGCTGGGAAAGGTTTCAGGAAAGAGGCAGGATGCACGTTAGGCCTTTGAATGGTTAAGCCTTAGGGAAACGAAGACAAGGAGAAACACAATCACAGGGAACCAGGTATCAGGCACCACTGTAGATGTTAGTTTTAAAGGGGATTTCAGGAATGAGAGTGGGTTTCCATATGTTATTTTATCTATTCCTACCATATGGAGTTATATCAGAGGAGGATGATGATCCTTCAAAAGGTGAGGTAACTTGCCAAGGCCTGTGGTGGATCCGGGATTAGAAAGTAGCTATGTCCAACTCCAAAGCCCACACCAATACCACTACCACTGAGAGAGGACTGATCACAGTATGTTCAAGGAACAGGAAGAGGCAGGGATGGCTACAGCAGAAAGACAGAGCTAAGACACAGGGCAATTAGGTAAGCTTGCTAACGTGGGACCATGTGTTGTACAGCCATGAAAATTAGACAGAGACATTTGAACTTGGTCTTCTGGTTACAGAAGAGCCACTGAAAGTTTTGAGTAAGAGAGTAATCAAAGTGAAGCCTTTGAGCAAAGACCAAAGGGGATGGGGGTGAAAATGGGAGTTCTGGGTTCCTAAGCTACAGAGATGCCACTAACAACAGTAAGGAGGGCCACAAATATAGTGGAGCAAGAACTGGACTAAGAGTCAGAAGCTTGGGTTTAAATGTAAAGTGCTACGCAATAAAGTCATGGCTACATCAGGCAAGTCACATTCTCTCTCTGGACTTCAGTTTCTCTTCATCTGTAAATTGGGTGAAGTGAGACAATCTCTCAACGACCTCTAACACTTTGCTACTCAAAGTGTGGTCCACCAACCAGCAGCAAGGAATCATCCAAAAGCTTATGAGAAGTTCAGAATCTCAGGCCCCACCAGAAGAATCAGATCTGTATTTAAACAAGATCCTCAGGTGATCTGTAAGTGCATTAAGTTTGAGACACTTCTCCAAATTGTTCAGACTCACCTCAACTCTGCCACTTCACAGGAAAAAACAAAAAGCACAGATTGTTTTCCTTTTCACTTCATCTGTGCCCTTTTCCTAATCCTAACCCCCACCCCCCAGACTTGCCCACATCCAGAGAGAGGTTTTAGGAACAACCGTGGGGTAGCGCTGCCTCCTGTGGCCATGATCAGTAAATGCACCTAATCTTACTGCTCTCACCAGTAAGGGCGGTGGGGGGGGCGGGGGGGTCAGCAGAGGGCGTGAAGTCCAAGTCACAGATTAGATAAGAGAATCACAACCACCCACAATGACTGGAAATAAATGTCAGATAGATCTCAGCCTGCATCATAATGTCGCATTTCAAAGGGCAGTTTTTATAACGCCTAATAAAATGTGGTCTTAGTGTGAAACCTGGGCTCCTGGACAAGCTCTGCCCTTGGAATCTTCAAAAATAACTCACTGTGACAGTTATTTTCAGACATCCAGCCCCTGCTGGAACTCTGCCAGTAAACTTTCAGTTTTCCAAAGAAGCTAACTTTACTATGTCAGTTCTTTCCCCTCCTGTGTCAAAATGGGTATGATGCGTACTCATCAATCCTAATCCTACTCTGCGTAGGCACTGAAATAAGTTTAATACTTTTTCACACAACAGACCTTCAAACACTTGTGAACAACCACCATGCGCCCCTCCCATCCTCCCTCAGCCATTTCCCAAATGACATATTCTGAAGTCCCTGCACCCTCCTGTCACTTTCCAGTGGGCAAGTGAAGTGTGTCAACCACAGGGGAAACTCTGAATTCTGGGAGTGTTCTAACCAGAGCAGCAGAGCCACAGGACCACCCGCTTCTCCATTCCGGGCGCTACACCTATATGTAGAAAGCCAAAGGCCACTCAGCTGATTTGAGGTTACTGCTCTTCCTACTTGTGCCGCTGCTCCGGCCTCCCATACCTGTGTGGGTGTATAATTTTCATTCTGTTTTATTTTCAGTGTCTACAATCAATTTTATTTCATTTATTTTTTTTTTTTAAGATTGGCACCTGGGCTAACAACTGTTGCCAATCCCTTTTTTTTTTTCTGCTCTACTTCCCAAATCCCCCCCCCCCCCCCCCCCCCCCCCGGGCATAATTGTATATCTTAGTTGCAGGTCCTTCTAGTTGTGAGATGTGGGACGCCGCCTCAACGTGGCCTGACAAGCGGTGCCATGTCCGTGCCCAGGATCCAAACCCTGGGCTGCCACAGCAGAGCTCGCGAACTTAACCACTCGGCCACAGAGCCGGCCCCTCAATTTTATTTTAATATAATCTAAACACATGCCATTTACTAAATATCAAGAAAAACTTATGCACAAGAGTTGATGCTATTACATTTCGATAAAGTTGACAAATTCTTGCTGCTAGCATAGCCTAGGAAACACCACCGAGGAAACTTAGTGTATTGGAATAGATGTTGTGGCGTTTGGCCCACAGTTGGATAGCTCTCAGAGTTAACCTGAAGTCGTCAATGTTTGCTACTAGATGTAAAATTTCACTTGTTACCCTACAACTGTTAAGTCTTCTTATGCATCTTATATCTAAATTTGTAAGCAGACTGTCATCTCTTAAACCCATTTCTTCTGGAATAGTCTGCAGTGCTCATTTTGCAAACAAAATATCGATCTCTCTCGCATCAAAAGACAGTTTGATAACTGGTACAAACGTGCCTTCAACAGCTCTTAAATCTTTTACTTCTTCCTGTCATTTAAATTCATATGGAATGAGGTGAAAAAGTCACTCAATCAGTATGTCTTGGTGCAAAACACAACGCATCAATATCAGCACCTTTTGTATGTACTCCTAATCTTTTAGATCCAAACGTAAAAATCTTTCCTCCAACATTTTCAGTTATAGATTGTGGAAGATTCTTGCTTTCACTGATTTCTCGTATCCACTCTTTCACTAGGTTAATTTTCCCTAAATTAAAATCCTGCGCTGCAGTTCCTCTTCCTCCTCAAAAACCCCAAAGGGCTTCATAGTCTCAGTGAGTTTCTAAGCAGGCAGTCAGTCTCCTTGGGGGCTGCTAAGCTGAGAGGAGACGCAATGCCAGAACGCTTCTGTGGCGGCTGTGTTTGCGGCGATCCCTGCACTGTGACTGGAAAAGGCATGCCTCCTGCATAGGCACCGCCCAGTCACTTCCTCCACGCCGACTCCTCCCCCCAACCATCGCCACTGCCATCCTGGGCATGATCCACTGAGGTGGGAGGGAGGGGGGCCTGACTCAGCCCTGAGTCCACCCCACTCCTGTGCCCACTCCTGCCACTTTAAACTCAGTTTTATTTCTTAAGAAATATTTATTAAAACCTGCTATGTCCTATGCACTGGAGAGACAAAGGTGAATCAGACCTGGTCACTGCCCTCACTGAGCTCTGAGATATGGGGTCAATCCAATTCAAAGCCAGACTGTAACCAAAAATTTGGTCTCTGAACCGAATGCCAATCTAAATAATAAGCACAGAGTCTTGAGTGAAAAGGAGACTGCTTTACTTGCCAGGCGGAGAGAGCAAAGCAATGTCTAGTAACTCAAGAATTACTAGCTCCCCATTGAGAAATGGGTAGGGATTTTCATTTGGGGTTTTAGGTAGGGGAGGGGGGCATGTAGGCTTGTTGGCCAGCATTTTCCCACCAGTCTGCATTTGGCCTTGTGAGGCTACATGCAGGGCATGATAAGGGAATTCACAGAAGGGTCTTCTTGGCTGTGTGTCTCCCTGGCGGACGGTGGATTCTGGTACCAGGAAGCTCTGGGAAGTTTCAGTTTCTTGATATTCTCTGGACATTAGTTTCTCTGTAAAAGAACTTCAAGGACCCATGATTAGCCACAACTTTGGCAGGAGCCCAGCTTGAGGCCACAAGGCTTTAACAATTTGTAACTTCTATTCCATTGTAAAGCTCAGGGAGTCAAAGCTTAAAGAAACAGATATTTACGTATGAGTGTAACTAAAGAAGCAGGGAACAGGGATAAATGCTTTGGTTTTAATTCCCTACCTGCTGGGTTCAACGTGGGGGATTGAAAATTAGGGCCAGTATTAAGAGCCTGTAACAAGACCCTTACAGTTCAGTGAGACACACCTCGATAGAGGCATACACAGACTTTTTTGGCCCATCTTATCAATCCCATTAAAATCTTCCACCTTAGTTTTCTGGGGCTCAGTTTTTCTCATTTCAAGCTCAAAGTGAAAAAGAAAAAAGCAAATGTCCAGGTGGTCCTTTTGCAATCATAGTTGGATCAGACATTTCCTTCTGGCTAACCCAAGATGTTGGAGAATCCCATTTCATTCTGAATGTCCTCTTTCTCCTATTAGCGCTCACCACATGTGCACACACAGCAGCCAGGCAGCTGCACACTAACAGAAATTCTAGCAAGTCAGGAAACTTGACTTTTGGTCCTGTGGCTTTGAGGCTAACTGACTGTGTGAACAAATCATATGACTTCATGCACTTTCATTTCTGCTTCTGTAAAACAGAGCAATTGGATTAGATCTCCATGGGTCTATGTGTATAGTGAGAGCTCCTCAGAGACAGCATCATCCCTTACTCCTCTCAGGAGCCACCACCTGGCAAATAGCAGGAACATCTTAGGCGCACAAATCTTCCGTGTATGAATAAATGAGGATTAGAACAACATGAACATGGAATCGATCAACAAATATTTCTGAATGTCTGGTAAGCACACTGTAGAGTGGGAAACCAAATAACTGTGGCAGAATAATATTTTCTCGCCACTTTCCCCTTACCTCCTTCCCAGCAGGAGGTCTTTCTAAGTCAGAGGGACTGTGCTAGCACAAATAATGATCTGGAAATGGGCTCTAAGTCATTGTCAATATTAACAAGAGAAAATTCTGTTTGTCTTGGGGTTGTTTCATATCAATGTACCTGAGGGACCCAAAGCCCCCTCCCATGGTACAAAGGACTCGATACCCTAACCCAACTCTATGGAGGGGAAGACCAGACAGAGTGATCTGATGGGGAGCTGTGACCTGGGGAGAGCAGAGGAGTAAACAGACTAGGGCACCTGGAGGAAGGTCTGAGGAGCTCCCTGATCCTGAGCAGCCTTGGAGGGGACTGATGGCAACTCAGTGGGAAAAGTAAAGCACCTCCCTCAGGTTCCATGTGTATGAGTGATCATTTATGAGTAAAATCTTCTTTCTGATAAAGGAATGCACTTTAACATGCTTTCTAACACATCAGGCCTGGTTAAAGTGTTACAAAATGTTATTCCATTCAACAAGCATTTATAGAGTATTCCCAAAGTGCCAGGCCCTACATAAGCTCAGGAACACAAAAAGAACAAAAACCAGCCCCTGCCCTCAAAGATCACCCCCATTAGCTCCATGCTCCTTCTCTGCACTGCCCTCCTCTCTGCCCTCCACCAACCCAAACCTACCCCACCCTCGAGCCCCAGCCCAAGTTGCACTGACCCAGAGACCCTTGAGCAACAGATTCCACAGTGAACTCCTGTCACTTCTGAAATTTGATTCCACTTATATCTCGAGATTTTATGAAAGGTATGTTATCTCCCTAGTTCCTCTTGAGCCTCCTGAGGACAGAGATCATTATTAAGAGAAGCCACACCAGACCAAGCTCAGACAAAGCCCAAGCCTTCAATTTAAGGACAATGTCCACTGCTGAACACAGTCCCTGGACCCATGCAGTTATGAACCTTGTGGCAGCAAAGTCTACAATCACCTCCCCAACCTGACAACAGGCAGAGATAATGTGAAAATTGAGAGGGTAAGCAGGATCAAACAAAAATCAAAAAAGGTGTGGGGCCAGCCCGGTGGCACAGCAGTTAAGTTTGCACATTCTGCTTCTGCGGCCCAGGGTTCGTTGGTTCGGATCCCGGGTGCGGACACGGCACCACTCGGCAAGCCATGCTGTGGTAGGCGTCCCACATATAAAGTACAGGAAGATGGTCACGGATGTTAGCTCAGGGCCAGTCTTCCTCAGCAAAAAGAGGAGGATTGGCAGCAGATGTTAGCTCAGGACTAATCTTCCTCAAAAAAGAAAAATCAAAAAAGGTGTGACTCATGCCTTGCCTCTTGCCTCCTCTAAGGTGAAATAAATTCATGCCACCTGTTCTAACTCCTGCCTGCGGGCTGCTGGGAAGACCTTGCTCATTAACCATTCCCTTGATCCCCACAAACATCACCCAGCACTCAAGCCCACCTCTCCTCTTTCTTTGAGCTCATTTCCTAAAGTCTCTGGACTAGGAGTCAGGTTTAGTGAGTGCTGATGTTCTGTAACCTACATGTTCACTCCAAGTCATATTACCTCCTTCTTTTGCCCTGGGCTGTTTCCAAACAAGGTCTGGAGCCAAGAGCCCCAGCAGGCTGGGCAAACACCTTAAAGGCTCCTTCCTTCCTGTGGTTCCTGCTTCTCAAACCCTGTTTCTTGGACCTGAAGCCCTGGAGATCTTCCACCAACAGTTTCCTGTCCTTTAGGCTGGAGCAACTAAGCCACAGCCGCCTTCCTCATGAAGAACAAGGAGGCCTGGTGTGACCCACGGCTCCAGGGGCAATTTTTTTGGCAAGAGAGAATAGCCTCTCCTCCTTGATCCTCTCTGCTTCTCACCTCATGTGGCCACAGAATTGGAGGAAATTGTCAACAGAGTGAGGACAGGGCCACTTCCCAAACAACAACACCACTATTGCTGATGTTGTGCCAAGGATCGGAGCAGGGAGGATAGCGTGGAAACAGACCATTTCATCCTCTCTTCTGCCAAGAATTTTACTCACTTTCCTGCCAGATATTAAGCTAGAAGGCGTCACTAAAAGACATAAGGAAATCCAGATGAGCAAAAAGCTTTGGGGAAGAAATCATAAAATCCTGGGAGGTAGGGAGGCAAGAAGAAGGAGAGGAGGGAACAAGTATTGCTGCCAGGATATCATCGCTTCGCTGTTCTCCCCTCTCCTGGGAACACGGGCCTGGGACTAAAGCACGGACCGCCAAGCCAAGTACTAAGGCCTAAGCCATCCCAAGAGGTGGGCAGTCTTGAACTGGGAACATCTGCACATCCTTCAAGTAACTTAGAGCAGCACCAATAGTCACCATGAAAGTTCTAATCTCTTCCCTTCTGTTGCTGCCACTAATGCTGATGTCTGTGGTCTCTAGCACCCCAAATCCAGGTAAATCAGATTAATTTTCTATAAAGGGGAACAAAGAGGGAGAAAATAGGGCAAAAAACATGCATTGACATGTAGCCACTCAGCTACAAGGATTTGGGGCAAGTTAGCCTCTCAGTGCTCATTTCCTCACTTACAAATGGAGAAAACTGTACTGACATCAAAGAGTGTTGTGAGAGTTAAATGAGATACTGTATATGAAAATGCCTGAAAACGTAGCTGGTAAAAATAAAATAAAATAGAGTACTGGCTCAACAAAGATTTGCTTCCTTACCTTCCCACCCCACCCCCAATACTCCAGAAGATTAATGAATTTCCCCCAAGCCAACTTCAGTGGTGAAAGTGTAAAGCTATGGAAGGCAATCATACCTTTGTAGAAGATAGGGAAGTCCTTGCTTTTATTCCTTATACTGCACCAGACATGCCACCAACTATTTTTAATGCTATTTAATGATAAAGTAAGAACTGTAAAAATCCTAGTTCTCCATATTTGAAGCTTTAGCCATACCAACCTCAGTTTTAATAGCTTACCATTTGGAAAGCAGACCTTTGGTTAGGGGTGCCAAATGGGCTCCAGTTTCACTACAGCTCAAGTGGCCCAGCCCTTAGCGGAACAACCATGCAGAAGAGAGCTCATCCCCATGTATGTTTCTACTTGACAGAACCATCTCCACAAGGGCTATTGTGAGGTGAAACAGCTTTGTTACATACTCACCATCATCCCAGTGTTTAAAATCAGAAATTCACCATACTCCACCCCAATATCAAACCTCCTCTCCCTTGTAGAAAGAGCTCTCTGGAAGCTCCTGGGCCCCATAGCCCTACGGCTTAGACACTCTTCTGGAAAGGAAGGCTTTTCCATCACTATGACAGACACCAAGGATGGAGTCCTCAGACTGCATTCAAAGCTCTAGCCACAATCTGCCTTTCCAGTCCACCCCCTCCACTCACTAACCAATGCTCTATGCTGCACCTAGACCAGACTGTTTATTGGCTCTTCCCTGAACAGGTCTTGCGCTTTCCTACCAGCTCTACTTTGGTCATACACCCAGCTCAAAACCACCTCCTCCCCACAGCCTTCCTTGATTCTTCCCATGACCAGATGTTAGCTCTCCCTCCTGTGGATATGCTTAGCCCTAAATTGACTCTCTCTCTGCACTTACCATATTCTGCCTTATACTAAAGGTGTTGCTGTGCCTCTCCTAACTTCATCCCCTGCCCTCCTACACTGTAAAATCCTTGATGGCACAATCTGATGTATTGTTTCCATATCCCTACATTACACAGCACAGAACTCAGTAAATATTTGCTAAGTGAAGGAATAAATCCTCAGGTTTCTAAGTTCAAAATGTCACCCTTGGCAAACTCTACACTCAGGTTTGATAGCAGCTCTATTGACATTTGGGGCTGGGTAATTCTTTGTTGTAGAGTGATTCTTTGTGGATTGTAAAATGTCTAGCAGCCTCTGCACGGCCTCTACCCACTGTATGCCAATAGCAGCCTCTCCACGCCCCACTCCCTCCCAATTAAGAGAGCCAAAAATATCTCCAGACATTGCTAAATGTGCCCTGGATGGGGAAACCACTCCCCCATTAAGAACCACTGCTCTACATCAATAGTTCTCAAACCTGGCTACACGTTTAGACTTACCTAGACCTTTAGACTCAGCCTTGAAGTCATGGGAACCTAGATCCAAATCCTGGCTCTGCCTCTTACTTTGCAATCCTGAACAAGTTGCTTAACTTTCTGGAGCCTCCATTTGATCCTCACAAAATGAATAAAATACCATTAGCACATAGAATTGTGAGGATTAAAAGATCTATAATGTGCACCTAGTAAGGCTTCAATAAATGGAGGGAGTAGAATTTCTAAGTAGCTTCTAGAGCACAACGACAATGGACTGGGGAAACCTCACTGTACTGCAAGGTGGCATGATTACCACATTGGATCCAAGCTGCCAGCTGACTTCTTGCAACATTGACAAAGTCTGGCTACAGGAAATGACACCCCCTACCACCCCCCAAATAGAAAATCTGATCTAGCTTTATCTCTTAAAATAACTACATACAGGGGCCAGCCCCGTGGTGTAGTGGTTAAGTTCAAAGCACTCAGCTTTGGTGGCTGGGGTTCATGGACGTGGACCTACACCACTCTTGAAGCCATGCTGTGGCAGTGACCCACATACAAAATAGATGAATGTTGGCACAAAAGTTAGTTCAGAGAGAATCTTCCTGATCAAAAAAATAAATAAAAATAAACTACAAACGTGCTCAGCATGCTTTTCACAGGAGACAGGGGAAAAATAGATGAGAATGTATGAGAATGTTAGGAAGTAAATTACTTATAATAGTAGATTACTCTTTGCTTATAATATTATTTGTTAATGATAAAATCACTTAGAAAAATAGCTGATGTGTTAAGATGTCCTATGTTACAGGCATTGATCTATGCACTTCACATATATATGTCATTCTGTCCTCACAGAAATCTATTTTTTATTTTTAAATTTTCATGATTCAGACTTTAAAGATGTTGTAATAATGAGTTCCAACATATCCTTCATTCAGTTTTTTTCAAATAACATCTTACATAACCATAATACAATTATCAAAACCAGGAAATTAGCATTGATCAATAATATTAACTAATGTACAAATATTCAAATTTAGCTAATCATCCCATTAATGTCCTTTCTCTGGTCCAGAATCCAATCCAGGGTCCTAAACTGAATAAAGTTATCTCATCTCCTTCATCTCCTCCAATTGAGGGTAGTTTCTCAGCCCTCCTTGTCTTTCATAACTTTGACACATTTGAAAAGTGCTGGTCAGCTATTTTGTATAATGTCCCTCAGTTTGGGTTTGTCTGATGTTTCCTCATGACTAAGTTCATATTATGAATTCTTGGCAAAAATACCACAGAAGTGATGTGTGCCTTCTCAGTGCATCCCATCAGAAGACCCATGTTATCCATAACTCTCATTACCAGTGATGTTAACTTTTAACACGTGGTTAAGTGTTGTCTGCCAGGTTTCTCTACTGGAAAGTTACTATTTTCCCATTGTAATTAATAATTATCTGTGGAGAGATACTCTGAGACTATGCAAACAGCCTGTATCTTATAATCATAATGTTTGTCCATTAATTTTTAAAGTCCTTTGATGATTCTTGCCTACAACAAGTATTACTACGGTATTAGCCAAACAGTGATTTTCTATTTCCATCATTCCTTCTACATTTCTCAGTTGGGATTCTACAATAAGAAAGTGATACTCCTTCTCTCCCATTTACTTACTTATTCATTTATTTATTTATATAAGTAAAGATTCATGAATATTTGTGGATTATAATCCATTGCTATCATAATTTATTGTGTTGCTCATATTGTCCCAAATTGGCCATTTAGAGCTCCTTCAAGTTGGCTTCTGTGTCTTTTTGACATATCATTTGTTTAGCAGTTCCTGACTTTCTGACACCACAAGACATTCCAGGCTCATCTTGTACAAAATTTCCTGCCCCAGCCCTGGAATCAGCCATTCTTCAAGGATCCCTGATTCCTTTCATGGGAGGATGGTATTCACAAACTATGGCACTAAGTATTGCCCATTGTAGTACATGTTATTGATTCTATGGCCGCTAGTGGACAGAGCTGAGAAACAGATGTATGCACACACACGCTAATGTGCTATTATTAGCCCCATTTTACAAACTAGGTAAATAAGGCACAGAAAAGCTAAGCAACTTGTCCAAAATGACAAAGCTAATATGTAGTGGAAATGGGAAGTCAAAATAATGATAGATCTACCACAAGTCCTACCAAGTGGAAGTAATTTTTTTACACATACAAGTCAGCAGAAACCAACAAGCCTAACATTTCAGCAGAGACTCTCTCTTAGGCAAAAACTAGAAGTCTGCAAAAATAACCACAGTAACCATTAGGTACTGAATACTTACTGGGGAACTGAACACTGGGCACCCACAATAGTTCATTTATTCCTAACTCTGCAAGGTGGTTACTATTATCCTCATTTTACAAATCAGAGAACCAAAGACCAAAGAAGCTAAGTGATTTGTCCAAGACTACAGAGTTCAGTGACAGAACAAGTAGTTGAGCCCAAGTCTGTCTGGATATAAAGGCCATGCTTCTCCCACTGTATCTGTATTTTCCAAATTTTATTTTAGGTAGAACATAAATTAGCTTTTACTTTAATACTTCTAAGTTTATTTCAATGAATGTTAGGAAAAAATCTAAGCATATATCAAACCCATAATCTGACAGATAATATTGCATAGGATGAGGCTGTTTGGTCAATTAAATTTATTTAAAGAAGAAGTATGAAGTAAACAACAGTAGAAGTGGTACAAGCTATAGCAAAAATCATAAAGGCAATACCTACATGTCAGAGTGTTGGGTGATATTAGACTATAGTAACATGTAGCTTCGTTCTCAGTTACACCATGAAGTTAGGGTTATCAGAGCTGCAGAAAGAAAAACAGACTAATAATCTTGGACCCGGGTTTTAGCTCCAGACGTGTCACCATTACCTTTGTGAACTTGGGCATTTCATTTGCTCTCTCTGGCCTCAGTTTAACCATTTGAAAAAAAGATATAGTGATTTACTTAATTAGTACAACACTTTTAAAAGCAATTTGGTAATGATATCAAGAAACACAAAGCTGTTCTTAACTTTAAAGACACTAATTCCACTTTGGGAATCTTGCCCAAGACAGTTAATCCAACATTTGGACAACAGTTACAAACACAAAGAAATTTATAAGTATCCCAAAATGAAACAACCAAAATATCCAGCAATGAGAGAACAGTTAAATAATGTGGAGCACATTTACTTCTTGGGAGTGTTACAAAGTTATTATAAATCTCTGTTATGAAGACAACAAAGCAACAGCTTATAAAGTGAACAAAAAGAAATTTTCTCACATGCTATGCTTATCACTATACACAGAAAATGATATGCAGGAAACATGCAAAAATACCAACAGTTGGTAAGAGTAAAGATTTCTTTATTGGTACTTTCCAAATTTTCTCTAATATAGTTATGCTACATTTAGAATGAAAAAAACTTCTCAATGAAGGGATTCAACTAAATTGTCTCTAAGATTCCTTCTGGCTCTAACTTTCTGTGCTTTTCCTCTGGAACTAGGAGTACAGATCAGGTGAGAGTGAACTATTAGAACACTTGGGATGGCAGGGGCTACGGATGCCTGTTTAGATTACTTTAACAGCACTCAAAACAGCGCATGAGAACATTTGAAAACCAGCTCTCAGGGAAATGATGCAACACCCCCATCTGTGTGACAGAAAGGGCACGAGTCTGGGAAATAGGAGACCTGGATTGAACCAGATGATCTCTGAGGGCCCTCTCTAGACAACTTGTCCAAACGCTTACCGAACAAACATTTACCTAGTGCCTACCTTGTGTTGGGAACCACGTAGCTGAATGATACTGAGCCACTGATTCAGAATCTAATGCTGGAGAAAGATTTTTGGTTTGCTAGGGCTGCCATAACAAAATACCACAGACTGGGTGGCTTAAACAACAGAAATTTACTTTCTCACAGTTCTGGAGGCCAAAAGTCCAAGATCAAAGTGTTGGCAAGTTTGGTTTCTTCTGAGGCCTCTCTCCTTGGCTTGCAGATGGCCTCTTCTTGCTATACCCTCACATGGTCTTTTCTCTGTGCACATACATCCCTGGTGTCCCTGGTGCCTCTTTGTGTGTGCCAATATCTTCTTCTTATAAGGACTCCAGTCAGATCTGGTCAGGGCCCACCAAGATGGCTTCATTTTCACTCTATCACCTCTTCAAAGGCCCTGTCTCCAAAGACAGTCATTCTGAAGTACTAGGGGTTAGGGCTTCAACATGAATTCTTAGGGACACAATTCACTCCACAATAGAATCCAAGCAACAAACTTTTACTATAACTGCGCAACAATAGAGCTGAATTTAAATACAATGAGGAACTATCTGAAGGCAGTTAGGAAATATCAAAAACAACTACATAGAGGAAGCACCATCTGGGCCCAATTCTAGCTCCAGACTCTCAAGTCTATAAACCATCATCCTTGATTGTCACAAAAAATATTTCAGGTATCACAAAATGGGAATAAGATAGCATGGATGATAAGGCAGACTTGAACAGAGGACAAAGGAGGAATGGATTTGTTCCAGAGGAACAAAGGTAAATAGCATCCTCTTATACTTGAAATGGGATTATGGATTCAAATACAGCAAACTTGGAGCTCAGATGAAGATTCTGACTGGTTTATGGGACAATCCTTTCTTTCATTTCTTAAGTCACAAAGATTTTAAAGTGTGTGTGAGTGGGAGGTGGGTTGGGTGTAAGGTCTTGAATGACTCCCAACTTTTGTCCTCTCTTCCATCCAAAAGCCATTCTGCTTCCACCTACCTCCGGCTAAACTTCTCTCTAGGCCAGATTTAAACCTCAATTTCTTACCCATTTAAAATACTCCTCTCTTGAAGAACCCCAAATCCCTAGGTAAAAAAGGAAGAGAAATGGAACTGCATTGACCTAAGTAGCCCAAAGTTTGGGGATCATTTCTGTTTGCCCCTTCCCTTTCCAGAACCTGAAAGTGACCTGTTTCCTTCTGACAGGGCTCGCCAGAGGCCACAGGGACCAACGCCAGGCTTCTAGGAGGTGGCTCCAGGCAGGTGGTCAAGAATGTGAGTGCAAAGGCCAGTAACTCAGCATCAACCACAGCAAAGCACCATCATGAACTCAACTCTCTCCCTTGAGTCTCTCTGAGAGCAGTGCAGATGTCTGAGCTGAACTTACCCATTTCCCTCTCCACCAGGCCACCACATGTAACACCAATGCTTGTTTCCTTCCTAAGTCTCAGGCAAGAGCTAGACTCCTCCAAGGTCAGGGCAGAGCTGCCTGAATCTATGGCTGCCCCTTCCCCATGACCCTTTTCTCCAAGAACTCAGGATTGCTTTCCAAAAGCTTCCTGGATCTTATTCTCAACCTTATTTTACTCACAGGTAAGACCGAAATCAGAGAGGCAATATGGCTTACCCAAGGTAAAGCAGACACTAAAAAGCAGATGCTTAAGTCTTATTCCTCATTTTCCAGTCTCCCTAAGGATATTCTTACTCCCCCTGTAAACCTGCCACCAAATTCTTGCCAATACAGCTCAGGCAAAACAACTCAGAAGTCCTGGGGCTCATATAGCTGGATACCTCTACTACACTGTATTGACCCTCTTCCCCACCTCACTGCTGTAGGAAACAAGAACTGAAATATAGCATTTGAAGCCCTGCCGTAATTCCTACTCTCAAACATATTAACCCTCCCATCTAACTAATAATCCCATTATTTCAGATTGGTTCCAGAGAGCCCCTAAAAGAAAACTCATGACAGTGCCGGGGCTGCCACAGAAGCAGTGTCCCTGTGATCATTTCAAAGGCAATGTGAAGAAAACCAGAAAGTTTCAAAAGAATGACCTACCTTAAACCAGAGTCCCTCTGTGGAATCAACTAGAGATGAAGCAGGGGTTGAGCACAGACGAGAGGTGAAATGAAGACCAGGATGAGCACATATCTCAGCCCCTTCTACTCAATGTCAACTTGTGGGGAAATGGGAAGAGGAAGGAAAGCAGGACACAATTCTCCTGAAGGATATCAGAAAGGGTTAAGCAAATTCTTAGATTTTAGAGCCACATAGCTTATCAAAGTGGAGAGAGATGGGGACCTGATCATTGATATCTGAAGATGAAACCAGTGTCTGTGTGAAACAGAATTTGATTCTTTCCTAGTCCAGCAGTCTTTAAATGTCATATAAAAAGTAAATTGGCAGATGTTAAACTGATTTATATTGTGACATTATCAAGAATGCAATAAATCAGGATCCTTATCACTGTTGATGGAAGTAAAATACAATTCAGAGGTACCTATCAAAGATTTAAATGTGTGTACCTTTGAACCCAGTCGTCTCACTTCAAGCATGGATACTCACAGACATACCTACAAGAATATTCATTACAGTAGTATTTGTGTTGACAAATAAACAGAAATAAAAAATGTTCATCCATCTAAAACAAATTGGACAATGGTGCAGTTGTCAGAAACAATGAGGTAAATCATTACATGTTGATCAAAAAGATATCCACAACATATTAAGTGAAAAAGAGATAAAGAGATCCCTTCTTCACACTCTTCACAAAAATAAATTTCAAGAGGATTAAAGATCTAAATTTGAAAGATAAATGTATAAGGGAATATAGGAGAATATATTCATGACTTTGGGGTATGAAAGGATTTCTTAAATAAGATACAAAAAGGAAAATCCATAAAAGAAAAGACTAATAAATCTGACTTCATTGAAATTAAGAAATTTGGGTCATCAAAAGAATAAAATTATAATCTAAAAGTAGGAGATGATATCTCCAACATATATAACTGACAAAGGATTAATATGCAGAATATGGAAAAAATTTCTACAGATCAATTAAAGGCAGGCAGGTGACACAACAGACAAATAGGTAAAAGACTTGAATAGGCACTTCAGAGATGAGGAAATCCAAATAACTAATAAACATATTAAATTCCACTCAACCTTACTAGTAAGTGGGAAAATGTGAATTAAACCCAAACAGATATACTATACATCATCAGATTGGCAAAAATTTTAAAGTCTGACAATACCAAGTGTTGGCAAAGAGAAGGACAGAGAAACTCTCATATCCTGGGAATGGGAGTGTAGATTGGTAAATCACTTTGAAAAAGTGCTGGCAGTTATCTGCTAAGGTTTAAGGTCTGTGACCAAATAATTCCACTCTCAGGTATATACTCAAAAGCAACACAGACTTATGTATACCAGGAGACATGTACAAAAATTTCATACCAGCATTGCTCATAACTACCCCAAATTCAAAATGAACCAATGAGTAAATAAATGGTGGTATATTCGAATATTGTTTATCAGTGAGAATGAACACATAACAATGTAAATGAATCTTACAAACATAACGTTGAGTAAAGAAGACCGAGACAAGAGAGAATAGCTCAAGTATGATTTCATATATGTAAACTTCAAAAGCAGGCAAAATTAAACTAAATTCCTTAGGAATACATAAGTAGGTGGTAAAACAATAAAGAAAAGAAAGTAAATGCTTACTATAAGAGTCAGGATTACCTCTGTGAGGGACGGAGGGAGGACAGTGATGAGAAAAGGAGGGGGATTTCTGGCAATATTCTATTTATAGGCCTGGGTAGTAGTTTCATGAATATCTGCTTTATAACTATTTATTGAACTGCACATATGAGTTTTTATGGACCTCTGTAGATGTACAATATTTTGCAATAATAAAAGATTTGTCAAAGGTGCAGAGCAAAGCAATAAGTACAGTAGAATCTCATTTTTGTTTTTTAAACTAAACTATTATGTTTGCATAGAAAAAGCTATGGAAGACTACGTAGCAGCAAACTATTAACAGTGGTTAGTTCTGGGGAATGGGGAGTGGAGGCTGAGGAGGGGAAATGTCCTTTTACTTCTTACTTGACATATTTTTTATTTTAACTTTTTTAACTGGACAGGACTTACTTTTATTATTTTAAAAGCTCTCATAAAAATTAAATTTTCTAAATGTTTTTAACACTAGTTTCTACACTTTATTTTCACCCTAGGGCACCAAAGACATCACAGGAAGCTAAACAAGCACTCCAGAGCCTGCCAGCAATTTCTCAAACGACGTCAGCTAGCAAGCCTTGCTCTGCCTTTGTAGGAGCTCTGAGAGCCCACTCTCCCAATGAAACATTCTCAGTCAAGAGGCAGTGAGCGCACCTAGAGGATGCTCTTCTCCCACCTCAAGCTCCCCCTCCCTGTCTCCACTCCAGGGATCTCAAAAGGCATTCTCCCAAGGTTATTGCTCCCTCTAGTGCCTCCTTCTCTCCTCAGTCTTTCCTCTGCCCTCCCCTTACCCAGGCTTAAGCTTAATTATCTGGAAGAAACCAGGAAACTCCCATTTCCCACCTGGTCCTAACTGACCTAAAATACAGCCAGGGAAGTAGCAAACAGAAGTCAATAAATATTCTCAAGTGAAAATACTCCAAATCATTTCTTTCAAATGGGGTCTGGCAATTCATACTCAATCCAGATGATCCACTTTGCCCTGTCCACTCCAAACCCCACCCAGATTCTACACACACTTCTCCCCACCACCACTCTCACTCTCTCTCCCTCTACAGCCCAACTATTTATTCTTTCACTCATTAAACAAACGTTTCAGGGGTAAGAGCTAGGTGGGCCAAAGAAAGCAGGTATAGCAATGAATCAGACATGGTCTTATTAAAGATAATATAGGTTTAAAAAAACAATAACTAGCACATTTTCCTAGATCGTAGAACGTCTTTAGTATTTACGATTATCATCATCATCATCATCATCATTATGGTCACTGTACTCTATGAGTTTCCAATGTAGTATAGAAGACACATATGCAGAACCATCGTTCAAGGCTAGAGAGATGGTGTGGGAGATCTCAAATGCCATTTAAAAGGGCTTCAAGCTGTAAAACTTGGAAGATGTCATTTTTTTAACATGGAAGTGAAATGATCAAAGCAACAATGTAAGGAAATTGAACTGGCAATCATTTGAAAGAATGAATAAAGAAGAAAAAATTATTACAACAATATAGAGACTGCCTCTCCCCCGGATCCACTCCTCAAATACCAAAGAAGAGAAAAAAAAAACACTGATCCAGAATCTGGCTT
Organism: Equus quagga; assembly: GCF_021613505.1. Taxonomy (NCBI): domain Eukaryota; kingdom Metazoa; phylum Chordata; class Mammalia; order Perissodactyla; family Equidae; genus Equus; species Equus quagga. Next base: position 95,051,389 of record NC_060279.1, on the reverse strand, counting down.
CTGTCATCCCAGACGAAACAGAGGACTAAGTTGGGATGCTTGCCTTAGGAGAAAAAAACATTTTGACTGAGTGGTGAGTGGGGCCGGGCCCCATTTATGACATAAGAGAACAAGCCCCTCCCCTCTGGCAGGAGAGTGCGGGACACACAGCCTCCTCCTGTTCTTAATCCCTCTTCCCACAGCAAGAGGCACAGAAGTGCATCACTTGGGACAGGAGTGGGTACCAGCAGTGGTTGGCCCACTTGCTAACTGCCTTATAAAGGAAGACCAGGGATGTCAGGATCAAGAAGTGGAACCCAAAGGGAGGTGCCATCATGAGGAACCAATGAGGGATCTGTGACAAGGGAAACATGAGGGAGGAGGGGCAGAAGGATGAAGTCTGGGAGATCAACATCTCCTGTGAGGGAAATAACAACAGTGGAGCCAGGTGCTAAGGCAGTACCTAGACCTGACTGGGAACCTGAGCCACAACAGACACCAATCACCCAGCCAGAGCCTGGGCCAGAAAAGGCACCCACAGCCCAGCCAGCATCTAAGACTCAGCAGGGACCCAATACCCAACAGGAGGCTGCCTCACAGCAAAGACCTCTCTCTCAGCAGGAGCCCCTTGATGAACATGAAGCTGAATCCCACCAGGAACCTAGAACCCAACAAAAATCTGCTTTGCTGCAGGAATTTCTTGCCCCACAGGAGCCTGCACCACAGCAATCACCTCCCACCCAAATGGTAGCCTTCACTGAATAGGAAGCTGCCTCACAGCAGAGACCTGGGCCAGGAATAGAATCTAGAAGTCAACAGGAACCAGAATTGAGAGATGGACATGTAGCCCAGACAGAACCCAGCCTAGGAGAACCATCTAGCTCAGCAAGAAGCTAGATCAACACCTCCGGCCCCGCCTAGACCTGGACCCCGAAATGGATCACTTGCCCAGATTGGAACTATGTCCCAAGAGACACCAAGACAGTCAGACCCGATAGCCCAGCAAACAGCTCCAGCCCAGGGAGCCAAACCCCAGCAAGGATCTTTGACAGAGTGGGGATTTCTATCAGAATTGAACCAACTATCCTCTCAGCAATGGGCCTCAGAGTGGAAGACATGCTTTGAGTGGGTCACAGACCCAGACTCAGAATCAGATTTGGGGTCTCTGCTAGGGACCCAATAGCCAGCTGTGAGGGGTGGGACACTGGCCCAGAGAACGAATCTGGCCTTCAAGGGGAAGCCTGGTTATGGACTGACGTCAGGATATGGTGGGACATCAGCACTCAGGAAGAACAGCCACAGCCAGAAGCACAGATGCTACCGAGACATGGCTGAGTGTGAGCCTGGGGGACAGGGAGACTCCCAGGACAGCCATTCATTCAGTCAGGGGTACTAAGGGCCACCAGTATATCATTTAGCCCGGGTGATCCCTCCCCAGTCCTGCCAGGCAAAGAGCCCCAGCCCCATCGATGGATGAGGAAGCTGAGGCCTAGAGAAGAGAAGGCTGAGCCCGAGGCAGGGCAGTGAGGGAGCGGCCCAGCCAGGATCCAAGGCAGGGTGGGACTTCTTCCTCTGCACCAGGCTGCCCCCCACAGAAGATTGGGGGCAAATCACACAGAAGTGGGAAAGGGCTCTGGGCAAGAGACCAGGAAACGGGGGAAGCTGCCCTCCTGCAAGCATTCACCCACCCGTCCCCAAATCACCGAGCACAGCCCTGTGCAGACACTGCCACAGGCACCAGCGACACCATGCTGACATGGACCCTTACCCTGGGGAGTTCCATCCCAACTTAGGATCCTGAGCTCCCAGGAAGACACCGCTCCCCCACAGGTTCCCCCGCCCCCACCCCCGCCCAGGAGAGTCGCAGGCCAGCCAGGCTCATGGCCTTGAGGGCGTTCTCAGGAAGGGAGCCTGCGAGAGGGACTGTGGGGTCCGCCAAAGTCCAGGCAGGGCCGGGACTGGATGGAGGGGGCAGCGGAGGGGGGGACGGGCCAGGACTCGGCGGCCGCCAGCTCTCCCTCCCCTCCTCCGAAGCGGGCAGGGGCCCGGCGGTGCAGGCTCAGCTGCCGCTCAGGCCCCGACCCTCCTTCCCTGGGCTCAGAAGCCCGCCACGCAGAAGGCAGGCGCGCAAGTTCCATCCGCGGACAGAGGGGTCCCTTGTTGAAGCGGCCTGAGGGCAAACAGGGCAGCCCAGTCCAGAGGCCGAAGGCGCTGCAGTGCCGGTGAGTCGGCAGGCTGCCATGCTGCTCTCGCTGAGGTATGTCCCTCCCAGAAGGGCTGTGTCCCTCAGGGCGGAGGAGAAGACGGAAGGATATCTCACGGGTTGCTTGCCTGCTTTGCGAGGGCGGGGAGGAGAGTCGGGAGGGAAAGAGGGTCCCAGTTCTGCTTTTTCCGGCGATGACGATGAAGAGCTGCTTCTTCAGACCTCCAGAACCCAGTCTCCAGGGACGCCCTCTCCACAGCGCCGCCGCAGACCAGGCCGCTTCCCCTCACGCACCCAAGGCGCAGGTGACTGTGTGCGCATGCGCGAGCCTCGAGCCTTCTGTGTCTCCCGCCTTTTCCCAGGCACGCGGCCCTCACACTACTGCGCCCCTCGCTGCAGGCCGGCTGGTGGCTTAGAGTTAGTGCGCAGGTGCTACGCTTTCTCCTTCCCCCTCCCTTCCATTCCAGGGGAGAGTGAGAGGGCAGCGAAAAGAACCCTGAGAAAGAGCAATAGGAGAACCAGGAGACAAAGGGCAGGGAGAAGGCGGGGCTTCCGCCTCCACTGGTTCCCAGGCAGACAGCCAGGCCTCCGGTGCTGGCACCCCGCGCCTCCCCCTTAGAATTGCCCCACTCTCCAGATCCCTCTGGCAGGCAAGGTTGCATTGTAGGGAATCCGTTTGGTGGGAAGGTGAATGGGGATGTGAGGCTGAGTGCCAGCACGTGGGAACATCTAGGCTTCCCTACTAGGGTGACCCTCGCGAGACTCCCCACTAGTCTGCCTGAAGGACGCTTTTTGCCAACTCCAGGGCTGCATTTTTGTTGGTCTGGGGCCTTTTAATGCGTGTGAGGGGTAAAGGTCAGGCCATAGGCCCTAGCGGTTGGGGGCGGGGTCAGGCAGTGCAGTGAGGCCTGGATTGCTTAGGGGGGCGGGACCCAGAGAGGAGCGAAGCTCCAAGGACTGGGTGGTGTGGGGGCCTGGCGGTGGACTGTAGCAAGGATTGGTCCTCGGGGCGGGGCCTGGCGGCTGGAACTGGCCCACGGACAAGGACTGCGGAGAGGTGATGGAGTCCTCCAAGGAAACGAGGCCCGCCTCAGCCGGGAGCAGGTAGGGAACTGAGGAGCAGGGATAGCCCCCTCCCCCAAACGCCCTCTTGCCTCTTACTGCTCACACCGGTCCCGCCTCCTGTCTGTCGAAGCACATCCGCTGTGTGGGATGAGGCCCAAGCAGGCTGCCCCAGCTTCACCCGCCTTCTCCTCCCTCACACCCCAGGACAGTGAGGAGCTCAGCAGCCTGGTAAAGTCGGAGGGTCACAGAGCCCGGCACTGCGGCCACGCCCCCAACAGGCACCCCGCTCGCAGTCCCTGGAGGTGCACATCTAAGGCGTCGGCTTAGTGGCCCAGACCTCCAAATCCTAAGAGCCCTACATCAAGAGCTGGGCCCAGGAGCTGGGCGCCCCTGTGCTCTCCATCGCCTACTCTCTGGCCCCCCGGGGCCCCCTTCCCAGCGCGCTGGAGGAGTGCTTCTACGCCTACTGCTGGGCTGCCAAGCACTCCAGCCTCCTTGGTGAGCCCTGGCCCCTCACTCCCACCAGCTCCCCCTTCCTAACCCAGCCTGCTTCGGCCCCCACACCATACTGCAGGGGGAGTGAGGCATCTAGTGACTCAAGCCTTAGTATCTCACTACAGCCTCCCCTTACATCTCCTACCACCCAGCCCTCTGCCACCCGTTCGCTCCCCACTCACACCTCTATCTCTGCCTCAACGCTTTCCCCAACTGCCCCACTGCTCACTGGACCTTCCATCTCCACCACTTCCTCCTCCTGCCTCCTGCTTTCTCACTCCAGCCCTGATGCTCCATCCCCTCCACCTCTCCATCTCCTCTGACCTTGTCATTCCTCCTCCTGTTTCTCCACCCCCTGCTGTCTTGCAGCGGCTCAACTCCAGTCCATTCATCCAGCTCCTCCGACCTCCAATTTCTGACATCTTGGGAGGCACAGAGCAGGGCAGGGCCACACCCCAGGGCACAGGGCTTGTGGCCCTTCAGTGCTGTTAGCCTGAACCCTGGCCTTCCATCTCCTGGCCTCAGATGCCCCTCCCTCCTGAAATAGCCCTTAGTCTCTCCTTTCCCACCACCCACCCTGCTTGCTTCTGACCTCCAGCCTCACAAGCTTCCCCAGAGCTTCCTGATCTCTGGACCCCTCCATGTCCTAAGTCAGCCTGATCCTCTGACCACTGTCCTCCAAACAGGTCCAAATGCTTGCCTCAGTTTACCAGTCTCTAAAAGTGCAGTTGGCTAGACCTTGGGCTTGGGCCACCACCCCCCACTCCCCACCCCTGAGAGCCCAGGGCTCGTGGCTCAGAGCTTGAGTTCCTCTCTGCCAGGCATGACCAGTGGTGAGGGAAATAGAACAATTGTTCCATTTATGATGTTAAATAGGAGTTAGTTGACTAGAAAATCCAAACTTAAAAAGTGTGCTTCAGAACAGAGAGTCATAGAAATAAGGCAGCTGCTTGTCCATTACCAAAATGACTCTTTCATCTAGATGATACTTCTAGACTCTTTTTTCATCATCTGTTGAAAAGCTTGTCATTACACAAGCAGTGATGTCACCAGAAGCCTATACTAAATTTCGTCTATCTGGAAGAACCTCTTAAACTCGTCATCTCAGATATTTACAAAGGTAGGTGCCCTGTACATCCAATGTTTTAGAAATCTGAACCCAACAAGTTCTTCTGGTCTGCTGGGCACCAGAGAAACCTTACAATGTTCCTTAAGCCATAGCATCATTCCTGTCATTTTTTCCCTTTACATCAGCACAGGATCTCCAGTGAGGCTGGAGGGTTCCCTAGGACATGGGTCGTCCTGGGGCTCCACAGAATAGCAGCCATTGACTCCATGAGCTGGAAATGTGTGTGCTGGGAGGTACATAGTCATGGTCTTTAAAGAAACACCCTGTACATATTTCCCTTCTTTGTATTACTGTTCATAGTTGTGTGGGGAAAAGTAGTGCTTGAGGGAAGAAGGAAGGGTAAGTCTTTTGAGTAAGGTGTTTGCTTCTGCCAGTACCCTGGTGATGGTGGGTTTTTATTTGGTTTTGTCTTTTAATATATTCAAGCTGCATGAGGAAAAGAAACAAAAGGTACTCAGGACAAAATGTAGTTTGAATCACTTTCATTCTGCTCGGGCCAGTAAAGTTCAGACATGCAATTAATCACAATTTAACACAGATACAAGGGAGATGGTAAGATGCAATTGGTTACTAATGACCCTGCCAGTGACTGCAACTCCTTAGTTGTAATTTGCAGGGCAGTGCTGGCCACCAGCAGGGCATCCAGGAAACATGCCTCTGCCCTGCAGGCCTTGTCACTTAGGATCTTGCACATGGGCCTTGGCTGAACTGCTATGTAATATTCCAGACTGGGCCTTCCACAGCAAGAGATGGGTCCTGTCAGGTATTTCAAGAGCCTTCCTATTGGTAAGAATCAGGAGAGATGTCATTCACTGTGGCACAGCTTCTCTCAGGGCCTGAGGGAGCAGGTGGTGTCTGGGATTCACCATCAACTCCAGATCAGGACCAAGGACATGGGGAGTGTGAGGTCCTGCCTGACCGCACCTCTCAGGACACCACTGCTGGGCTGTCTGTGGGAACTCGGCCTCCCTTCCCGCTCCCTGCAATGCAAGAAAGGGACCCCAGAGTCTCTTCATGGAGAGTTGGACAGTGAAGGGGCACAGGTGAATCTGGGGAGGTGGAAGTGAGGAAACGCTGTTATTCCTGGAGGGAGGAGGGGTAGATGGTGGGCAGACAGGAGTGCCCAGCCCCCTGAGCTACTGCAGCTGACTCATTGCCTCTGGAGAATCCAGGCTTTCCCCTGCAAAAGTTCAAGAACTTCCCAGTTCAGTGCTTCAGGCTGAGGCCCCTCAGTTCTGTTTCCTCACCCAGTCCTGCATCAACTCTCTGTCCCCATCACACATGGGCAGCGCTGTTTGACTGCCCAACTTTCCCAATACCCCTAGGTCTTCAGAATGGTCAGTGCCCCCCTATTCCCACCAGTCTGGAGGCCAAGACTGGTCAGCTGTGGGAGCAGGCTATCAAGCTCCATCATCCTGATCATCAATCGTCTGTCAGGAGGTGGCAGCAGCTGAACAAAGGAGAGATGCCGGGACAATTGTGAGCCACCGTGTATGTCTGCAAGTGGACCTGTTGGGGAGGACCCAGTAAATAACTGAACCTCCTGCTAATATAGATGTGGGCAGTGTGTGCCTTGGGTCTTAATAGAGTATGCATGGATATTTTCTTAATTTGTAGGACAGGCTTTTGATTTTGGAATTATAGTTTCCCTTGATATCACCTCAATCCCACCCATTTGGGGCACAGATTGCAAATTCTGCACCCTGGAACAGGGTTGGTGGTGGGGCCAAGGCACTGGCACCCTGGCCCTGGAACTCTCTGTATGCACAGCTGCTGCAGAGAGGTGTTCTCTGTTGGGAGTAGTGGCCTTCCGAGACATCAGTACACATCTCTGGTGCCCTCACTCCTCCCAGCAGGCCCCTCACCCCTCAGAGGCACCTGCCCTTGTCCTCATCCCTACCTCAGCCTTCAGAGCAGTCTCTGAGCTGACTGCCCCAGGGACATCATGAGGGTCATTTGCTCTCTTTGCTCTGCTCCTGATGCCTGCCTGGTGCAGTGCATGGTCCTCTAGGTTCCCTGAGGGGTGTGTGTGTGTGATGCATTCCTGCACACACGTGAAATCTCAAGGTGATGGAATTTGAAAGTCATTTAACAAACGTTTATTTTAAATGCAAGAATTCATTGTTAGGACATATGTATTGAATAAACTAGTGTTCCTGTCATAGACTGGATCACTTGTCTTAATCTTCCTGTCTTCCCAATGTTAGAATGACACATCCAGGCCCTTTGCCTGCACCTTGCAGGTCCTCTCACTAGAAGGAAAGCATATCCCCTCACCAGCCCTGTTTTTCTCAACCTTGGCCATAAGAACCCGGAAACCAGCAATCTCCATTCTCCAAAGGCACCCCAGGTAATTCTCAAGGACACTGAGAATGTGAGAAACATTTCCCTAAATGGTATAATTTGAGAGGTTCCACCAGTAGGACAGATTTTTGCCATATTGTAGGTGACAGGAGATTTGCATATTGAGTCTCCTTATCCTAATCTATAAAACTAAACCAAAATACTCAAGCAGTCATGTTATCAATTATGTAGAAACAGCTGGAATCTTAGGAGATAAAAATATTACCTGCAGCTCTGGACCTCCCTCAACAAATAGCAGAAAAGGATCATAGTCATTTCCCCCAGTACCCATGCCTGGACAGGGACCACTGGGCCCTGAGTGTCCAGCCTTTGGTGCCCAATATGCCTGGAACCATACCTCTCCAAAATGACTGGCTCCTGGGGTTGGTTCCAGGTCATCAGTCCAGGCTGCCATCCTCCTGGAGTCCCTGATGTCTGTCCTAGGAGCTTCACCCAGAGCAAATCTAAAGAGTGTTTGAGGGCTGGGGGTTGTGGCAGTAAGAACACTTGCATTGGTCTCAGGTGCTAGAAAAGGTCCACAGGAGCTCAAAGAGGAACATGAGTGCCCTCTAGTGGATGGTTCCTGCTGGAAGAAGAGGAAAAGAGGCCAAGACAGCTGAGAGATTAGGGGTGACCTTAGACTAAAGGCACGTTCAGGTTCAGAAGGACGAATATTTAGGGGTGATCAACTAACTTACGGCTGCCTGTAGCTAACCGTTTAGAAGACTGGTTTTTCAAAGAGTGTAACCACAAGTCAGAATGACACCACTGGGTTGTACTGCAGTCAGATGAGGGACATACTATAGACCCTGAGATGAAAAAATACATGATAACAAATCTATACTCAAGTCATTAGACGGTCTACTGTGATGGTCTTACCACCTTCAGAGGCACCTTAGCAATGAATGGAAAGTCATTCTATGATTGGGAAAAAATATCTTATTAAGAAGAAAATTATATCATTGGAGCTTCTCTTTATTTTCAGAATCATATATCTTGGCATCATTCCTTAAGTGTGAATCTATACCCAAAAATGTACTTTGTCAGAGGCTGGCAATTGTTGGGGTCTCATTGCCAGCAAAAGAGGGCTGACTGGCCCCAACCGTGGGCCCCTCTCTGAAGCAGAGGAGCCTTTGATGCTCCCTCATTGGTGGGGCGGGGGGGTTCTTTTTAGTGTCCTCACGATTCAGCCTCACTCTCACACTCTGGGTAGAATCTCTTGTCTATCTTGGATTTGATACTTAAATTACCGACCTCTATTTCTGTGCTTCATCCATACAACATGTTGACAGACCCAGGAGTGCCTTCAGCTCTGTGATTTTTGAGGGAAAAGTTCTCAAAAATACTTGCCTTCACCTTCCTTGAACAGACCTCCACTTGAGTGCCATAATTATTACGCAGAAGGATTTAGACACTTTTATTGGTTGTGAGATGCTTTCCGACTCTGAGGGGGATGCGTGACTCTGTGCACAGGGATGACCAGTAGAAATGGACAAAGAGAAATCACATTAGTGTTCACAGAAGACCTATAGGAACTCATGAAAGCTTAAAATCACAGGAGACTGCACATAAAATCCACATTCCTGTGCTGATACGTGGATCCTGGTGACTTTTGCCATTTCCTTAAGAGCTAAAGTACAAAAAGTGATATTAATAATGAACTGGAGAGTAAGATATACCTCACCGCTACTGATAAAAGTAAAATAGTCGTTTTTCCTTAACAGAGCATCCAGTGCATTATGTTCATTTTCACAATGATGTAACTGTGACTACAGGCTATATACAATTTTGTGACCTGACAGAAATGGCTACACTTTTCCCTTTAAATCTCAAATACAAAACTAGAAGGTGGCTCCCAGGCCTTCTCCCAGATCACACGGTCTGTGACGAGCAGCAAGATGAGTCGAGCCACAGCTCTCCTAGTCCTCAAGATACCCGGGGCACCCTGGGCTGTCCCTGCACCCTGATGTCTCCACATCCACAGGACCCTGATTGGTGAGTGCAGGGGCAGCAGATGGAGAGTCCCCCTCTCTCTTTGTGGCCCCATTCCAACCATCACCACAACCTTGCACTCTTCGCCTCTAGCCGTGTCCACAGACATCCCAAAGTTCTGGCAGAACAAAACCTACTAGAAAGCACTGACCCCATGCTCATCTGTCATGGGCACCTCCTGGGCGTGCCTGGACCCCATGACCACCCACCAACATGCCGCCAGATGGACTTGCCAGTCCTCGCAGGATCCCATCACCTGACCCTTCTCTCCCATGACAGGAGCATCAGGTGAGGTAGAAGGTTTGATTGGCTAGGCACTAAAAGTGTCCAGATTCCAGTGCCAGGGAGGTGGTGCTGAGGCCTCAGGTGGTGGCAAGATGGGAGATTGAGGCTTGAAAAGGAACAGGCAGTGAGAGCAGGAGGTGGAGCCAGGGTGTGGGCCACCGTGATTAATCTATGATGGGAGATGATTTTGTGTGTGTGTGTGCCCAGGGGGCACTGTGAACAGGCTCCACTTAAGAGACAATGTCTGCGAGGATGAGAGGTAAGCCAAGCCAGATATCCAGCCATCCCTGTGTGTACCCCATAACAGATGCTTGATAGCAGTCATTAAATGGCTGAAGGAAACCACACGATGGAAGCCTGTCACCTCCTGTGACACATGGGAGTCATAACATGTTCAATGTAGACACAGGGACACCAGCAACAGCATGGGAGGAGGCCAGCAAGTGCTTGTGGCTGCCCCAGGGAGAGGCCTTTACCCTTGTAGAGTCAGGAGGGAGGACAGGGGCCTCCTAACAGTGAGGGTTTGGATCCCCATTCATTCCCAGAAAATCATACCTCCACCCCATCTCTACCTTGTGACTTCTCTCTGCAGAGGGCCTGGGCCAGCAGCCTGTGTCCTTCCTCTTCTCACAGAGATCTGACCTGACACAAAATCTGGATTTTCTACCCCACTTAAAATTACTATCAAAAGAGAAGGGAGTTCCACTGTGACCTTAAAGAAGAAGCATGGAGTGACTCCTTACCCCGATGTTCCCTAGTCTGTGGAGACACCTCACTATGGTCCCCTGATGACTTCTCACCAAGCCAAGGTATCCCAGTAAATGAGGGAAACTCCCCAGGCACGATGGGACAGGAGAACCAGGATCTGCATTTGCTTCCATCTCAGTGTGTCCCATGGGGGCCTCCCCTCCAACAAAGGAATTCCCAGGATCCCCTAGCTGACTCTCCACATGGAGCTGTTTCAGGTCCCTAGCCCTGTGGGGAGATCTAGAGCAGACGACAGAAGGGGACACAGATGACTTTGATGCAGCACACTCAGTTCCATGATGGGAGAAACACAGGCCATGCTGAAGATCAGTCTGCCAAGGCCAGTGCCCTCTCCCGAAAGCCTCAAGAGACCCCTCACCAGGCCTTTCTATTGCAAGCTCGGGAGCAGAGACCTCCTCCTGAGGCAGCACATCCACTAGGCAGCACAGAACACTGGATCAGGAGTCCACTGGACAATGCCTATCCTCGCCCTGGGCTCACCTGCACTGGGATGGAGTCAGGCAGCCTGGGGACCTGCAGTGACCAAGGTACAGACTGACCAATCCCTATAACATGGAGGTCAGAACCCACTCTGTCCAGGTCTTAGGAACTGCCCACACCCTATGGAACCCAGGTAACATGACATGGGCCACAGGTCTCTTCGTGCCCTCCAGGGGATGACATTGGGACACACAGAGACAAGACACAGGAAATTAACACATAAATGTGACTTTGGATAAGAAGGTGCAGAAGGAGCCTGATTTCTATCCCTTACTCAAACCATCCCTTCTGAGTCCTGCCTACCTTCCTAGAATGTCTCACCCACTCTTCTAGGGCCTTGGGGCACCCTGCTACTTCAGGAGTCCCTGCAAAGCTCCACACTCCTTGCATAGTACCATCCGTGGGGAAGACAGGGTGACCACAGGAAACTGAGCCAGGCAGAGGACAGAGGCAGCCAGGATGGTGAAGGAGCACATGGATAGGCTCTGAGCCACAGCTGAACCAACAGACATGGAGGTGGGGGTCTCCCTGAAACCTTCCTCCAAGGACCAGGTAGCCCACCCACCAACACCATCCTCTCACCCAGGACATGCAGAAAACCTCCCCCTTCACACCCAGGACTGCAGCTCCTTCTGAGACACCTGTACTGGGTGTCTGTCCCAGAAAGCAGAGCCGAGGCTGATGACACCAGAAATGGAGAGTGGGTCACCTCACGAGTCATCACTCAGTTTGCCCCTCTCACCCCCAGAGTCATCTCTGTGACCTTTCTGCTGGGAGTAAGACAACCTTCTCCGAGCATTTGAGGACACTGGGAAGACCCTGGTTTCCAGCAGGTTTTCTGTGTCACAAACAGAAATAATCCCCTGGGTCTCTGTGTGCTGCTGACAGACTCCAAGGCCAGGACACAGCAGAAACCAATGCTGGGGTGGCTGAGTCATCCTCTCAGGGGGCAGAGGTCCCCATCAGCCTTGCTTTTGAAAGTGTGCTGCATAGGCCATTGTGATCAGCATCACCTGAGAGCTTGTTAGATGCAGACTCTGAGGTCCACCCCACACTTGCTGGGTCAGAATCTGTATTTTAAGTGGATCTCCAGGACTCTCATCACCCTGGGTCTATCCTGCAGCACAGTAGAACTCTGGTAGGACCCAATGGCGCATATTCCTTAGGCCCCACAGGTCAAAATGGTTAAAATGGTAAATTTTAGGTTATGTGACTTTTATCTCAAAACAAACAAAAAATTTAGGAGAGGAACCTACACATTACCTTATAGAAAACTGCACCAATGTGCAGCCCTGGGAGTGTATGTGGTCTATTTATTCATGCCCACAGCCTTCCCATAGTAATTATGTGGGGGGGAGAAGAGATGTCACCCAGTTATCCATCTTTCTTTCCTTTATTCATTCTCTGAGCAATTATAGCCATTTACTTGTTTCAGCCCCTTGTGTAGGAGCTATGTGGCCATTGAGAACCACAACAAGGCCTGTCCTGCCTGTCTCTCAGGTATGCAGGAATCTATAGGACACATCAAATGAGCATAGGTAACTGCTCCTGAACACGTTGTCACAGCACAAAGGGGAGGATTCAGAGGAGAGAGTTCAGAAGGAACTCATTGTGTCCACTGGTGGAGGTTGGGATGACCTTGTGGCAAACAGTCAATGAGGTTTGCTGCAAAGAAGGGGAAGAAGCAGGTTCATGGAGAAAGGAAAGAGGGCACCCCTGTGGGAGGCAGGAGCAATTCTTGATGGACCAAGAGTTGTGAGGTGCAGTGTATGTGGAAATAGGATGACAAGGAGGAGGTGAGAGGGAGCTCATGGGGGAAGGTGAGCTGAAACAGATGGTGGCTGTTTGGAAGAGTTGATGTGTTTTATGGGTGTCTTTTCCCCACAGCCTGAGCTCAAGAGGGCAGGATGGGTCAGGACACTAGGGGAGGGAGCTGAAAAGAAGTTACACCCATGATAAGTCTACCACCTATGGTTGCTCCTTCCTTGTTCATATTTGTGTGCACATCAGCTGTCCCCATTTTCTGTTTTCCTGTCCATACCTGTGTTTGCAAAGGGAAAGAGGCTGGGAGCTGTCCATGGTGTGAAGGCAGCCCAGCGCCCTCCTGGCTGGGCAGAGGCTTTTGCGAATCTCATTGTTTCCTTTTAATACTGTCCCCAATACATTCTGCCACCACAACTCCACTTTCCTAGGAAATAGGGTTGGGGGTTGGGATAATTTAGGCATAATGTTTTACCTGTGTGTCTCCGGAAAGAACGGACCCAGAGTTTCAGGTGAATTTCTGCTAAGAGAAAATTCCCATGAGCAGAAAAAGAGTAAATGAAGGGAAGGGTCCTCATTATTCACTTTTTTTACCGGTGGTCCCCTCAGTCACAGACCTGTTCAATTTCCCAGGAAGCCCCCTACTCCCTAAGGAGAAGGCAAAAAAGCCTGGAAATAAACGTTAAAAATTTAGAAGTTTTTCTCAGCTGGGAATGGCACTGCCCCCACTCAGAATTTGGAAATGAGGGGGGACATATTTTTGCTCTACCAGTTACATGATAAGCCTTCCAGACCTAAGAGTGTAGGGATGATAAATGTGGTTAGAACCTGGAGACTGTCTCACATAACATGGAATTTCCCACCCAAATGCCAATTGCTGCTCCTCAGAAGAAATGAATGCAAAGATTTTATTTTTATTTACAGCGCACATCCTCAACTGACATAATATATATTTATTTACTTCCTGGGCTTCTGTCTCCACATGAGAGAAGTGACCTAGTTTTGTTAACAGCTGTATATTCTGACTCTTTAATGAGGGAAAACCATGAGATTCATGTTTGAACAGTATTTAAAGAGGCTTTGGATGCAAAGAACAAAATATGAAAAGTATCCAAGGACTTCTTACTTGGTTTTTTATCTTCTCCGTTATGACGCAAATATAATTTTGTATTTATTTAAATGGCATTGTGCCACATATAAGGCTTATCTCATTTTTTTCATTAGTTATCTTCTTTGAGATTTATCCTTTAAAAATATTTGGGTCTACTTTAGTGGTTGTCAAATTTATGGTATTTTCCTCCCAGAGATATTGGGAAATGTCTGAAGATGTGTTTTGGTTGTCAGAAATTATGGGTGAACTATTGGTACCTACTGGATTGAGGCCAGGGATGTTGCTACAAATCCTGAACACACAGGACAATCCCCTACAACCAAGAATGATCTGGTCCAAAACATGCATAGTTTCAAAGTTGAAAATCCTTCTGTAGACAAACATCGCGCTGTATGAGTTATAACAAGAAAGAATATGGTAATCTCCATGATAATAAAGCAGCCTCTTAATATTTTATATGAGAACAAACCCATATCTAAAAACTAGGCAAATGAGGGAGCTGGGGAAGGAAGACTGCCTTCCTGGAAAGTCTGCCTCCCTGGAGAGAAGGCAAGAAGGAGTGGGCAGGCACCAGGGAGAGAAGAGATTTGATAGGAGCAATGTTTCTCCAGTGTGGAAAGCAGGATAGTTCATGTCCAAAGGGATCCTGCCTGGCCTCCTCCTGGGTCCCCACAGAGGCCTTGGGCCTCCAGCTTCTTGGAAGAGAGGGGTCAGGAGCCCCAATGATGATCACTACCTCCTTGATGGCTGAGCCAGAAATCTGGGACTTCCTGATTCACAGAAGTGGAAGAATCTGAAGCAATTGAGGTCTTACGTGGGATAGGGGGTCAGGGCCACAGGCTACTTCTTGTGGGTGTGATGCTTTGGGGTTTGCCAAGATTGGGGCTGAGGTATTGAGGAGGGGAGGGGGGGACTGGGAGATGCTGCAGCTTGACTGGTCTGGGACTACAAGAGGCCCCCAATCTTCTGTTGGGGGGGCCCCAACATGGATTCAATATGGAGGGACAAGGATGTCTGCAGGAGGTTCAGAGCAGGATGGTCGGGACTTGGAATCTCATCTTTCCAAACAAAATTCTTTGCTTGGTGGGCTCCACAGGAGAAGGACAAGCATTGTAGAAACTTGGCAGCCCTGTCAGTGGGACATGGTGGAGGTGGCCTGTGGTGCTCAGTGACCTATGTCAGTGAAATGCGGAGTTCAGCAGGGTGAAAGCAACTAGGATTTGAGTCTCACGGGTGCCTGGAGAGCCCTGAATTTTGGGGGGACACAGTAGTTGAGTGTCCTCAGAGGAAAATGGGCCCCACTGGTGGATTCTGTTGTAGATTGAGGTAAGGCCCAAGGCCCTGGTGTTGGAGTCCTCACCCAGCTGAGGATTTGGGCCCTGGGCTGGTGTTGTCCCTTGTCAATGCAAATAATCAATAATCACTCTATAGTTAAGAAAAATAAGGTGATATTCATCTGAGCCAAGCTGTGGACTAGATCACAAGTCCAATCTCCACCAGAGAAGAAAGAAATCCAGAGAAGAATGGTTTATGACATGGTTATATCCCATTTCAGGACAAAGTACATACACCAAGCATGATGGGAATACAATTTTTTCCCCAAAGTCACAAGGAGATGTTTTGCTGCAGTTTAGCAGATAAACAGCAGGTCAACTTGACCTTGGTTCTCTGGAAAGAAAAGTTTATCTTCAAATAATTATTGATATTGGCATCAGAGGAAGGGAGACAGTCATCCCTATCTTTAAAGAGTGGATTCTTTGCTTTGAGAAAATGTTTGAAGCAGATGTATAGTGCATGTTTGGTGGGCTATAAGTCAGGCTGCTCTGGGAAAAACAAGTTTTAGGCTGAATCAGATTTAAACAAGAATGGCTTCCTCATATACGTCAGTATTTGAAACCTTATTACTTTCATCAACCTTCAGCAGGGGATGAGAAGACAGAGATGGTTGGATATCTGGCTCTGTCTCATCCTCCCAGACAGGATTCAAGGCTTCTGTTCAGAGGTCCGGCAGGGCACAAGGAAGTGACCACCCCATTTCTCACGTGGGGCTTAATCACAGATGGCCAGTGCCGCAGCTCCACCTCCTGTTCTCACTGCCAGGCTCTCCAAGAAGAGCAGTTCTTTGTCAATCCTCAGTCTCACTTTCTCATTGCCTGAAGCCTCAGTACAGTCTCCCAGGTACTGGGGTCTGGGCTCTCCTCCCACAGCGAAGGCCTTGAAGAGCTGGGTATCTATGTGGGAATATGGAGGTGCCCCTGTGACCTCAGAAGAGTGATCTTGAGGTCCCTGGGCTCCAGACTGCTCTCCAGTGCAGAATAGGCCAAACACTATGTCTCACGTAACTCTCCCAGAAACAGAGAGGAGGGCTGGTTATTGGAATCATGGCCCCCTCCTGGGAAAGCGCCTCCAAGCCCAGACAACCACCACATGCAGGGACTGTTGGTCCCAGTCAGGTTGCATCTTAGCAGGTGGTCACAGGGTCCGGGTGGGAACCACGCTCATGGTGGGTGCACTAAGCCCAATGTAGGCTTGGTCGTGCACAGACAGCCATCCTGGAGGAGCAGGCGGTGTGGTGGGTGTCTATGAGTAGGGATTTGGCTGTCAGAAGCTCCCCAAGTTCAAATGTGGCTGGAGTGAGGCACGCAGGGTTCTGGTACGTTTTGTATTGAGGCTGTAAGATGGTGCTCAGAACCCTCCAGGTCGGTGCCCCATAGACATGTGACAAGGTGGATGTCTTGAGCGGAGAGGCAGCACTGAGAGCAACCTTTGCTGAGAACCAGGGAAGCTCAGGCCTCTGTTTGTTCGGAGCTGGTCGGAGGTGATTGGATCTGGGAAAAGGGCCAGGAGCTGCAGCTAGTCTTGTATTTGAGATTTAAAGGAAGAAAGGCTTTCTACCAGGCAATGAATTTATAAATTATGAATTTATAAATATCCAGCCACTTCAGGATGGTGGGGAACACATACTACTGAAAGGCATTCCCTTTCTACATGGTAAGAATGAGGATAAGGCACTTGGATGCTCTTTTAAGGACAAGGAAACAACTAGTCTTAACAGTAACTGTGGTGCATGTGTTA
Source organism: Equus quagga (assembly GCF_021613505.1). Classification (NCBI taxonomy): domain Eukaryota; kingdom Metazoa; phylum Chordata; class Mammalia; order Perissodactyla; family Equidae; genus Equus; species Equus quagga. The sequence continues at coordinate 95,034,703 of NC_060279.1, read as the reverse complement.
TTCTTGTAATTCATTATTAATGTCACTTTTGTAGTTTACCTCTTAAGGAAATGGTGAAAGCCAATCAGGATCCATGTTTAAGCACAAGAATGTGAATTTTATGTGGATTCTCGAGTTTTAAGCTTTCATGCTTTATGTGGATTCTCATAGGGTTTTAAGCTTTCATGCATTCATATAGATCACCATCTCTCTGAACACTAATGCAATTTCTCTTTATCCATTTCTACTGGTCAACCCTGTAGAGAGAGTGTCACATTTTTCCTTTAGAGTTGGAAAGCATCTGACTATCAAAAGAAGTGTCCAGATCCTTCTGGGTAATGATGCCACTCAAGAGGAGGTATGTTCAAGGTGGGTGCAGGTAACTGTCTCTGTCTCTCTTTTCCTCAAAATCTCAAGCAGAAGGCACCTCCTCTGCCTTTCAAAATGCTGGGATGGGCGCCGGCCCAGTGGTGCAACAGTTAAGTTTGCACGTTCCGCTTTGGCGGCCCGGGGCTCGCCGGTTCGGATCCTGGGTGCTGACATGGCACTGCTGGGCAAGCCATGCTGTGGTAGGAGTCCCACATAGAAAGTAGAGGAAGATGGGCATGGATGTTAGCTCAGGGCTAGTCTTCCTCAGCAAAAAGAGGAGGACTGACGGCAGATGTTAGCTCACAGCTAATCTTGTTCAAAGAAAAAAAAAATGCTGGGATTGATGAAGGACAGAAATATAGGTCGGTAATTTAAGTATCAAAACTAAGAGTGGACAAGAGATTCTGCCCAGAGTGTGAGAGTGGATGCATGAATGGTGAGGACGCTAAAAAATCACCCTTCCCCTAATGAGGGAGATTCAAAGGCTCCTGTGCTTCAGAGAGGGGCCCTGGGTTAGAGGGAAGCACACTGTCAGCCCACAGGAGCTGGGAATGAGACCCTGATACTGGCCGGTCTCTGACAAAGTCCAATTTTGGGTGTAGATTTGCACTTAAGGAATGATGCCAAGATATATGACTCTGAAAATAAGGAGAAATTCCTATGATTTAATTTCCTTCTTAATAAGATATTTTCCTAATGATAGAAATGACTTTGCATTGACTGCTGACTCTTAAGATGATAAGAACATCACACTAGACTGTCTAATGACATTGCATTTAGATTTGTTATCATGTGTTTTTTCATCTCAGTGTCTATAGTATTTCCCTCATCTGACTTTGCAGTATAACCCAGTGGTGTCATTCTGACATGTGGTTACACCCTTTGAAAACTATAGTCTTCCAGCTGGTGAGTTAGAGGCAGCCATAAGTTAACTACCCCTAAATATGCCTCCTTCTCAACCTGAATGAGCGCTTTGTCCAAACCCTAATCTCTCAGCTCTCCTGGACCCTTTTTGCTCTCTTCCAGTGGGAACAGTCCACTACAGGGCACTCACACTCCTCCTTGAGCTCTTTAGGACCTTTTCCATCACCTGAGACCAATGCAAGTGTTCTTACTACCACAACTCCTGCCCCTTAAATACCCTTTAGATTGCTCTGGGTGAAGCTCCTGGGACAGACTTCAGGGACTCCAGGGAAGAACCTCCCATTGGAGGATGCGGCAGCCTGGACGGGTGACCTGGAACCAACCTTAGGCCCAAGTCATTAGGGAGAGGGATGGTTGCAGGCACAATGGGCAGGGAAGGCTGGATGCTCAGGGTCCAAATGCCCCCGCCCGATGTGTGGGCACTGGAGGAAATGACTGTGAGTCCATGGCCCTAAAGGATTGGATCATTCCTCTTAACTGTCCCTGCCTTCCCCATAGAATTACACATCTACATCCTTTGTGCATCAGGGGTGTGAATAAACGCTCCTGGACTTCTGATTCCATCTGGCTCTGCCCCATTGGTCTGACGTCATTAGGGTCAGGGGAGAGGAGGGAATGAAGCCTAGTCTGCCTGAACACTCTGGCTCAGGGAGGACATAGGCTGTTACTCCTCTTTTCTCTTACTTGCAGATGCTCCAGCCCAGCCCCAGGGCCATAAGTGTTGTAAGTAGATACCCATAAAGCAGACAGAATTTGGCCTTCTATCAGAGCACAAATCTTAAGTTGGATGAAATCTTGTTGGGGTACATAAGAGATGTGGGATGAGAGCAATTGCAAATTTAAGAGTGGGACATGGTTCAATTTTTATATTATTCGTAAACACCTAAAAAATGCTTGAGATTTATGAATGTAAACTACTTAGCACAATGACCTTTCCTTCTACACTTCTTCCTTGTCCACCAGAGGATGGCAGAGCTACTTCACAACCTGGAGTCTCCCCATGAGGCTGCTGACCTCCCTCAGCATCACCCAAAGCCCCGCAGGGTCAGACCCTCACCAGCATTAACTGGTCTACTGTTCTCCTCACTCTCCAAGCTCCCCATGCTGGACTCTGTCCGCACCTCCATCCAACCGAGTGTTTGCCCACCTGAAGGCTGATCCCTCTGCAGACAGCTCCTTAATCCACACTGTCTGTCTTTCATGGGGTGAATGTCTATTCATGCTTCAGGTCTTAGCCAAAAGGCCGCTTTTTCAGGGCTGCTCTGGTGATCCCCAGACCACTTGAGACTCCATTACATGCTTTCCCTTCACAGTCCTTCTCTTGATTAGAATTAACTCCTTAGTTCCATGATTTTCTCTGAGTGCCTGTCTCCCTGTCACAGGGCAAACTCTGTAGCCAGAGCCCCATGTCTTTTCTGTTCTCTGCGAACTTCCCAGGGCTCATACCAGGACCTGACATGTCATGGATGCTCAGTAAATACTCATCAGATGGATGAGGGAAACCTCACGATGGAATCCTGTCACCCGTGTGTGACTCCTGGGGGTTAGAGCATGTTCTGTGTAGACACAGGGGCCCTGGCATCAGCATGAGAGGAGGCCACCAAGTGCCCACAGCTGTCTCAGGGATGGGCCTATACCCCTTGTAGAGTCAGGAGAAGGGGGAGGGGCCTCCTAATAGCGAGGGGTTGGGTCCTCATTCATTCAAAGAAAATCACACCCTCTCCCCATCTCTACCTTGTAAGTGATTACTCTCCCAGGAGGGACTGGGCTGACAGACTGTGTCCTTCCTCTTCTCACAGAGACCTGATCTGGCACAAAATCTGGATTCTCAACCCCAAGTGGACTTACCACTAGGAGAGAATCAGAAGCAACACCCCATCCTGAGAGTCCTTCGTCTGTGAGGACAGCTAGCTATGGTCCCCTGAAGACACCTCACCAGCCCAAGGCATCCCAATGAATGAGGGAAACTTCCCATGCAGGATGGGATGGGAGAAGCAGGATGTGTGTTTGCTTCCATCTCAGAGGGGCTGAGAGTCCCATGGGGCCTCCCCCAAGTAACAGAGGAACCTACAGGATCCCCTGGCTGAGTCTCCAGATGGAGCAGCTCCAGCTCCTGGGCCCTGTGAGGAGGTCTAGAGAAGATGACAGACAGGAACACAGATGACTCAGATGCAACGCACCAGCACTATGACGAGAGAAACACAGGCCATTCTGGGGACCCACCCCACATGCCTTGAGACCTCCCAGGGTGCCTTGGGACCTCAAGAGACCAATTATTTGGCCCTTTCCTTGAAGCCTCAAGGGCAGTGAGCTCCTCCTGAGACAGCACATCCACCAAGCAGCACAGAACACTGGATCAGGAGTCCACTGGACAATGCCTGTCCTCCTCCTGAGCTCATCCTGAGCTGTCATGGAGCTGGGCAGCCTGGGGACTGACAGTGATACAGGACCCTGGATGAAGGACCCCTCAGCCTAGAGAACAGAACTCACCTGTGTCCAGGGCTCAGTGCCAGCTCACACCCTCTGGAGCCTGGTCAGCATCTGTGGTGCAGCCCCTGACGTTGGCTACAAATCTCCTCATGCCCTCCAGGGGGGTGACACTGGGACACACACACACAGACAATTTGCTGGAAATTAACACATGAACCTGGCTTTGACCAAGGACGTGGAAAAGGAACCTGATTTCCATCTCTCCATTAAACAGACCCTTCTGCGTCCTTCTTTCCTTCCTATACTTTCCCACTCACCCCTTCTAGGGGCCTCAGAGCACCCTCCTCTTTCAGGTGCCCCTGTGCAGCTCCCCACTCCCTGCCTGGAACAACCCATGGGGAACGAAGGATGACCTCAGGAAAGTCAGATAGGCAGAGGATAGAGGCCCCAGGATGGGCAGAGAGCACACAGACAGGCTCTGAGTCACCACTCAGCCAACACACAGAGAGGGAAGGTCTCCATGAAACCTTCCCCCGAGAACCAGATAGCCCACAGCCACCTGACCTCCCACCACCATCATCCTCTCACCCAGGAGACACAAGAACTTCCCCCTTCACACCCAGGACCAGCAGCTCTTCCTCAGGCACCAGACAATCTTTCATCCACAGGTGTTTACAGCCTGTTCCAGGCACAATGATATGACACAAGTATCTGCCTTGATGAGGGTCACATTCTATGGGGAAGAAGAGGGATAAGCAAAGGCATCTAGAATGTGATGTCAGGGACTGACAAGTGTCAGGACAGTAACAGAGCAGGGAAAGGTCAGAAAGTGAAGACAAAGGCTCTTTAGAGCAAGTGGGCAGGGAAGGCATCTCCCAAGGATACCCCTGAGAGTGAGCAGAGTGCTGAGGGAAGTGAGGGAGTGAGCTGGGCTGATGCCTGGGGAAGAGTAATGGGAAGAGAGGAAATAAATTCAGAGGGGCTGAAGTAATGGTTGTCATGCTGCTGACTTTGACGAGAAGGAGGCGCACACACAGACACACACTCCAAGTCTAAGAGATGAAAAGACCTCCTCAGGACCCTAGGCCTCATCTTTCTTTCCTAATACGTAGGTCCAAATATTGATTGATCTCTCTCTCTTGCCTCCTAGGCTGACTCTTAACCTTCTGGAACCTACCCACCAATGCCAACTCACTGTTGAATTGGTGCCTTCCAATACTGCCAAAGGGAAGGTTATTCTGCTTGTTCACAGTCTGACAGATAATCTCATAGGCTATATCTGGTTTAAAGGGGACAGAGTAGAGTCCAAACATCAAATTGCATTATATGTAATTGACACACAAGAAATTACCCCAGGGCCCGTATACAGTGGTCAAGAGATAAGATACCCCAATGGATCCCTGCTGTTCCAGAAGGTCTCCCAGAAGGATTACAGGTTACCACACCCTACAAGTTATAAAGAAGAATTTTCACAGTGAAGTAGGAACTGGACAGCTCCACGTATACAGTGAGTGATTTCTCTCTGACCTCTGGATTTGGGTGGGGTGTATTCTACCTCACACACACAGGACTGACAGGCCTGCACTGTGCCTACATCTCCCTCTGCATTATGTCACATGTGGTTGGAGCATTTGGTGCAGGACACACACAGTGGAGACAATCATTTATTTCCTGATATGTTGTGTCACACCCACTGGAGTATAAAGGAAGGATTTTGCCTTCTCACTCCCGACTCTACACCTGCAGCCAGCACATAGTGATGCTTGAGAAAGTCTGTGCTTTAACCCAGATGTAGAGCAAGTGGCCTTATGTTCTCTGAGCGCTCTGATCCTCATGCATTTGTCTTCAGATACACAAACCTGCCTTGTTCTTTTAAGGACTTGGGTTGGCTGAGAGGTGAGAGATGACAACTCTGATTGAAGATGCCTGGGAGGAATCAAGGTCCCACACAGGGCAATGTTCTCTGTTACCTGCATAGTACAGGTACCCACACCTGTACTATAAGCAGCAACTTCAATCCCATGGAGCATGAGGTCCCTGTAGTGTTAATGTGACCCTGAGACTCAGAACACCACCTACACATGGTCCATCAACAGTCAGAACCTGCAAGTAATGTCACATGGTATTCCTATGTAAAACTTTTTTCATAATCACCATACCATTTTCCACAGTAGCTGCACCATTTTACTTTCCCTCCAAAAATGCACAAGGGTTCCAATTTCCAGCACCTGTTGTTTTCTGTTTTTTTGACAGTGGTCATTCTAATAGATCTGAGTGAGTATCTCACTGTAGTGTTGATTTGAATGTCTATTCAAGTGCTTTGCCCATTTTTCAATCAGGTTATTTGGTTTTGTTGTTGTTGTTGAGTTTAGGAGTTCTTTGTGTATTCTGGATATTAACACCATATTGATAAATAATTTGCAAATTATTTTCTCCAATTCCATAGGTTACCTTTTACTCTTTTGATTGTGTCTTTTGATGAACAGAAGTTTTTTTATTTTAACAAAGTCCAATTTATCTATTCTTTTTTGCCTATGTTTACTGTCATATTCAAGAAATTGCCAAATACAATGTCATGAAACATTCCCCCCATATTTACCTCTAAGAGTCTTACAGTTTTACATCTTACTTTAGGATTTGATCCATTTTGAGTTAATTTTTCTATATGGTGTAAGGCAACGGTCCAACTTCATTCTTCTGCATGTGGATATTCATTTTTAACACCATTTGTTGAAAAGACTAACCTTTCTCCATTGAATCGTCTTGGCTCCCTGGTTGAAATCATCTGATCCTATAATTGAGGCTTTATTTCTGGTTCTCTGTTGTGTTCCATGATCAGTACTGTCTATCTGTCTTATGCCAGTGCCACACTATTTTGATTCTTTAGCTCTGTGGTAAGTTTTAAAATTGGAAGTGTGATTCCTCCAACTTTGTTCTTCATTTTAAAGGTTGTTTTAATTATTCAGAGTCCCTTGAGATTCCATATGAATTTTAGGTTGGAGTTTTCTATTTCTGGGGAAAAAAAAGTCATTGGGATTTTTATAGGGATTTTATTCAATATGTAGATAGTTTGGAGTATACTGGCATCTTAAAATTAATCCTTCCCATGCATGAACATGGGTGTTTTCATTTATTTCTGTCTGCTTTACTTTCTCTCAAAATGTTTGGTAGTTTTCAGTGTACACATCTTTTACCTCCTTGGTTATTTGATGCCTAAGTATTTTATTCTTTTTCATGCTGTTGTACTTGGAATTGTATTCTTAATTTCTTTTTGGGGTTGTTCATTGTTATTGCATATAAATGTAATTGATTTTGAGTGTTGATTTTGTTTCCTACAACTTTGCTGAATTTGTTTATTAGTTCTAACATTCTTTTTGTATGGGGAAGGAATCTTTATGGTTTCCACAAATAAGATTATATCTTCTAAAAGCTAATTTTTTTCTTCCTTTCCAATTTGGATGACTTTTATTTCTTCTTCTTGCCTAATTGTTTTGGCTAGGACTCCTGTACTATGTGGAATAGAAGTGGTGAAAGCAGCATCCTTATCTTCTTCATGATCCTAGAGAAAAGTTTTCAGTGTTTCCCCATTGAGTATTATGTTAGCTGTGGGCTTTTCATTTATTACTTTTGTTACATTGAGTAGTTTCCTTCTATTCCTAACAGTGCCTGTCCTTTGTTAAAACTGTAACCACTTCTCTCTAGAGATTTCCTTCCCTGTGATATTCAATCCACAAGCCAGGAAGTAAAAGTCCTCTTCAGAGTGAGAAATCCTTTAGATTAGAAGCTCTCCAGGTCCTAAGGTTGTGAAGACTGAATGGTGGGGCATCCTCCTTCCTTAACAAATTAGTTAACAAGAAGTAAATGACTTCCCACTATATGTAACCTTCCCTTGGCCCCAGAGATGGACACGGCTGGCAAGCCTGCCTTCTCCAACACATACAGAAGTGTATATAAGGAATGTGGCCTGATCCTTTTTGAAGCCAAAGAAAGTTCTGGGGGAAAATCAACGAAAGTTCATGACAGAAAAATTTCATCTGATGATGACATTGTGGGGCATGTGGGATGAGAAGAGGTTCCTGGTGCTGAAATTACAGAGATGTCCATGGGGACTAATCAGGGGTCAACCTGGGATGATATGGCAGTCAAAGGGGGAGGTGCAGCCAGCTCCTTACAGACCATCACCTGAACAGAGACACTCGTCTTCCTACTGAGGGTCAGGACCATTTCTGGGTCACATTTACAGAACTCACTATGGCCCTGTGAGTGGCAGAGATCTCTGAGGAAGGAATGAGGCCCACTCTGTCAGTCACCCCTCTGTTTCTCTACAGACCCAGTGGCACAGCCCTCCATCCAAGCCAGCAACACCACAGTCACAGAACACCATGGTCCTGACATGCCTCACAAATGACACTGGGATCTCCATCCACTGATTCTTCAGTAACCAGAGGCCGCATCTCACAGAGAGGATGGAGCTGTCCCAGGACAGTAGCACCCTCACCATACACCCTGTCAGGAGGAAAGATGCTGGGGATTATCACTGTGAGGTCTCCAACCCGGTCAGTTCCAGTAAAAGTGACCCCAACAGGCTGACTGTTATATATGAGTGACCCTCTTCCCCTCCTACGTGTTATTAAACTGTAAATAGAATTTTTTTCTTAGCTGTAAATTGATGGTCATGATGTACTTTATTTACAGAACTGTTGTGAATAGGCAATGGGAAAAGGTGAAATATTTGAGTCAATAACTCTTCAAAAATGTGAACTGATATTGTCATTATTGTTGGCTCAAGGTCACATTCCACTCCAAATCCCAGCTCTTGTTGCCCTCAGTTGCATCATCTCCACAGTGGAAGGATGGGTAGCGGTCATGGGATGAGGGGTGGGAGCACATGATAAGCTGTTAGGAACCACAGTCCTATTCCTCCTCCAGGGGTAGGTGTGGATGGTGCCTGGACTCTGACATGGACAATGGGAACAGACTGGAGGACACCCATGTGGATGATAACACAGAGATGAAATGCAATTGACCCAATGCAATCTGCCTGCATTGTCCTGGTCAGAGGTGGGATAAGTGTTTGGAGAACACAGGCCTCAAGCTGAGACACTGAGACAAGGCGCACCCTCTGAGTGAAGAAACAGTCTCCAGGGTGGTTCCACCCACATCTACAGACCCCACCCCACCTCAGCCCACCTGGGTGGCATCTCCCTGAAGGCAGCGTGTGAATCAGGGACATGAGTCTTCTGTAGGGAGAGGGAACTCCTGGGCTCAGACCCAGCAATAGAGGGGTACCTGCAGGCCAAGATTTCTCTCCACATGAGGTTCCACTATAACCCCAGAAAGATGTACTCCAGCACATCTGCTCATGGGGAACATAAGCCCAGGGTGAATCATGCTAGAGGTGAGAGCCCCAAAGCACTGAGACATCCCCCACCCTCCATGCCTACACCAGCCCCTGTAGGTTCTGTCCTCTTCAGCCAGCAACTTCCCAGCCTCCAGGCTCCAAGGAATGGCCGTCATCCCTCTCTCAGGGTTGTCTCTAAGTCCAGGAATGCCTGTGGTTCCACCTGGCCCATTTACACATCCAAGGCCCTCAGTGCAGGGTGGGTGATGCCCTGTAGATTGAGGGGGCTCCCTCAGAGAAGAACAGGACTGAGGATCCGCAGGAGAGAAGTACCCAATGTTCCCATCCAGGCAGGTGACTGGCGAGTGAGATGTGAACCTATACCTGAAAATGGACTTTCTCGGAGACTGGCCAGTTTGGGATCTTATTCCCATCACCTATGGGCTAACGGCACCCTGCCCTCAAACCTGGGGCTCCTCCCTGAAGCATAGGAGCCCTGGATGGTCCCTCATTAGGGGAGGAGGGTCTTTCTGTTGTCCTCACCACTCACCTATCCACCTCTCACACTCTGGGCAGATTCTCTTGTCTATCTTGGATTTGATTCTTAAATTAGCAACCTTTATTTCTGTCCTTCATTCATAAAACATGAAAGCTTAAAATGCTATGACAGTCCACATAAAATCCACATTTCTGTGCTGAAACATGAATCTTGGTTGGCTTTCACCATTTCCTTAAGAGGTAAACTAAGAAAGTGACATTAACAATGAACTAGAAGAATAAAACAGGCATCACAGTTACTGATAAAACTAAGTTATCTCTTTGTCCTTAAAAGAGCATTCCAGTGCATTATCGTTTTCACCATGTCAAATGGAATGCCTTTCGGTCAGTATGTGTTCTCCACCATCCTGAAGCAGCTGCCTATCTACAATTTTCATGACCTGGTAGAAATTATCCTTTCTTCCTTTACATCTCAAATACAAGACTAGAGGCAGCTCCTGAACCCTCTCCCAGATCCAACTACCTGTGACCAGCTGTGGAGAGCAGAGGCCTGAGTTTCCCTGGTTCTCAAGACAGCAGAGGTGCCCTCTGCACTGCCTCTGAGCTCAAGACATCCACTTTGTCACATATCCACAGGGTGCTGGCACGAGAGTCCCAAGCAGCATCCTACAGCTGCGATGCCCAGTGTCACCAGAATCCTGCATGACTCACTCAGGCCATGTCTGAATTTGGGGAGCTTCTGGAAGCTGAATGCTCACAGGCACCCACTCCTCCACCCTCTCCTTCAGAACCACTGTGTGTGAGCATTCAAGCCCACCCTGTGCCCAGTGCACCCAGGGTGAGCATAGGTCCCTCCCAGAGTCACGACCACCTGCCAAGATGCCCCAGTACTAGGACCCGCAACTTCCCCCACATGCTGGCCATCTGGGCTTGGAGGCAATTTATGAGGCAGGGGCCCTGATTCAAATACCTAGCCCTCTTCAGGTCTACAAGAGTTACCTGAGGTGTATGCATTTGGTCTACTGGGCACTGCAGAGAGGTTTGGGGCCCCAGGACCTCAAGATCACTCTTCTGAGTGCAGAGGGGCTCTTTTATATTCCCACATAGGTACCCAGCACTTCAAGTCCTCCAACATCAAGGAGAGCCCAGACTCCAGTACTAGGGGCACTGTGCTGAGGCCTCAGACAATGAGGTTTGACAACGAGATTTGACAAGGAACTGCTCTTTGAGAGCAGGGCAGTGAGAGCAGGAGACAGAACCAGGGCGAAATTAAGCCCTAGAAGAGAACCAGGATGGTCCCTTCCTTGTGCCAAGGTGAGAACTCTGAACAAAAGCCTCTATTTCTCTGGAAGATAAGACAGAGCAAGATATCCAACTGTCTCAGTCTGCTGAGCCCCTGCTGTAGGGACAGCACCAGCCCAAGATCCAAATCCTCAGCTGGATGAGGACTCCAACTCCAGGGCCTTGGGCCCTACCTCTGCCTATAGCTGGGGCCACCAGTGGGGCCCATTTTCCACTGAAGACACTCACCTGTTGGGTAACTCCTAAGAGTGGGGGTCCTCCAGGTACCTTTGGAGACTCAAATCCCAACTGCTTTCACACTGTTGGGCTCTTTGTCTCACCAACATGGGTCACTGAACACCTCAGGCCACTTCCACCAGTCCCATGGACAGGGCTGCCAAGCTGCCAGAAGCACTGTCCTTCTCCTGTGGAGCCAACTAAGCAAAGAATTTTGTTTGGAATGATAAGATCCCAAGTCCTGACCATCATGCTCTGCCCCTGCTGCAGATACACTTTTCCCCCTATATTGAATCCACGTTGCGGCCTGACCAACAGAAGATTGTGGGCCTCCTGTAGTCCCAGATGAGACAGGGCTACAAAACCTCCCAACCCTGCCCTCCCTACCCCTGTCAATACTTCAGCCTCCATTTTTGCCAAACCCAAGGGCATCATACTCACAAGAAGTAGCCTGTGTCCCTGTCACCCCCATTCTAACTCAGATCTCAGTTGCCTCAGCCTCTTCTACTTCTGTGATTCAAGTTGCCCCCAGGTTTCTGGCTCAGCCATCAAGGAGCCAGTGGCCACCATGGGTCTTCTGGCCCCTCTCTTCCAAAATTCTGGAGGCCCAAGGCTTCTGTGGGGATGCAGGAGGAGGCCAGGCAGGAACCCTTTGGACATGAACTGTCCTGCTTTCCACACTGGAGAGATATTGCTCCTATAAAAACCCTTGTCTCCCCCCTGCCCACCCACTCCTTCCTGGCTTCTCCCCAGGAAGCAGACTTGCCAGGAAGGCAGGCTTCCTTCTCTACCTCTCCCATTTGGCCAGTTTGTAGACATGGATTTGTTCTCACATAAAATATTCAGAGGCTGCTTTATTATCATGGAGATTGTCATATTCTTTCTTGTTAAAACTCATATAGGAAGATATTTATCTGCAAAATGATTTTCAGCTATGGAACTATGCACATTTTGGACCAGATCATTCTTGGTTGTAGAGGATTGTCCTGTGCATTGCAGTATTTTACCAACATTGCTTGCCTCAATCCAATGGGTAACAATCGTTGACCCGTAAGTCCTGAACAACAACAAAAATATCTCCAGACATCGCCAAATATCTCTGGGAGGAAAACTCAATAAAGCTGATAACACTTGATCTAGGCTAAATATTGTTTTAAAGGTTAAATCCAAAAGAAGATAATGATGAACGAAAAACAAATGAGAGAAAGACCTAACATGTGGCCCAATGCCATTTAAATAAATACAAACTTATATGTGGGGTATAATAGAAAAGATCAGAAACCAGGTAAGAGGTCCATGGGACACTTTGCTTGTTCTCTTCTTTTCATCCAAAGCATCTTTAAATACTGTTCAAACATGAATCTCACGAGTTCCCATCATTATAGGTCAGAATATAAAGCTGTAAAAAAAAGTTAGGTCACACCTCTCATGGAGCTCACTTTCTAAAAGGTGTGGAGACAGAAGATCAGCAAGTAAATAAATATATACCATGTCAGTTGAGGACATGGGCTATAAGGAAAAATAAAATCAATTGATTCATTTCTTCTGAGGAGCCGCAATAGGCATTTGAGTGGGAAATTCCGTGTTGTGTGAGACAGTCTCGAGGCTCTCACCACATTTCTCTCACATTCTTAGTCTTGAAAGGCCTATCAAGTCACTGATAGAGTCAAAATACTCCCTCAAATACACACACACAGACACATGCACACATTTCCAAATGTTCGTGGGGTGGGGAGAGCAGGTAGTGCCATACCTAGCTGAGAAAAACTTCTTAATCTTTATTACTTGTTTCCAGGCTATTTTGTCTTCTCCTTAGGGAGTAGGTGGCTAAGCAGCGGCCTTCCAAGACAAAGTGAACATGTCTGTGACCCACAGGGAATCACCTGGAAAGGATGTGAATAAAGAGGACCCTTCACCTCATGTGCTTTTTCTTATGCTCATGGGAATTTTCCCTTAGCAGAAATTCACCTGAAACTCCAGACCCATTGTTTCCTGGGGCACACAGGGAAGATATTATGTTTAAATTATTCCAACTCTCATCTCTATTTCCTGAGCAAGATCAGTTGAGGTGGTGGAATGTGGTAGGGATGATATTAACAGGAAACAATGAAATCACAAGAGCTCCTGAACAGCCAGGAGAGCGCTGGGCTGTCTTCATACCATGGACAGCTCCCAGCCTCTTTCTCTTTGCAAACACAGGTATGGACAGGAAAACAGAAAATGGGACCAGCTGATGTCCACACAAATATGAGCAAGGAAGGAGTAATCATAGTTTATGGACTCATCGTGGGCGTAACTTCTTCTCAGCCCCCTCCCCAGTGTCCTGAGACCTCCTACCCACTTCAACTCAGGTTCTGGCAAAAAGACACCCATAAAACCCATCAACTCTTCCAAAATGCCACTGTCAGTTTTTCTGTCACCTTCCACCATAATCTTCCTCTCACTTACTCCTTGTCATCCCATTTCCACATACAATGCCCCTCATAACCCTTGGTCCATCAAGACTTGCTCCTGCCTCCCTGTATCGCACAATGTCCCCACTTGGGATGCCCTCTCCCCTTTCTCCATGAACTTGTTTCTTCCCCCTTTTTTTTTTTTTTAAAGATTTTATTTTTTTCCTTTTTCTCCCCAAAGCCCCCCGGTACATAGCTGTATATTCTTCGTTGTGAGTCCTTCTAGTTGTGGTATGTGGGACGCTGCCTCAGCGTGGTTTGATGAGCAGTGCCATGTCCGCGCCCAGGATTCGAACCAACGAAACACTGGGCTGCCTGCAGCAGAGTGCGCGAACTTAACCACTCAGCCATGGGGCCAGCCCCTGCTTCTTCCCCTTTTTTACAGCCAACCTAATTGGACATTTTGTCACAAAGTCCCAACCTCCACCAGTGGACACAATGGGCCGCCTCTGAACTCCTTCCTCTGACTCTCTCCCTTTGTGCTGTGACAACACGCTCAGGAACAGTTACATGTGTCCTATGGATCCCTGAGTTCCCATTGTGATTAGTTGTGGCCCCATCACTCCTACACAAGGACCAGAAACAGGTAAATGGCTATACAGATGTTTAGAGAATGAATAAGGGAAAGAAAGTGGATAACTGGGTGACACCTCCTTCTGCTCCCATATAATTAATACGGGAGTGCTGTGAACATGAAGAAACGGACATTCACATGCACTCCCAGTGGTGCATTGGTGCCGGTTTTATACAAGATAAGGTGTAGTTTCCTCTCCTAAATATATTGTTTCTTTTGAGATAAAATTCACATAAGCTAAAATTCACCATTTTGAAGTGTACAGCCAGGGGAATGTGGTCTATTCAGTCCTACCAGGGTTCTACTGTGCTGCAGGATAAACCCAGGGTAGTGAGAGTCCTACACTGACTGTCCCTGTGGGTGAGAGGTCAGAGTCCTTCTCTGGCCAGAGGTCGGTGACCAGAGCACTAATCTGAACTCTGGTCAGATGTCTGGTCCCAAGCCTGACAGAGGGTAAGCATCACCTCATGTCCACTAGAGGGCGACAGCAGAACACGCAAAGGTGTCTGTCTCACTCAGAGCCACACACACCACATACCACACACCAGACACACACTCAGGAATTGCTAGACTCACTTCACCCACAAATGTCCTCAAGTACCTCAAGCATGGAGCCAAGGAGGAGAGTGACCACCATCCTTACACAAAATGATAGATATGCCTTTGCTGGAAAAATAATCCCAGTCCCCAGGAGAATTGACATTGTTTCCCAGTGTGCACCACCCAGGCAGAGCTATGCTGAGAAGACATCGGTCCCATCTGATGGGGTAGAGGTGAGTCTCCTATAAGTAGAAACACTGCCGAGTTCCTTCTCCCTGCTCCTTCCCCACACAAGGACCTGCCCAAGGAACCTCAGCACCTTTTTCCCTGCTGGAACCTCATGGGCATCATGACTGGGGTCTAGGCTGGGCTGACCCTCACATGAAATCCTTCAGTGTCTTCTGTTCCCATAAATCTGTGGGGTATTGGGGCCCTTCTTCAGACCAGGCTCCCCTCTGTCTCTTTCCTCTTCTACTTGAGGGGAGGCAGAGGGCCTCCTCTCATCAGCAAATGAGTCTCCCCTCTCATCCTCATCTGTCATTTCCCTTCCATGACGTTCTTCTGCACTCATCTAAGAGGATAACTTTTCCATAGACCTTTAACCAAGGCAACCCCAGACACCCAGCACTTCCCCCAAATCCATCCCGTGAGCCCAGGGAGCAGCTGGCAGTTAGGGCTCCAAGGACATCCACCTGCTTCATAGCCTACCTCCTTACACTGGGATTTTTTCCACTTAGGCCCGAGTTTCCTTCAAGTCCAAAGCCTCAGAACGAAGGACCTCACACTCCCCCTAAGGCAAGGAACATTCCCAAGGAAACAGACACCCCAAGAGATAGGACTCTCCAGACTGACCAGAAGGCCATGTCCATGGGCAATTCCTCAGCTGGCTCACTACCCTCAGCCACTCTAGGAGCCTGGGCCTCTGTGTGGGGTATTCTCTCCCTCTTCTGGGGTTCCATGACCTGAGACACCCCAAGGAATTCTCAGAGAAAAATACCTCCAAGTCCTCTCCACTCAACTCACCAGGTCACTTCTAAGTTTTACATCTGTGTCTGTATAACCTTCCAGAACCATGAAGTCTCTGCATTATAGAACAGACCATTCACTCAGAAATAGAGGAAAAGATACAAAGCTTAGGGATATTGGAATGTTGGTGTGTATTTATCATTTAAGACTTGCCCATCAACTTTACGAGAGTCCTGAGGACACACTTTCACCATGACTGTGAGATACAAGTTTGTAAGGGAGCCCCAGTATCCTTGAGTGTCTCTGTGATGGCTCTTCTCTGTAGGTCAGAAATTAGAAGGGTAACTGCTGCCACTGAATTGGGAAACCTAAACACAATGGGGGTAACTGGTAGCAGGGCCAAGAAATGGCACTTAATCACCAAAGGCAAGGTGGACCATGGTCACTATACTGGACAGCAGAGTCAAAGCAGCAATCAGAATAGTCTGACTCACAGAGACCAATGGCATTAGCTAATTGATCATGGTGTTCCTAGAAATAAAATGGATGGGAAAGCTACTAAATTCTTACCTGATTGTACAAGCAGAAAAATTCTAGGTCAAGTGAACAAAAGTCAGACTTGAGTTATAGAAACAGTGTTACAGCCCCTCAATCAATTCCCAGACTTGAGCTAGTTTACAGACTCAGAACCATTTAAGTAATTGGGAGGCCAGATCTTCTTGATGAAGGATCCCACTATATTGCCAAAATGTATACTGCTAATCTTTCTCCCAGCCTTCCTTCAAGAGACCTATGGCCTTTTGCCAGGATGATTGTGCATTGAGGAGAAGGAAATAATCAGACTTCAGGGGACTGCTGGACACAGGCTCAGAACTGCCACTAATTGCAAGAGACCCAAAATGTCACGGTGGCCCACCAGTCAGAGTAGGGATTTATTGGAGGTCAGGATGTCAAAGGAGTTTCAGCTCAGAGTCATCTCACAGTAGGTCCAGTGGGTCCCCAAACACAGTCTGTAGTTGTATTCCAAGTTTTCGAATGTATGATTGGAATAGATATATTCAACAGCTGGCAGAATCCCCACGTTGGTTCCCTGATCTGTGGAGTGGGGCTATTATGATGGGAAATATCAAGCGGAAGCCACTAGATCTGCCTCTACCCAGGAAAACAGTAAGCCAATAGCAATACCACATTCCTGGAGGGACTACAGAGATTAGTGCCTCCACTGAGAACTTGAGGGATGCAGAGGTGGTGATTCCCATCACATCTCCATTCAATCCTACTATTTGGCAGAAGACAGATGGATCTTAGAGAATGACAGTGCATTGTCATAAGCTTAAACACATGACAACTCCTATTGAAGCTGCTGTACCAGATGTGGTTCCATTGCTTGAGCAAATTAACACATTCCCTGGTACCTAGTATGCAGCTATTAATCTGGCAAATACATTTTTCTCCAAACCTATTACTAAAGACCCACTGGAAGCAGTTTTCTTTCAGCTGGAAAGACCAGAATACACCTTCCTCATCCTATCTCAGAGGTCTACCAACTCTCCAGCCTGTGTCGTAATTTGGTTTGTAAAGATCTTGATAGCCTTTCCCTTCCACAAGACATCACACTGGTGATACCATGGCGATTGGACCCAGTGAGCAAGAAGTAGCCAGAACTCTAGACTCATAGGTAAGACATTTGCATGTCAGAATCTGGGAGAAAAATTGACAAAATTTCAGCAACAAGCTACCTCAGCGAAATTTCTAGGGGTCCAGGGATGAGGGGCATATCAAGATATCTCTTCTAAGGTGAAGAATAAATTGTTGCATCTGGTCTCTCCTTTGACCTACAAGAGACACAATGCCTAGTGGGCCTCTTTGGATTTTGAGGCAACATATTCCTTATTTGGGTGTGCTACTCTGGCCTATTTACCAAGTGACCCAAAAAGCTACTAGTTTTAAGTGATACCCAGGATAAGAGAAGGCACTGCAACAGGACCAGGCTCTGTGAAAGCTGCTCTGCCATTTGGGCCGTATAATTTAGCAGATCCAATTTAGCTTGAGGTGTCAGTGGCAGATAGGGTTAGTGTTTGGAGCCTTTGGCAGGCCCACATAAGTGAATCACAGGGCAGGTCCTTAGGATGTTGGAACAAAGCCTTGCTCTCCTCTCAAGATACCTACTCTCCTTTTGAGAATTAGCCTTTGGCTTGCTACTGGAACTTAGTAGAGACTGAGTGCTTGACCATGGGCCACCCAATTATCGTGCAACCTGAGCTGCATATTCATTGGGAAAAAGGAAATAATCAGACCTTTTGGGGCTTACTGGACACAGGCTCTGAACTGACACTAGTTCCAAAATGAACCAGGTGTTGTCTGACACATTAAGCCATAAAGCTGGGAGTGCACAGCAGTACTCCATCATCAAATGGAAGGGGTATATACATGATCCAGCCTGAGCAGGCTCTGAAGGTACAAGCAGGTTACATGAAGAAGTGGCCCAAATGCCCATGGCCCCACTTCTGCTACACTGTCTTCTCTCTCCCAGTTCCCTACAGCCAGCTGATGGAAGAAAAGATGACTCAGGCCTGGTTTACAGATGGTTCTGTGGGATACGCAGGCATCATGTGAAAGTGGACAGCTGCAGCACTACAGTCCCACTAGGGGACTCCCCTGAAGGACAGCGATGAAGGGAAATTTTCTCAGTGGGCAGAACCTCAGGCAGCGCACCTGGGTGATTATTTTGCTAGGAAGGAAAAATGGCCAGGTGTGTGATTATACGCCAATTCATGGGCTGTGGCCAGTGATTTGGCTGGATGCTCAGGACTTGGAAAGAACTTGATTGGAAAACTGGTGACAAGAAGATCTGGGGAAGAAGTATGTGGACAAACAACTCAGAATGCTCATCATTCACCTCAGCAGGGAAGTATTTTAATAATTAAGTAGACGGGAGGAGCTGTTCAGTGGACACCAGTCAGCCACTTTCCCCACTCACTCCTGTCATTGCCTGGTGGCTCATGAACAAAGTAGCCATGGTGGCAGGGATGGAGGTTATGCACGGGCTCAGCAACATGGACTTCCACCCAGGACAACCTAGCTACGGCCACCGCTGAGTGTCCAGTCTTCTAGGTCAGAGACCAACACTGAGCCCCCAATAAGGCATCATTCCCCTGGAGTGATCCGCCAGCTACTTGATGCAGGCTGATTACTTCTGTTGTGGGAAAGGCAGTATTTTGTTCTTATTAGAATAGGCACTTATTCTGGACACAGATTTGCCTTCCCTGTACATAACGCTTCTGCCAAAATTACCATTCATGAACTCACAGAATGCCTTATCCTCCATCATGGTATTCCACACAGCATTGCTTCTAATCAAGGGACTCACTTCATAGCAAATGAAATGCAGCAATGGGCCCATTCTCATGGAATCCACCAGTCTTACCATCCTGAAGCAGCTGGCTTGATAGAAAAGTGGAATGGCCTTTCGGAAACTCACTTACAGCACCAGCTAGGTGGCAATACCTTGCAGGGCTGGGGGAACATACTCCAGCACATGCTCTGAAGCTGTGTCCAACATGTGGTGCTGTTTCTCCCATTCCCAGCATTCTCAGGTCCAGGAATCAAGGAGTGAAAATGAGAGTGACACCACTCTCTATACCTATACACTAGCAAAATTTCTGCTTCCCGTCTACATGACATTATGCTCTACTGGCTTAGAGGTCTTAGTTCCAAAAAGAGGAATGCCTCCACTGGGAGACACAATAATGATTCCATTGACACTTCAAGATTCCTCACGCTCAAGCTACCCACAAAGTGCAAAACCTTGGAGAGGGCCAATCTCAGCTTCCTCCTTCTTCCCTCACAGGGGTCAGAGGTCAGAACAAATGAGAGGCTAGTGAGGCCCAGAGAGTGTGAGGGAGCAGCAAGCACAGAATCAGATGCCTGGAATGGGAGCCAGTGAGGCTACTGGCTGAGGCTGTCCACAGGGGCCCAGGGAGAAGGTGGTACAAGAAAGAAACCCCAGGAATGGAGAGACATGAAGAGAAACAAACAGGCACTGTGAGGGTCGAGGCTGGCTGCTGCGTGGGACTGTGTATGTGAACCATCTCAGGACCAGGCCTTCTCCATTCACAGCTGATATTGACAGAGATTGCCAACAACAATCCCGGATCAATGTGGACTTAACAGTTAAGAGTTAAGCCATGGGCACAGGGCGCACATTAGGCACAGGTCCTAATAAACAGGAGAGGAAGCAGCTCCCACCTCACTTGACCCAGGGACACAGAGGGGTGTGTGGTGCTGTGTTCCCAGAATCAGTGTTCTTGTTTGGTCACCAGGCCCTGGGAGTGAGAAGGGAAGCTGACTTGGCCATCCTTCTCTCTCAACTCCCCTAACACAGACCTTCCCCTCCTGACACACCTAGTTCTCTGTTCCTCCTTCTCCCCATAGAACCACCAGCCAGTGCTCCAACCACACACATCGCTTCACCCAGGGGCATGCATGGTTAACTAATGGAGACAAACACAAACTGATATATATTCCCACGATTCTGAGTTTGGTGACATGCACTGTGGGAAGAGGCAAGGCTAATGAACTTATGGCAACAGTAATTGGGACTCACAGAATGGAATATGAAGGAGTATTAACATGACATGTGACCCATGTAAAATGTCTATGGATTGACAGGCAGAGCTGCATGGCATGGGGCCTCTGCCTTCTACACTTCCCTCCTCATCCAGTAGAGGGAGGGAGAGCTACTCAGCATCCAGAAGCTTCCCCAGGGGGCTGCTGATCGCCTTCAGCATCACCCACAGCCCAGCAGGATCTGTCCCTCACCAGCTTCACTCAGCCCACTATCCTCCTCACACTCCAAGCTCCACACACTGGACTCTGTCAGCCCCTCCATCCAGCCAGGTGTCTGCCCCGTTAAAGGCTGGTCCCTCTGTAGGCAGCTCTTCCCTCCACACCCTTCATCCTTCACTGGGTGAACATCCACTCACACTTCAGGTCTCAGCCAAAAGGTCACTTTCTCAGGGGTGCTCTCAGTCATCCCCAGACCACCTGAGACTCTATTACATGCTCTGGATGGAGCAGAAATTGTCCCTTTGCAGCCCTTCTCTCAAATACTTTTAACTCATTAATTCCATGATTTTCTCTGAGTACCTATCTCCCCATTACAAGGTAAACTCTGTGATCCCAGGATCCACATGTATCCTCTTCTCTGTGGAGTTCCCAGGGCTCAGACCAAGGCCTGACACATCACAGATGCTCAGAAAATACTCATTAAATAGATGAAGGAAACAAGACAACAGAAGCCTGTCATCCCTGTGTGACACCTGGGGGTCAGAGCACATTCTGTATAGACACAAGGGGACTGGTATCAGCATGGGAGGATGCCAACAGGGGTGTCTCAAGGATGGGCCTCTCCCCTTGTAAAGTCAGGAGGACAGGGGCCTCCTAAAAGTGAGGAGTCAAATCCCCATTCACTCCCAGAAAATGACACCCACTCCCCATCTCTACCTTGTGAGTGACTTCTCTCCCTGGAGAACCTGAGTCAGTGGCCTGTGTGTTTCCTCTTCTCACAGAGACTTGACATGTTACAAACTCTGAATTCTCAATATCAGGTAGACTTACCACGAGGAGAGGAGGGAGCACCACTCTAAGCTCAAAAGAATCAGGGGGTGACTCCCCATCTCCAGGATCCCTAGTCTGTAGGGACAGCTGGCTGTGGTCCCATGAAGGCATTTCACCAGCTCAAGGTAACCCGGGCAATGAGAGGAACTTCCCATCCAGGACAGAACAGGAGAACCAGGATCTGCATTTGCTTTTATCACAGAGGGGCGGAGGGTCCCATGGGGTCCTCCCCTCTCCTAACAGAGGACCCCACGGGATCCCCTGTCTGAGTCTCCAGGTGGAGCTGCTCCAGCTCCTGGGCCTTGGGGTGAGGCCTAGAGCAGATGACACACAGGGACACAGTTGACTAGATGCAACACCCCCGTGCTATGATGGAGGAAACAGGACATTCTGGCCGGTGTCCTCTCCCAAAAGCTTCAAGACATACCCCACCAAGACATCTCAGGAACAGAGAGCTCATCCTGAGATAGTATATCCCCTGGGGAACAATTCTTCTGACACTAGATTAGGAAACCTGTGGATCAACTCTGTCCTCTCCCTGGGCTTACCCTGCACTGAGATGGAATCAGGCAGCCTGGTATTCCCAAAGCACAGGACCCAAACTTACCAGCCTCTCAGCCTAGAGGTCAGAGCCCACCTCTGTCCAGGGCTCAGGGTCCGCTCACACCATCTGGACCCTGGTCAGCATCCCTGGTGCAGCCCCTGACATTGGACGCAGGTCTCCTCATGCCCTCCAGGGGGCGACGTTGGGACACAGAGACAACACACAGGAAATTAACACATGAATGTGGCTTTGGCTGAATAGGTAGAGAAGGAGCCTGATTTCCATCCCTCCCTTTAACAGACATTTCTGGGCCCCTCAGACATGCCTGCTCTGTCTGGCCCACTCCTTCCAGGGTCCTCAGAGCACCCTGCCCTGTCAGGGGTCCCTGTGCAGGTCCCCACTCCCTGCCTGGCACTACCCATGAGGAAGGCAGGTGAGCATAGGAAAGTCAGCCAGGCAGGGGACAGAGGCCCCCAGGATGGTCAGGGAGCACATGGACAGAATCTGAGCAACAACTCAGCCAACAGACATGGAGAGGGGTATGATCTCCCTGAAGCCTTCCTGGAGGACCATGGATCCCACAGCCAGCTGATCTCCCATGACCCCCATCCTCTCACCTGGGACATGCAGGAAACCTCCCCCTTCAGACCTGAGAATTGCAGCTCCTGAGACACCAGGTACTGGTTGTCTGTCCTGGAATCAGAGGCCAGGCCGGTGTCACCTCACCAGTCATCACTCAGCTTGCCCCTTTCTCACCCCTAGTCATCTCTGTGACCATCCCGTTGGGAGTAAATCCAACCTTCCCAGAGCATCTGAGGACACTGGGAAGACCCTGGTACCCAGTTCAGTTTCTCTGTCAAAAGAGATAATCCTCTGGGTTTGGAAACCTCTGAGCTTCTGTGGGGTGCTGAAAGACACCAAACCCAGGACACAGCCAGGCCAGTGCTGGGGCCAGGTGGGCTGTCCTCTGAGGACACAGGGGTCCCCATCAGCCTTGCTATTGAAAGTGCTCCACAGGCCAGTGTGATCAGCATCACCTGAGAGCTTGTTAGATGCAGACTCGGGTCTACTCCACACCTGCCGGGTCAGAATCTGCATTTTAACAGAATCTCCTGACTCTGAACAGGAGAATGGGAGAGGCTGTCCCACCCCCACAAAATGGGGTCTCAGCCTTCCTGGGTAGCCACAAACCTGGGCAGCTGCTAAAGTAGCATTTCTTTTGTCACCTAGGCATTCACAGTCCTTACAAATTTCCACAGGTGATTCTGACACAGAGCAAGGGTGACATCCTTGTGACAGGAGTTCCTGATGTAGCCCAAGGACTCCTGCTCTGAAGGGATAAGTCAAATGTGAGAGAAAGGGCTGCAGTGGAGACTGACTATGCACCCTGAGTCAGAGTTGTGGGGACTACCCAGGACACCAATCCCCAGGTTTCTGTTTGTCCAAACAAGGGTGTGTGTGTGTGTGTGTGTGTGTGTGTGTGCGTGTGTGTGTATTTATGGGATGAATCACAACTAAACAAGGAGAGGCCTCCGCAGTTGCCAGGAAACCAAAATGTAGAAGGAGGACACTAGGGAGGCTGGAATGAAAGGAGGAGAGGGAGGGACCCGAGCAGAGACAACACCCCCAGTGCATATGACCCGTTAGGCATCCCTGCCCCTGGAGGAGGCTCAGCACAGAGGGAGGAACGACGGCAGAGCTGAAGCATCTGGACAGAAGTGTTTGTGAGAGTTTCTGGAGCCCAAGCTCTTCTCACAGAGGGAGGGACAGAGCAGGCAGCAGACACCATGGAGCACCCATCAGCCTCTGCCCACAGAGGGCACATCCCCCGGCAGGGGCTTCTGCTGGCAGGTAAGAGGGGATGATTCCCTGGTGTGGGTGGGAGGATGGGAGGACAGAGACCAGCTGGGGTCTCCTGGGGAGGACGAGGCTCTGAGAGGAGACAGAGGACTTCTGTTTGGACCTGAGGGGAGGGAACATGGGAGGTGAGTAGGATGACTGGAGAGGGCTCAGCATCAGGAAAATCTTAGTGAACTGGAATTGGTGAGGGGCAGGAAAACCTCAGTTGCTGTATTTTTTCAGGTTACATTTTGAAAATAAGATAACTATGTCAGAGTGACACTTCCTAAAAAAACATAACCGGGGCACTAAATATTGTCTTCACTAATAAACCTCAGAAACTGACAAATAAACACCACAAAATGGAGGGCCCTGGGAACACTCATTCATACATCCACAGGTGTTTGCAGTCTGTTCCAGGCACTGGGGGAACAACAAGATCAGACAAGTCCCTGCCCTCAGGAACTCACATTCTGTGGGGATGAGGAGAGAGAAGCAAAGAGATCTAGAATGTTATGTCAGGGACTAACAAGTGTCACGCAGGGTACAGAGCAGGGAAAGGTCAGAAAGTGAAGACAGGGGGTCTTTCAGTAGGTGGTAGGGAAGGCATCTCCCAAGGATGCCCCTGAGAGTGAGCAGGGCACTGAGGGCAGGGAGGGAGGGAGCTAGGTAGACACCTGGGGAAGACTAATGGGAACAGAGGAAATAAGTTCAGAGGGGCTGAAGTAACGGTGGTGATGCTGGTGACCTTGACCAGTGGGAGACACAAACAGGCACACACTCCAAGTCTAAGAGGTGAAGAGACCTGCTGAAGACCCACGGACACATCTTTCCATCCCAATACATAGGTCCAAATATTAATTGATCTCTCTCTCTTCCCTCCCAGTCTCACTATTAATCTTCTGGAACCCACCCACCACTGCCCAACTCACTATTGAATCGGTGCCGACAGATGCTCTTGAAGGAACGGATGTTCTTCTACTTGTCCACAATCTGCCTGAGAATCTTTTAGGCTATGTCTGGCTGAAAGGGGAAGGAATAGATCCCGATCAACAAATTGTAATATATGTGATAGAAACACAAGAAAATACCCCATGGCTTCTATATAGTGGTCGAGAGACAATATACCACAATGGATCTCTGCTGTTCCAGAACGTCACCCGGAATGACACAGGATACTACACCCTACAAGCCATAGACCAAGATTTTAACAATGCAGTGGGAACTGTACAGCTCCGCGTATACCGTGAGTGATTCCTCTCTGACCTCTGGGTGTTGGGTGGGGTGAATTCTACTTCACATACACAGTATTGGCAGGCCTGGACTGTGCCTACATCCCCCTCTGCATTATATCTCATGTTGGGGTTTGAGCATTTAGTGCAGGATATACACAGTGGACATGAACCTCAAAAGATCAGAATACCCTTCCCAGAACCCAGCCCTTACAGAAATTCCCTGCAGAGAGAAGGACCAGTCTGATGGGAGTAACTTAGCAGAGG
Organism: Equus quagga; assembly: GCF_021613505.1. Classification (NCBI taxonomy): domain Eukaryota; kingdom Metazoa; phylum Chordata; class Mammalia; order Perissodactyla; family Equidae; genus Equus; species Equus quagga. Next base: position 95,009,610 of record NC_060279.1, on the reverse strand, counting down.
GAGATCAGTCTCAGTCCAGTCCCATGGGCCCCTCCCCGTGAACATGACCCTAAGACCCTGCACAGCTCAGTCTGGGCCTAGCCTGATGGGCCCCCTGGGATTCTCATAGAGAAGCTCAGCCCCGTGAAGCCTCTGCTCAGAACGCTGTCCGAGGACTCCTGACTCCAGTGACCCCAGGGACCCTGTGCCAGGGTTAGACTTTGGCCTCCTGGGCAGGGATGACTGGGAGCAATGATTTCCTGGCTGCCCAAGTCAAGGCTCCTGAGCTGGACACCAGCCAAGGCTCGGCCCTAAGAGCCACATCTTCATCAGGGCAGAGCCTGATCCTTCACCTGAGACTTAGCATGGAGAGCATAGATTGATAAGGTCTCCAGGCCATTAGCCAACTGCCCTGGAGGTACAGGGACCTCCACAAGATGGTCACCACCCCCAGGAAGGAACAGAGAACCAAGCATGCTCTGGGCAGCTCCTCATCCACCATGGATCAGGACCAAGGAGCTCTCTTGAATACCGTTTATTTGGGCAGATCATACATAGTAAGCTTTAGGTCAGGTATTTGGGGATGTTTTAAGATTAATTCTCAGACAACATGGCAATCCAGAGACCATTTACCTGATTTTATTCAGGGGAAACCGAGGCACAGTGACATACAGTCACTGAATCAGGGTCACACAGACCATGAACAGCAGATCAGAGTCACAGCAAGATCTTTGCGCAGCCACAGCCTCGACCTCTCCACTACCCCAGGGGCCTTATTAGGCATCTATGGACTCTAAGATCAGTTGTTGGATCAGATCCTTTCTTTTTAGGGATCCACAGCTCAAGGTAGATTTTCTGGTCTGGAGAGTAACAGGAAATGGAGATTTAACCTGTTTTTACTCAAGGACTAAATTACCTGCATCAACAATCAAAATTGGTGCCAGGAATGTCCAGGCCTCCCCCTCAGGTGGCCAATCCAACCTCCCTGCACAGGACTTGAAATCCCATATTTGTTTCCTGATGTGTTGGTGTCCCTCCCACTGGAGCATAAAGGAAAGGACTTTGCTGTCTCACTGCCCACTCTACACCTGCAACTAGCACAGGTCCCAACAACTCAATTGCTCTTTCATGAAGGAGGGAGGGAGTGAATGGTCAAGGAATGAATGAACGATCCATTGTCTCTTCATAAACTGGAACCTGGAAGCAGAAGCCTAGGAGGTTATGACCACACTTGTTCCCTCTCTCTCTAGGGGCTGAGATCCATGTTCCAACCCTCTGACCACCAGCCCCTAAGGCCACTCTGAGAGGAGAGTTACATGACTGTGGGGCTTCTCAGCCATGGCAAGGTTTTCAAGGCTGTTCTAGTCCTGCCCCTGGGGAAGCCGTGGGCTTCGGGTGCCCGGAGTCTTTGAAGTCACTTGTAACCCCCATTGCTCACAGCCTTAGACATTTCCAGCTCTCTCTCTGCTCCTTCCATGTCCCTCATCTTCCTCTCCCTTCATTCCAGCTGGGACTGCTCCTGCTCTGCACAACTTCCTGCACTCTTTAGTCCTCCCCAGATTCTCCCGCTAATACCTGTGGTCAGGCCCACCCTCTGAGGCAACAGTAAAGAACACAGAAATCAGTGGGAAGGCAGCCCCTTGAAGCTCCATCATGAGCCAACTCCTCAGATCACCAGGAGAACAAGTTTCCGCTGTGCCCCCATCCAGGGCTCTTTCCTTCCATGATGTCAAGTGGAACACACCACATAACAGGGTCGTGTGACCCCTCAATCTACTCGTTACATGACTCAACCAGGGAGTCAAAGGCAGAAGGACAGGTCTGCAGTGCCCAAAAACTCATAAGCTCATTTCACCCCTTTGACTCCTGACTCACATCCTCATCCTGGTAAGGATCCTGTTCCTCCAGTGGTTCCTGAGAGCTTCCCAAGGTGGGGCTAGCCAGACCCTGCACCATGTGACTGGTTTACTCCCCATTTGACACACATAGGTCCTCATGATGACACCTTTACCATAGGGTGGGATGCTCTTAGACGGTGAGATCCACCAGCCACTGTCCTTTCACTTAGATGCTGCCCAATTTGGATGAATTTGATCATCATGTTTCCTGAGGTTGAAAGAAAGCCACATGCAAGCATTGGACCGTCTTCCCATTTTGCCTGACTGTCCATATAAATGGATGACGGGGACCTCTTTCCTAAATTTACTAACATAACACATATCATTTCAACTAATTTGGTAGCATTCCTTGCTTTATATAATATTGACTTGTCAGACCTGCCCTCAATCAATTCTGTCCTCGTAATAAGACTCGCCAGGCTCTCTCTATCCAGGGAGCCACTGATTGATTTCAAATCCACTTTAGCATCTTCCTTTGATCAAAATGTGACCCTGGTTGGACCTCAGAACTTGTTCTATGATCTTTAGTGCTCTCTAGAGATATTCCTCCAGAAACTGGTCTTAGATCTTTGGGGAATTAATATTAATTTTCAATATAGAAACAGTTTTACTTCTCCTCAGATTTCTGTCCCATAACTGTGTTTACAAGTGTTCCATGAGGGCTAGATTCCCTCCACTCACTTTCTATCCGTCACCCCTTCTGCATTTGAAAATATCCACTTGTATTTCAGGAAAGATCAACATGGTCCTCACTGCCCTCTGCTGTGGGAGAAAAGACTTTAAAGACCAAGGGCAGAGCAGATGGCTCTGCTGCCAAAGCCAGCCAGCTCCTGTCTGTCCCCATCATTCTTTTCTGGATCATTTCTAGTCTTCACTCTGCTCTACCCTTTATGGAGTCACTGTCTCATGCCAGTCACCATGGAACACCCAGGCAGGCCTGTCCCACTTCATGGCCCTGCAGCCTGAGTGCTGAGCTGACCTCCAGGTTGCAGGTTGGCTGAGAGGTGAAGATGCCTTTGGAGGAATCAAAGGTGCCACACAGGGTAATATTCTCTCTGTTATCTGTGCAGCGGAGTTAACCAAACCCAACATCACATGCAACAACTCCAACCCCGTGGAGCACAAGGACCCTGTAGTGTTAACATGTGAACCTGAGACTCAGAACACCACTTACCTGTGGTCGATCAACAATCAGAGCCTCCCGGACAGCGCCTGGCTGGAGCTATCCTCGGACAACAGGACTCTCACTTTACTCCGTGTCACAATGAATGACACAGGACCCTATGAGTGTGAAACCCGGAACCCAGTGAGTGCTCGTCGCAGTGACCCATTCTACCTCAATGTTCTCTGTGAGTAACTTATGTCCCTACCTGACCCAGGGGGTCTGCCCAAATCCACACTGCCAGAGGCCAAGCTACATCCGTCCCTCTCAGGTTCAAATAAACAGACCCTCAACCCTGGACACCAGGCTGGCCATGAATTCCCGTATGAGGCAAATCTCGGCATGCCCAGCCTTGAGCCAAGACTAGGATGGGTAGAAGAAACAGGTTAATGTCTCAGACTCAGGATGAGTGGACACAGAGGGGTCATGGTTGGGAGTTTTTAAATCAAGGTTGTGACCTGGCTCAGAAGGATACTATGGCACTTGTTCAGATCAGGAGCATGCCCCTCCCTCTGATTACATCACATGCGGCTTTATTCTCTTTGCTACAGATGCCCCAACCATTTTGCCCTCAGACTCTTATTACCATCCAGGGGCAAACTTCAGCCTCTCTTACCATACACCTCTAACCTGCCCACACAGTATTCTTGGCTTATTGATGAGATGCTCCAGCAATCCACACAGGAGCTCTTTATCACTGCGAATGACAGTGGATCCTATACCTGCCTTGCCCATAACTCTGTCACTAGTCTCAATAAGACCACAGTCAAGACTATTACAGTCTCTGTTAAGTGACTCCCTCGCCCATCAGCCCTGGGGTCTGGGGTGGAGTTCTGTCTGGACTTCAGAAAAGAGCCTCTAGGGAGTTATTTCCCATCCTGTGTCTGTGGACACAAGCAAACCCCAAATCTCTCCCTGAACCCTCCCACTTCATCTCTGCAGACCATTCTTTGCCATCCTCTGATTTCCCAGGGCAGATGTGTGTCTAGCCTGGAATGTGGGGAGAGGGTTCTCTCAGCCCCAGAAAGCCCCACATAGTGGAGGTGGCTTCACAGAGGAAGAAAAAAAAGGCCCTCCTGCTCTTGGCTCGCCTTATGACTGGCTCTGCTCTGATGCCATCTGTGGTGGGACAGGGCCATGTAGAGGAGGTACATGGGGGGTCTCTCACCAAACTGGCCAAATTGTGCCACCCATTGATACCAGATCCTTTCTCAGGCCAGGATGCAGACAAATGGGAAAAGAGAGAGCCTCAGTGAAGACTCCTCTGAGCTGTGTCCTCGCTCTGAGGTCAACAGCTGTATGACACTATATGACACCAACACTTACATATACCAAAGGAGAACAGTGAATGATGGTGCACACTTGGAAAAATAGGTAGGTTCTTCCATGAAGTCCCTTCATGGGATGGAAGGAGCAGAGCCAAAAAGTTTATAGTTTATACAGAGAGCTAAGAGTACCACCTTTTTGTTAAAACTGTGACCACTTCTTTCTAGAGATTTCCTTCTCTCTGATATTTAATCCACAGGCCAGGAACTAAAAGTTCTATTCAGGCAGTGAAATCCTTTAGAATGGAACTTCTCCAGGTCCTAAGGTCATGAGGACTGGCTGGGCCATGCTCCTTATCTAATAAATTATTTAACAAAAAAATGCCTTCACTTCTCTATTTAAAGTTACCATACTAAAGAGCAAGCCTGATCACTCATAAAGTCACAGAAATATCTAGCAAAGGGTCACAAAAAACCCAACAGGAGAAAAATTCCACCTGCTGATGAGGAGGCTGGATACGTGGGCTGAGAAGAGGTTCCTGGTGCTGATACTTTGGAGATGTCCACGGGAAACAAGCTAGGGTCATCCTGGAGTGATCTGGGGGTCAGAGAGGAGGGGCAGCCCTCTCCCATCGGGAGGGAGGATGCCAGGGATTACCAGTGTGAGGTGTCCAACTTGGTCAGTTCCAGAAAAAGGAACATCCTCAGACAATGTGAAATGTAAGTGACCACTTGCCCCATCCTGCATCTTCCTGGCAAGATGATTCCACCAATGTTGTGTGAAATGGATAGAAGTCACAGGGGGCAGAATATCAATCAAGAGACCATTGCAGTAAACAAAACAGCAAAGTAGTTAAGAGCTCAGTCTCTGAATCAAATATACTAAGTTTCTTATCATGGGTCTGGCATGTACTGTGTGACATTTCACCTGATTCTTTTTTTTTTCTGTTACCATTTTTTCATGGTAAAATATTTTGTGGTAAAATGTTCACATGATTTACCATTTTAACCATCTTTAAGTGTACAGCTCAGTGGCATTAAATACATTCATATTGTTGTGCCAGCATTACCACTATCCATGTAGAAATTTTCCATCTTATTGTAGTAAAACTCTGTACCCTTTAAACAATAACCCCCCACTTCCCCACCCCAATTCCTACCAACCATCATTCTACTTTCTGTCTCCATGAATTTGATTATTCTTGGTACTTTGTATAAGTGGAATCATACAGTATTTGTCCTTTCACGTCTGGCTTTTGTCACTTAGCATAATGTCATCAGTGTCCCATACATATTGTAGCATATATCAGAATTTTTCTCCTTTTTAAGGCTGAAAAATATTCCCTTGCATGTACATGTCACATTTTGTTAATCTTTCATCCATCTGTGAACTTCTGCTTTGTTTCCACCTTTTGGTTGTTGCTAATAATGCTGCTATGACCATGGGTGTTCAAATATCTGTTCAAATCCTTACTTTCAATTCTTTTGCATATATACCAGAAGTGGAATTGCTGGATCAAATGGCAATTCTTTGCTCAATTTTCGGATGAACTGCCATACCATTTTCCACCATGGCTACACCATATTGCATTCCCACTAGCAGTGCAGAAGTTCCAATTTTTCACATCCTTGCTGTCCTGTTTTCTTTTGGGGGATTTTTAATAATAGCCATCCTAATGGGTATAAGGTGGAATCTCACTGTGGTTTTGATTTGCATTTCCCTAATGATTAGTGATATGGAGCATCTTTTCGAGTGCTTATTGGCCATTTGTATATCTTCTTTGGAGAAACGTCTATTCAGTTCCTTTGCCCATTTTTAAACTGGGTTGTTTTTTGTTGTTTTGTTGAGTTGTAATAGTTCTTTATATATTTTGCATGTTAATTCTTGTCAGATATAGGATTTGCAAATTATTTCTCCCATTCTGTTGGTTGTCTTTTCACTTTCCTGAAAATGTTCTTTGCTGCACAAAAGTTTTTAATTTTGATGAAGTCCAATTTATCTATTTTTTCTTTGTTGCCTGTGCTTTTAGTTTCTTATCCAAGAAATCACTGCCAAATTGAATGTCATGAAGCTTTCACTCTATGTTTTATTCTAAAGGTTTTGTAGTTTTAGCTCTCACATTTAGGTCTTTGATCCATTGTGAGTTAATTTTTTGTATATGGTGTTAGATAAGAGTTCAACCTCATTCTTTTGCCTGGATATAAAGTTTTCCCAATTCATTTGTTTTAAACATAGTCCTTTCTCCATTGAATGGTCTTCATAACCTTGTCAAAAATCATCTTACCATATTTTGAAGGATTTATTTCTAGATTTTCTATTCCATTGGTCTATATGTCTGTCTTTATGCTAGTACCACACTTTTGATTACTGTAGCTTTGTAGTAATTTCTGGAATCAGGAGAAGTGTGTCCTCCAACTTCTTCTTTTTCCAGATTGTTTTGGCTATTCAGAGTCTCTTGAAATTCCACGTGAATTTTAGGATGCATCTTTCTTTTTCTGCTAAAAAATGTCATTGGGATTTTGATAGCGATTGCACTGAGTGTGATCACTTTGGGTAGCATTGTCATCCTAACATTATTAAACCTTCCAATCCACAAACATGGAATGCCTTTCCATTTATTTTTGCCTTCTTTTACTGCTTTCAGCAGTGTTTTTGTAATTTTTCAGTTTTTAAATCTTTCACCTCCCTGGTTAAGTTGACTCCTAATTGTTTATTCCTTTTGATGCTATTGTAAATAAGATTTTCTTAATTTCCTTTTCAAATTGTTCATTGTTCGTGTATAGAAACACAACTGATTTTTACATGTTGATTAGTATCCTGGAGCTTTGCTGAATTTGTTTGTTACTTCTAAAATTTTTTGTAGGATCTTTAGGATTTTCTACATATAAGCTCATACCATCTGCAAACAGAGATAATTTTACATCTCCTTTCCGATTTTGTTGTCTTTTCTTTCTTTTTCTTGACCAGTACTTCCAATACTATTTTGAATAGAAGTGGCCAAAGCAGGCATTCATGACTTGTTCCTGATCTTAGCAAAAACTTAAAAGTCTTTCACCATCGAGTATGATATTAGCTGTGGGTTTCTTATACACAGTTTGTATTATGCTGGCTTAGTTTCCTTCTATTCCTAGTTTGAGTGTTTTTTTCATGAAAGAATGTTGAATTTTGTCAAATGCTTTTATTGATTCAATCTCCTCACAAATTATAGGTCTATTCATATTTTTTATGTCCTTATGATTCTATCTTTATAGGTTTTGAGTTTCATAGAATTTGTCCATTTATCTAGGTTGTCCAACTTGCTGGCATACAATTATTCATAGTAGTCTTGAAATTCTTATTTTTCTGTAGAATTGGTAGTAATGACTCCACTTTCATTCCCGATGTTAGTAATTTGAATCGTCTCTCATTTTCTTAATCTAGTTATAGGTTTGTCAATTTTGTTCATTTTTTTTGAAAAATCAAAAAGTTTTTTTGGTTTTATTGATTTTCTCTACTGTTTTTCCATTCTCTACTTTATTTATCTCCACTCTAATCTTTATTATTTCCTTCCTTCACCTAGCTTTTGGCTTAGTTTGTTCTTCTTTTCTAGTTCCTTAAGTTGTAAAGTTAGGTTGTTAATTTGAGATCTTTCCTCTTTTTTAGTGTAAGCATTTACAATTATAAATTTCTTGCACAAGATTCTTAACTTCTCTGAGACTTAGTGTTCAACTGAGAATTGCAATAAGAGTACAGTCGGCCCTCCACATCCACAGTTCTGTATCCACGGATTCAACCAACTGAGGATCAAAAGGCTTACTATAGTTGCATCTATACTGAACATATGCAGACTTTTATTTCTTGTCATTATTCTCTAAATAATACAGTATAAGAACTATTTACCTAGTATTTATATTATATGAGGTATTACAAGTGATCTAGAGATGATTTAAAGTATATGGGAGGATGTGCATAGGTTATACTCAAATACTACGCCATTTTATAAAAGGAATCTGAGCATCCACAGATTTTGGTATCCACGGTGGGGCAGAGGGTGGAATCCCGGAATCAGTCCCCCATGGATACTGAGGGATGATTGTACCTGTTTCATGGTATTGTTTTAAAGACTTAACGTAATATTCAATTAAACCTTCCTCAAAATGCCACATGCAGAGGATGTTTCATAAGTGTTAGCTGCTATTATTACTACTATTATCATTACTTCCTATGACATCAGGAAGTCCTAGAGTCAAGGACTACCTGATTCTAGATCCACCTTTTACTAGAAATATGACTTTGGATAAGTTTTTACACCACTGTAACTCTGGTTTTTTCATCTGTAAAATGGAAATAATGTCTATGTGATAGCTTTATTACATGAATCAAATGAGATATATGTAAATTATATAGCATAGAGCCTGGCACAGAACCTCATAATAATTGCTAACATTAGCATTATTCATCAGTCTTGAGCTGAACGGTAGGCGGCAACAGAAACGAAAAAGAAGAAATACATGCGAAAGGAAATATATACTGAGGGGAGTGGAGGTATAACACAAAAAACCACTGGGACATGATTACTGACTAAATGTAGGAGAGAAAAAAAGTTGAGTGTAAAGTTTTCATCCTGAATTATAGCCAAGATAGGATGAGACATACAAGACCTTTATTGGTGAAAATGCCTGTAAAGGAAAATAGAGCAGTAGTAGGAGGATCCTAGGAGATTCCTCAGACCACAAAGCATGATCTCTGTGAAGGAGAAAGAGAAGGAAGGAAGCTTTAGCTTGCAGTGCAGTTCTAAGAGAGTGTCTAGAAGTCTGACAGGGAGTCCTTGAGCTAAAGTCACCCATCAGGGGAAAATCATTTTTCACACAACTGAGACTGCTTTCATACCCTGGCCTGGAGCCTGTGGGAAGGGTGGTCACTGTGCATTGAATGGTGATGGTGAACAGAGATGATGAATTCAGAGTGCACTAGCCCAGGCTTTCTGTCAATTAAGTCCCCACCACAAGAGACCTGAGAGGGACAAATTCATGGCTGCCACACCTGGTACACAGAGAAAGATGCAACCATGAAAAGGTGGGAAGTTGTAACATACAAAAAGAGCCATCAGCCTTTCTCACATATCCAGAGCCTTCAAAAATATCTGAGTGCAGAAGGGCCAGGAGGGAATTGAGGCAAGTCTGACCACCAACTTAGAAATACAGTGAGAGAAAAAATTTGCAGGGACATAGCTGGCTAATCACCTCACAGCAACCTTCCCACAGAAAATGTATTCCTTGAAGGAACAAGCAGAGACTACTCCATGTTGAGAGATGTTTCCCAGCGTATGCCCACTGTAAAATAATGTCAGCTTCAGCCATTCTTCTCTTTTCTTTCCATGACAGATGATCCAACACAAAGAAATTCTGCTGGCCTCTCAGCTGGGGCCATTGGTGGCATCATGGTTGGAGTCCCAGCTGTGGTAGCTCTGATAGTGGTCCTGGTGTACTGCCTGTGTATGAGAAAGACTCGAGAGTATTATGGCCCTTTTTAGAGTTTTGCTTTCTCAAAGGTGAGCCACCATGATTGGGAGGGAGAAGGAGACTTCAACTTTCTCTCTGGGCCTGCATCTGCTCCTCCTCTTTCCTAAATTTCTGCTTCTCAGCACTAATTCCTGCAGCTCTCTTCTTCCCTGGTCTTCATGCTTCCTATACCCCGCTGTCTGTTGGACATGACTATACCAGTCCCCATCTGGTTTAGAGGGGGCAGATCCAATTATGTTGCTCTGCTCCAAGTCAGGGAAGCCAAGGTCCAAGAAGGAAAACAAATTAGGAAATTAAAGGAGGGGCAGGAGAAAGCGAGTCATGTGCTCTGGGGACCATAGCAGCAGGAGAGACAGTTAAAAACAGGAAGAGAACCTAAGAAAAAGCAGAAACAACCAAAGGCCTCTTATGCAATAAATAAAGTGAGAAAAAAACAGCATCTACTTATGAAAGGAGAAAGGTGTCAGGGTAGAAATAGGCTCAGAAGCAGTTGATGAAGAATGGACCTAAATGTGCACATCCAGCAAACAGGAAAGGAGTAAACACTAGGTGGAATCATGGGTAGACTGAGGAAGGAGGCCCTGAGTGGAAAGGCAGTACCCACCATGGTATAAATGAACATTGAGGAGTCCCCAGGAATTATCTGCTGACAGTGTCCTTCCTCATTCAAAGAAGAAAGATCCTATGCCTGGAAAAAGCAGTCATGGTGTCTAATATTTATTTAGGGCAAGTTACCAGCATGATCTCACAGAGGACAAACCCTCAGCCTCCAAGCACAATAAGTAAAGCCATTCACCCAGTGAGAGCTGGTATGTTTCACCACATGCCCTGCCCCAGCAGGGAATCCTGGATCCCTAAACCACTCCTTACATTCCGACTTTTGAGGGGATCTCCACTTCACAACCTTAAGTTGGCATAGGTCCTCACACCCTTCCTAGCCATAACATATTCCCCTGACACATAGCTCCAGGAGAGATACTCACTCTGCCTAGGCCAGGCAGGCCTGAGTAAGATGCATATGTTCCCAGGAGTCATTTTCTCATCCTTCCTCCTTCTGCCTCCTGCCTCTTCACAGATGGAGGCATTGTCCTTTGGTGAGACTTTCCCTGTCTTGTGGTGCTCTGGGTGCTGTGGGCCTCAATGACCCTCCTTGACACTGAAGACTGTTTCTGAGAAACACATCAAGGAAAAAATCAAGGCATTGTGGCCTGGAAATCTTCAGAAGTGGACTGAGCCCTGCTCTAGCTCTACTCCTGCCCCTCCTCTGGTACTAATGCCCTGGATTTAGACCACACCCTCTGGGGGAAGTCAACTCCTTAAGTGATCATGGGCCACCTCCCCACTTTACCTTTCCACCACCTGCCACCTCCTTCAACTAGAAATCACAACAGCTTAGGAACACTATCGTTCTAAGGCCATAAGTCAGCTTTGCATTTCCATGGGTTGATAACTCTTCTTTTGCTTCCCCAGGTCAGGGCCACTCCGACAACTCCTCTAACAAGGTAAGCACAGACAATTTCACTGGTTCACTTTCTCATGGAAATATCTCTGTATAGAATGGGTTATTCTTGAAGACACCAACGTGAGACCAGGTTTGGGTCAAAGTTCCTCGATAGAGCAGCAAAGAAAGAAGTGTCGGTAATGACTCCCATGAGTCTACCTCATTGCAAGCATGTGGACTTTGGAATTATCCCCATGCTGTGTTTGAATCCTGGCTGAGACTCTTAGTAGCTCTGTGATCTTGGACAAGTAGCTTAACCTTTCTGATCCTCAGCTTTGTCATCTGTAAATGGGCATGCGAATACCACAATCTCTCTCTTCCAATGATCATTCAGAGGATGTTAGCAAGCAGAAATCATGGGTGATAAAAGCCCTTTCCAAAGCTAAAAATTTCAAAGTGGTGATAGCACATGGTACTGGATTCACACTAGACCAGGTGAGGGCCTGACCTATGACACTGATTTAACTGATCGATGCTCATGCCTTTCAGATGGATGTAGTTCTTCCCTGAACTTCAATGTCCAGGGATCAAAGAAACCAACTTCAGCCTCCCCACCCCCACCAGCCACAGAAACAGTTTATTCAGAAGCAAAACAGAAGTACTGCAACCTGCCCTGTTCGCTGCACTGCTGACTTACTCCAAGCTTCTCATCCTCATCACTGGAAGGATCCCTTTACCCTCAAGGAAAAGAGAAAGAAGCCTCTTCCCCCCCTCAACTTCCAAATGAGTCACCTCCAGGCTGCCCAGTCACAGCCCCTCCCTTCAGTGACAATACATGAAAAGGTACAGCCAGGAGTCTGTAGGAAACCCAACCTTCCTAGTCTTTGAAATTTGGCAAAGCAGACCTTAGGAAAGAGTTGCCAGAACCTCCCACCCCTCCCCCTCTCCTGACCTAGACTTGTTTTAAACCTGCCCATTCAGAGCACACTCACCTTCCTACCTTAGTCCTGTCTTATCCGAGTCTAACTTGAATTTGCCATAACCTTGAGAGATATGTCCTTATCTGCTGAAATGCACATGCCTGAAAAGAACAGAGGAAAAGGAAAAGGAAAAGCTTCTTCTATCCCTCTAAAGCCCAGGTTGAACCCACCAGACACAGGAAAGCAAATGTATAACCTGTTCTGAACTGGGAAATTCTACACCTTTATCCACTGCAAGGGTGTCTACGTGTAGGGCCAGGACCTAAGCACCTTGCTGCTTGGCTGGAATACCACCTAACCCTTTGGCAAGCCTGTCTTCAGAGAACTCACTAGAAGCAACTAGGAAAACTATTTGCCAAGGTCCATAGGCAAGTCTTAATGGAAAATGCAAAAAAAAAGGGACACACGTTTTAATCACTTTAAGAGCTTTATTCAAGTAAATGCCCACAGAAGGAGGGGTTACAACTTTAGGGAGGAGGCAAGTGTTACCAGAGACAATCTGCTGAGAATTTGGGAAAGAAATCAGAGAGCTACCCTTCAAATATTATTTAAATGATTGTTAAAGAATGCACAATTTGAGGTAGTGGGTTTTTCCCTGTTCTCTGAGACAATCTGCCATTTTAATTTTTGTAACTGCTTATTTATGTGAGGGGGTTATTTTTACTTAGCTTAGCTGTGTAAGCCAACCTGACTGCCTTAGGTTAAAGAAGCCACCAAAACCCCTCAAGTCCCCTTGACCAGGAGCTCCTCAAGGCTTTTATGTCAGGGGCTCCAAACAGAAAAGAAGAAGCTGTTTTCTTCATTCATGGCTAGAAATGGATCTAACTCAGTTTCCAGGCATCTCAGGCCAACCACCAGCCTCCATTGTACCCCATGTGTCTGCCTGTGCATGTCCTGTCTGTCTGCCCCACTCCTTTTCTCAGGAAACCTCAACCCCTGCCAAGGTGCATTTGGTCCTTGAGAAGTGGGAGCACCTTGAAGGGGACATTATCACTCCTGCCACTGGTATTGTTTATAATCTAGAAAGCTGAACTGGTGCTGACGCCCTTAGGACAGATGGGGAATATTATAACAGGATCTTAGGCATCTTGAACAGCCTCTGAAATTTCTTTCATCTCATGAGGTCTATGAGTCCCAATGTGTCTTAGGATAAAAGGAAGGCAAGAGAAGGAGGGGCAAGTGCACTTCCCACCCAGCCACCTTCTACACAGATGGAATCTCTTTGGGGCTGTTGAGAGGAAGGTTTTATTCAATACTAAATACTTGATGTCATGCTGTGTCTAAGAGACCCCTCAAAGTTAGGAGTTCTCTGTGCTCAGGTACCTCTTTCAGGGTTTTCTATCCCTGACACACACTGTATAGACTTCCCCTCATCCACGTTATTCTGTGTTATTTAATTTTGTTTAGCTAAGGCCACTTTGGAATTATTTGTAAATGTGCTCTATATTTATAATAAAAATTATTTATCAGACATCAACATGCTGCCTCACAGTTGATACTGCTTTAGACAATGACTTTTTTACAGTCAGAAGCAAGAGAAATGACTTAACTGGGCATCAGAGTAAGCCTATTTCTAAGTCTACAGATATTTGATCTAGTGATCAGAGAATTACCTAAATAAATTACCTAAATTACTTGCACACCTGCTAACAAAGTAGGTCTATCTAGAACGAACAGGCCACAGCTCCAACCTGCCTGAAAGAAAATGCCCATTTTTCTCCCACAAAGATAATTTCACGAGGAAGATTTCAACCAGCCTCTTCCTCAGGGACAAATAACCTTCCCACACAGGTGGCTCCGGTGAATCAAATGCAGTATTACAGCTTTCACGCATGAGAGTCTCCACAGGTTCAGTCATATAAAAACCACTCTAGCACCATCTATCTTCCTTGTTCCAAGTTCCTTCAGAGGGTCAGATCTCTTCTGACATGAATAAACTTCATTTATTAATTCCACTAAGCATTAACCTATTATCTCATTTCCTTTACTTCCAAGAAATTGAAACATATGTGCTGTCTTTCCCCTTCCTCATCACCTCATTTCTCCTGGGCCTCTGCCGGAGTGCCTCCAGACCCAAGACTGCTAGAAGCAGCATAAAATCAGTGTCCATCTCTTGGTGAAATTCAAAGATATTTTCACGGTCCTCACTTGTTCTCTTTTACAAGATCTAGGACCACAGACAACTTTTTCCTTCTTGGATGCCCTCCTCCTCCCATCCACAGCTGATGCACCGCACCCCCACACCAGATTTAGTTCTAGGACCCTGCTTGTCTCCCTCCATCACTCTGTTTCCACAGTTCAATGACCTCTCTGCAGGTGCCTCCTGCATCTCTATCTTTAGCCCCTACTACTTCCCAGAACTCATGACACTCACATCCAAACGCCCTCAGCCCTTGCTCTTTTGTTTCCCAGATTCAATACATCATCAAATCCTGTTGATTCTTTTTCAAAATCTCTCACTTGTGTTGTTCTCTCCATTCCCATAAACCTTAATAACCCAGGCCCTCAACAACTCTGCTGCTAGAAGTACAACTTGACTTCTTGTCTCTGTTTCTCTACAGATGTCTTCCTTGCATACTGCTGCCTCATTACCTTCCTAAAAACTGGTTCACTCTCCTACTTAAGAATCTATAGTTGCCTACCCTGGCCAACCAGATAAGTTCAAAACTTTTCCTCTTTACTAACATTTCTTACTTTCTTTACCACTACTCTCTAGTATAATTCCTCCATTCTAATTAGCTCTATCTCCTTACTCATCCCTGCCCCTCCACCTCATATACACATGTAATTTTTAGTCCCTGTGATATCCCTGAAAACAAACACCAAACAGGGCAATGTTCTCCCCGTTCTCTCACAGAGGAGTTACCCACACAAGTCATCACAAGCAACAACTCCAACCCCCAGGAGGACAAGGACCCTGTAGCATTAACATGTGAACCTGAGACACAGAACACAACCTACCTGTGATTGAGAATCTTTTCCTGATGATCAGTTCCTGTGTTCACAAAATCCTGTTAAGAACCTACTGTGCCTCGAGTGTCAGTGTTAGACTCCATAAAAGATACAGAAATGAGAAAGGCAGGGTTCCTATCCCAGGGAACATAAAGCCTAAGACAGGAGGTAAGGCATGAAAAATTATTATAATACAAAGATAGAAAGAGATAAATGCCACAAGAGAAGACAGAGAAACCCAATGGGAAATATGGCTACACATTAGAATGACTGGTAAAATTTTAAAAACAACTGATACTCAGTCCCCATCCACAAATCCTGATTTAACTGGTGTGGGGTGGAACCCAGGCAACAGTAATTTTTTAAAGCATCCCAGATACTTTTAACATGTGGCCAAGATGAAGAACCTCTGCTATAATATGTGTGACTTGAGCCTACAAGCAGTGGTTTTTAGCTAAGAGTATGAATCAGAACTACCTAGAGAACTTTTTCAACATACTTAATAAACCTATAAACCATGCCTGAAGAAGGTGATACAGTATGTCTGGAATGAGACTTGGGCTTGTAAATTTTGAAAATCTCCCAGGTGATTCTCACATATATTTCATGTTAGGAAACACTGACCTGAAACAGGTAGGATTGAAAAACTTGGGAGTTGGGGAACATTCTATGAGGTGGGCATGAGATGAATAATGTATTCTGCAAGGCACAGAGAAGTACTCAAAAAGGAATTATTGGCAAATAGCTTAACTTTAAAATACGAAGTATTGTGAGGATGGGAAACAACTGGTATTCTTACATATTGCTGATGGAAATATAAAATGGCACAACCTCTCTGGAAAAGACTTTGTCACTTTAATATAAAGTTAAATACACTTATACAGTGCAGCAATCCCACTCCTAGGTATTTATCCAAGAGAAATGAAAACAGATATCCACACAAAGAGTTATACACGAATGTTCACAGTAACATTACTCACAGTATTAAAAAATGGGAAACAACCCAAATATCCCTCAACATGTGAATGGATAAATAGATAGTGTTATATCCATAAAATGGAATACTAATTAGCAATAAAAAGGCACAACCTTCTGCTAAAATAACATAATTAATCTCCAAAACACTACGCTGTGCAAAAGAAGCCAGACACAAAGGAGCACATATGATATGATGCCATTTAAATGAAGTTCAAGAATAGGCAATAGTAATTAATGGTGTTAGAACTCACCATAGGGGGTGGCATTAACTACAAAGGTGCACAAGGGAGCTTTTTGGACTGATGGAAATGTTCTACATCTCAGTGCAGGTGGTGATTACATGGGCATACACATTTACCAAAAACCAAATTGTAAACTTAAGACCTGTATGCATTTCAATGTATTTTAATTTTATTTCAAGTTTTTAAAGTAAAATAAACAAAGGAGCAGCTAATTCAATCTATCAGGTACAAAACATCCATTTACTAGCTCAGAGAATTCAGTTCCTTGAAGTTATAAGACTGAGGTCCCCATCGTCCTTCTAGGGACGACTCTCAGCTACCAGTGGTTGCTCTTAGGTCCTAGCCACAAGGCCCACACCATCTCAGCAATGGAGAACATCCCTTAAATTGAATTCTCTCTTACACTTCTAATCTCTCAGATTTCCTTTCTGAAACGAGTTGGAAAATACTGTCTGATTTTTTTTTTTTTTTTGAGGAAGATTAGCCCTGAGCTAACATCTGCTGCCAAGTCCTCCTCTTTTTGCTGAGGAAGAATGGCCCTATGCTAACATCCATGTCCATCTTCCTATACTTTGTATGTGGGACGCCCACCACAGCATGGCTTGCCAAGCATTACCATGTCCGCACCCAGGATCCAAACCGGCGAACCCCAGGCTGCCGAAGCGGAACATGCAAACTTAACTGCTGCCCCACCAGGCCAGCCCCATGCTGTCTGATTTTAAATGGCCTGTATGATTAGACTAATTGCACTCAGATAATCTCTCTTTTTGTTAAACTCAAAGTCAACTGCTTAGTAACCCTAGTTACATATACAAAATCCCCTTTACCACATAACGTATCACAATCACAAGCATGATATCCCATCATATTCAGAGTCTGGAATGAGTGGTAAATTTTGGGGTACTATCTCAGAACTCTGCCTACCACAGCACCATATGAAGCTGTTCATGCCCTCAAGTCATTCCTTCAGGGTTCTGTTCTAAAGAAATAGCAAAAAAGCCAAACATGGCCAGTCCAAACTCAAACTGAGATAACAAGAGACTAAGGACAAAAAACAGAGACAAGAAAGCAACGGCCCATATTCTTCTAGCCTGTGAATGTCTGAGTCACAGATACACTCACTGCCCCCCAACCTTTAGTAATGATCACAGGCACTGATGGTAGCCAGCATCCCTGTTAATCCCTAACTAAAGTTGTCAGAAACCCAAAGCCATCCCAAGAAACCAACCACAAATGACAGGCTCCACAATCCAACCAGGACATTTTATGGATTCCTGAAGATTCATTCATTCAACACACATTTACTAAGGATTTACTGTATGTCAAGCACTAAGCCACGTGCTGAAGAGAACATGCAGATTGAAAAATAAAGTCCTTATTTGGAACTTTATTTAAACAACTCTACTGTAAAAGAAAGGAATAAAGAAAGATGGGAAGGGAAGGTAAAAAATTATGAAATAATTGCAGAAATTTGAACATTGAATATTTTATAGATTGAGGAAGTATTAAATTTTAGTGTGATAGTGGTATTGCAGTTATGTTTTCTAAAGAGCCCTGATATTTTAGTAATACAACTGAAATATTTACAGATAAAATGATTTAATGTCTGGGATTTGCTTCAAAATACTCAGGTTTGGAGAGGAAAGTATAGATGAAATAAGATTGGCCATGAAATAATTGTTGAAGCTATGGGATGAGTACATGTAGATTGATTATATCATTAGCTGAACTTTTGCACGTGTTTGAAATTTCCCAGGAAAAGTCCTTGCTCTCCAGAAGCTTCTAACACAAGGAGTCAGATATTCCAACAAATAGAATACTACATAGTTAAAATAAACAGAAAGTGCTGGTCAAGCTCCAAGGACAGTGACTGCCCCAGGGTAGGCAGAAAGAGTCACGGAAGACGTCACAGGAGCATCCCCCCCTTGACCAGCATCTTTAAGGAAGAGTATCTCAGGCACAAGGGCAGCCCAGTGGTACAAAGTCATGCAGATGGGCAGCCACAGAGTTTCCGCATACTCTCTGGATGACTTACAAGAGGCCATGTTACCTAAGAGCATGTGTTCCAGAGCCAGACCACCTGTGCTGGAGTTCCTGCTGCTGAATCCCCACTGTGAGACTTCAGGCAAGCTATTTGCAATGTCTTTGGGCCTCAGGTTCTTTACCTATAAAACACAGATTATAACAATACGTATTCACGGGGTGTTGACAGGAGTCAAAGAGTTAATCCAGGTGTAAAACACTTAGAAAGACAGTGGGTAAGCAATAAATGTTAGCTGTTAGTAGTGGCAGCAGTATCCCAGCCCACAATACCACACATTTTGCAAACCTCATCTAATTCCTATTAGTCACTTATCTTCTCTTTGTCAGACTGCACACTTGTAAAGTAGGGACTGTGTCTTACTTATCTCTGTATCCCCAGAACCTAGCCTAAGGCCATGCTCATAATAGGCACTGATCAGGCAACTCTTCTTTCAGGCAGCAGGGGAGAGACCATCAAAAGCCTCTGTCTAGCGCCCTCATGATTCCCTTATGGACTATACCCTAAATTCCTACAATTCTATGGCTTCTGTTAGCTTCCTTCCTTGTTTCCACCTCCTCTCTCATTCTGCTCCAGAGATGTGCATTCACTAACGGTGCTCTCTGGCCCCGTCCCTGGCAGGTGTTCCAGTGCCTCCATTCTCTCTCCCCCGACAGCTATATTATCTAAACAGCCTCTGCATCACTTATTCTGAGATTAACAAAGAACGAAGGGAGGCTGAATTTCTAGACCATTGGCCTGATATTTGCGAGAAGCAGAATCCTCTGGAAAAGAGAAAAGCAGATAAGATGGTAGCCAGAACATAAAGCCATCAAACATAGCTGCACCTTTGAGGAAATCCCGTAACACATTTATACAATCAGCTAGCATCTTGCTGGGGTTTGGGGGGGTTCAGAAACTGCTGGGGAGGAGAGGGAGACATGATGAGCAGGGAGCCCAGCTTTTTTTTTTTTTAATGAACAATTATAAAGCAAACCTTTATTGGACCAGCACCCAGGTCAAGAAACAGAACTCCACCCTAGAAGACCACTGGGGCTCCCTCCCCGTGGTGCTTCCTCCTTTTGGCCTTCCTGACTTCTACAATGGTCATTTTCTTCATCTTTTTTTTTTTTTTTGATTCTTTTTTTATTGCAGTAACAGTGATTTATAACATTATATAAATTTCAGGTGTACATCATTATATATTTCGATTTCTGTGTAGATTACATCATGTTCACCACCCAAAGACTTCTAGGTATATAGCAATCTATATTGAGTTGATGCTTTCGTTAGTTTGACCTCTTTCTAAAAGCTCTACTCTTTTAATCCCCTCCTCTCACATTTTATGTTTTTGATATCATATCTAACTTCTTATTTTGTGTGTGTGCATTCATTACCCTCTTATCATTGAAATAAGTAATTTTAGTACTTTTGACTTTCATATTAGCTTCATAAGTGGCTGATCTGCTACCTTTACTGTATTTTTGCCTTTACCAGTGATTTTATTGCCTTTTTTTAAATAATTTTCTTATTCCTATTTGTGGTCTTCTCTTTCTCACTTAAATAAGTCCCTTTAGCATTTCTTGTAAAACTGGTTTCTTGGTGATAAACTCCTCCAATTTTTGCTTATCTGGGAAACTCTTTATCTCTCCTTCCATTCTGAATGATAACCTTTCTGGGTAGAGTATTCTTGGCTGTAGGACTTTTCTTTTCAGTACTTTAAATATATCATGCCATTCCCTTCGATCTTGTAAGGTTTCTGCTGAGAAGTCAGCTGATAGCCTTATAGGGTTTCCTTTGTATGTCACTTGTTGCCTTTCTCTTGCAACTTTTAGGATTCTCTCTTTATCTTTAATTTTGGACATTTTAATTATAATGTGTCTTGGTGTGGGCCTCTTTGAGTTTATCTTGTTTGGTGTTCTCTGTGCTTCCTGTACTTGGAGGTCTGTTTCCTTCCTTAGGTTAGGAACGTTTTCAGCTATTATTTCTTCAAACAGATTCTCTGCCCCTTTGTCTCTCTTGTCTCCTTCTGGGACACCTATAATACAAATGCTAGTGTGCTTGATGTTGTCCCAGAGTTCCATTAGACTGTTCTTATTCTTTTTAATTCATTTTTCTTTTATCTGTTCAGCTTGGGTGATTTCCTCTAGTCTTTCGTCCAGCTCACTGATCCGTTCTTCTGTATCATCTACTCTGCTATTGAGTCCCTCTAGCAAATTTTTCACTTCCAGTATTGCATTCTTCATTTCTTATTGGTTCTTTTTTATATTTTCCACTTCTTTGTTGACATTCTCACTGTGTTCATCCATCCTTCTCCCAAGATCAGTGAGCATCCTTATGACTTTTTGCTTGAATTCTCTGTCATAGATTGTTTATTTCTGTTTCATTTAGTTCTTTTTCTGGGGCTTTGTCTTGTTCCCTTGCTTGGAACATATTCCTTTGCCTCTTCATTTTGCCTCTTTCTCTGTGCTTATATCTATGTATTAGGTGGGTCAGCCACATCTCCTGATCTTGAAGAAGTAGTCTTATGTAGGAGACACCTTTTGAGGTCCAGCAGTGTGCTTCCCTCTCATCACTAGTTCTGAATGTTCCAGGAGTGACCCCTGTGTGGACTACATGTGTCCTTCTGTTGTGGCAGGGTTGCTCCTGCTGCAGGGTTGCTCCTGCTGCAGGTGCCCAGGGAGTCTAGGCTGTCCCTCTGACCAGGTGGTTGTAGTGCTCAGCTGCATGTGGCAGCTATGGACCCTTCAGTAAGTTTATCAGGTTTGGGGAGCCCCAGCACAGCTGGCTGCAAGGTCTAATAGCACATTCCTGCTGCAGTTTTTCTAAGTGAGTAGGCCCTAGCATGGTTGGTTACTTGGCTCAGGGGCTTATAACTGCTGTGGGCCTCCAGCCTGCAAGGCTGTTGTCAGCTCTCTCAGGATTACAGCTGAGTGGGGCTGGCCCCAGGCATGGGAGTACCCAATTGTTTCAGGCTTTGGAAGGTGGGGCTGATCCCCTATGTGGCTATCTGAGAGGCATAGGTCTTCATAGCCCAGCTTTATGCTAATTTGATTTTTTTTTGAGGAAGATTAACCTTGAGCTAACATCCGCCGCCAATCCTCCTCCTTTTGCTGAGGAAGACATGCCCTGAGCTAACATCTATGCCTATCTTCCTCTGCTTTATATGTGGGATGCCTGCCACAGTATGACTTGATAAGCAGTGTGTAGGTTTGCACCCAGGCTTTGAGCCAGCAAAACCTGGGCTGCCAAAGTGGAGCACATGAACTTAACCACTGCACCACCAGGCTGGCCTGTATGTTAATTTTTGCTTTAAAAACTTCAGGGTTTCTTTTTCTCCCTACTAGTAAACATCCTCATTTTCCACCAGAGCAGAGATTCAGAGAGGAAAAGAATATGAAGATCCAGAGCCTGAGAACTGAGAATATACAAGACCACAGATGGCTAGATTCTAAAGATGAAGTAGCAGGATCAGGTGCAGATCTCTCTTGAATCACAACTCTCTGTACAAAGTGCCCTGTGCCCTGAGCAGTGATGTGGGGGTGTGACATGATCCTCATCTCCCCAAGAGTGGAAATTGCTGGTAGAAGATTAACTAACTCCCCAGGAACAGAAGGAAATGGAGCCCTCTGAAGTGCCTCTCCCTACCTAATCTCCCCAAGTTTCCTCTGACAAGTGGACAGTTCAAGGCTATGTCCCCAATCATAGGATTTGACAGTTCTTTTCTGTAAAAAAAGGTGAGGGAGGAGATCACAAGGCAGAAATGGGGCACTGGAGAGGACATAGTAAAAAGATCAAATTAAGCAGGCTTTGTTTAAAATCAAAGTCCTGTGGAGCATGCCGATCTCCCTTCATTGCTGGACTCTCTATGACCACCAATCTTGCCCCATACTTGGAGCCCCATGTGAACCCAGAACTCTTCTTGCTTGGGGACTACAGCAAGAAGGGAAAAGGGGAACTTGGAACAGGAAGACAAATAAATACAAGCAGAGTGGCAGGCTCCCTGAAATACTAAGTGTGATCGTAACGAAGTGCGACTGGTCTTCTTGTTGGGCTCAGACTGGTTTTAAGAACAACTCTACACAGTAAGTGACCAAACTATTTTGAGTAATGACAGAACTTTTGGAATAAATGTAGAACCACCCAGGAAACTACTTTTTAGGTGCCCATATTTACCTGGATATGATATACTTGTAAAAGGAATCATATAACTCCCATGAGTCTCATAACTTGATTGTCTTAACTTACATAGGACCTAGCAACAGTTTGATATGACCAGGAGTTTGAGCAGAAAGGGAAGAGCAGGAAAAAAACATGAGTGCATATGGTGGCGGAGACATGTGGATAAGAGAAAAGAAGAGCCAAAGAAAAGAGTAATACAAAAGGAACAATAAATCCCTATCATAAAGACAGAGATGGAAAGAGTGAATTAATGTGGCTCAAATCATCAAACAGGCCAACTTTTCCAATTGAAGCTTTCCTGGGTAACTTCATTGTCAGCCAGCCCTGTACGATCCAGGGGTGCGTGGAGTGGGAATGGAAATGGGCTGAAACAGACACTAAACTCTCCCACTTCCATTTAAACCCAAAAAGGGCTTTTTCATCCTACAGAGAAGAATTAGACTTCACACATTCGTTGGCTACTTTACGTTAGACACAGAAATTTGATTCATGTCAATTCTTCAAAGAACCAGCTGCACAACTTGCCTATCATTAATTACCAAGTTAAAGAGCTAGAGTTATTAGTGCATACGTGTTTGTGATCTTATTCTCTAAAGCAACCACTGTACTTAAGAATCCTAAGGTCTCCATATGACCCAGCAATTCCACTCCCAGGTATCTACTCAAGAGAAATGAAAACGTACCTCCACACAAGAACTTGTACTGATACATGAAACAACATGGATGAAGCTTGAAAACATTATGCTAAGTGAAAGAAGCCAGTCACCAAGACCACATATTATTGTATGATTCCATTTAGTTGAAATATCCAGAACAGGCAAATTCATAGACACAAAAAAGTAGATTAGTGGTTTCCAGGGGATGGAGGGAGGAGATGCAGGGGAGGGACTGTGATGAAGGGTGATTGCTAATGGGCATGGAGTTTCTTGGAGTGATGAAAATGTTCTAAAATTAATTGTGGTGATGGTCATACAATTCTGTGAATATATTAAAAACCATTGAATTTTACATTTTAAATGGATGAATTGTGTGGTATGTGAATGATAGCTAAACAAAGCTGTTATTAAGAAAGAGTCTTAAGGCCTGGATAAGGGCTGTGTCTGCTGGCTGGAGTTTAGATTTAGCTATAGTATCCCAAAAGCCCATTAAGACACATAGATGGCCTGTAAAATGGCAAAAATCTGAAGGCAGGGAAAAGTAGGTGTCCCAGCTGGAAGGCAGTGAGTAGGAGAAATCCTCTCTTACTCAGAGGAAGGTCAATATTCTTGCTCCGTTCAAGCCTTCAACAAATTGGATGAGGTCCACCCACATTACAAAGAACAATCTGCTTCACTCAGTCTACTGATTTAAATGTTAATCTCATCCAAAAACACTCTCACAAAAACCCCCAGAACAAAGTTTGACCAAATATCTGGGCACCCTATGGCCCAATCAAGTTGACACATAAAATCAACCATCACACTAAGTTAGTAATACAGTTCAGCCACATTGTTCGTTCAACACTTAAAGGCCCTGTACTATGGAATGTACATAGCTTAAGTACGTATATATGATAACCCATATATAATTCCAGTAGCTAGCATTAAGTACCATGAGGGGGTCTAAAAGTTGAGATGTTCAGGGTAGGGAGAGATTATTTCTTCCACATGGTTCCTTGGAAAGAGTGTAGCATTTCAGCAGGGAATTGAAGGATGATGATAATAGCATAAAGAAGGAGGACATTCCTAATGAAGGAAAGAAACAAAAAGACAAAGAATCAGGAAAACGTGGTGAGTCATCTCGATCAACTACAATCTAAAGTGCAAGAGGAGTAAGGAAAGCCCTTTGTATAATGGTAGGTGGTAAAAGGAACCCAGAGCTTAAAAATCTCCCTAATAGGACTTTCTAAGAACCTACAACCTGTGGCCCAGAACCTTCCTGAAATTGTTTCAGTTCCACCACTAAATATTTCTGAGAAGTAACTTGCTTCGCATTCTGCTAACTTCTCCCATCTCCTAGAGTTCCTCTCCTTCTCAGACCTTAGATATGCCCAGTTACTCGCATTGGGATATAGATTTAAAAGGTTTCTAAGGGGAAATCAGTACCTAATCAATCTTTACACTGTATTTCATGAAACATATTTCATGTCCAAAACAATCAATTTCAAATTCATGAAACAAACATCTAGCATCACCTACTATGTATCATGCACTGTGAAAAGTCCTGGGAATACAAAAATGAATAAAAATATGTTTCCTGCCCTAAAAGAACCCACTCTCTATTTGGGAACAGAGACTCGTCATAAGATGGAGAATGTCTTTGGAGAAGACTTGAGAAGGCCATGCAAAAGATATCTTCAAGGGCAGTTCTAACCTGGTAAGCAATTTTGCCTGGTTTGTGACCACAGGAAAAAGGGTACCAAACTTACTTTCACATCAGTGCTCAATGCCTGCTAGCACAAGCCACAGCAGGAGAGCTAACCAACAGTACCACCCACCTCCAAGTATCAGGCTTGTGTTAGACATGGGAGGTACAAAGAGGAGTGAGATATCTAAGAAGCACTTCTTAAATGCCTCCTGTTCACCAGGTTCTATGGCAAGTACTAGAGACGTGGTCCTTAAACATGGAAAGGAGTATCCTAGGAAACAAGGAAGCAGCAATCACAGCTAACTCATCCAATCCTATTCCTAGGGTTTTCCTCACTAAATTGCCCCAGTTTTATCTCATCTTCCCTCTACTCATTGATACAATTTGTTCTGCACTTTAATAGAGTGAACTCCTTAAAACACATATTTGATCATGTGAATTCCCTGCCTAAAATCTAGATGCCACTCTCCATCACCTTGAGGATAAAATCCAAACATCTTCGCCAGCATGCCAGGGTCTTCATAATCTGTTTCCTGCTTATTTCTAACCCCCATCCCTCTGTACTCTCTGTTACAACATACTTGACTACTTGCAGTTCCCTGAATATAGGTAATCCCTCCCATCACTGACTTTACACATGTTATTGCCTCTGCCTGGAAGGCCCTTCCCTCAATTATTACTCCTCCTTTAGAATTTATCTCTTGAAAAGAAAAGAAAAAAGTCTTCTCAGACTGGTCTCAACACTTCCACCCTCATCCCAGGATGAGTTAGGAGACCCTCCCCTGTGCTCCTATAATACCCATCTGTCCCTCAATCACAACACTTGTCATTCTGTTCTGTAACAACCTTCTTAAGGGTCACTAAAACCCTTAGTCTTTATTCCCATTAGTAATACCCAATGCATAATATAATGCTTAGTGTCTAGCAGGCATTCAGGAAACTAAATACTTACTAAGGAGTGGGTTAACGAATGAATGAATGACAAGTATCAAGTACTTAGCAGAATCCATGTGTGAGACAAGTCTTCAATTTAATAAATCTTCATTGGGTATCTATAATGTAAGTAGTATCTTGCCAGATACATTTTTTTCTTTCTTTTTTTTTCTTTAAGATTGGCCCTGAGCTAACATCTATTGCTAATCATTATCTTCTCCTTCTCCTCCTCCTTCTCCTCCTCCTCCCCCTGCTCCCACTCTCCCCCAAAGGCCCCCAATACATAGTTGTATATTCTACTTGTAGGTCCTTCTGGTTCTGCTATGGGACACTGCCACAGCATGGCTTGATCAGCTGTGCTAGGTCCGTGCCCAGGATCTGAACTGGCGAAACCCCAGGCCACCAAAGCGGAGCATGAACTTAACCACTCAGTCGCAGGGCTGGCCCCTGCCGGAAACTTTAAAAATGAGAAATGAAGATTCAGTTTCTATCCTTAAATTGTTTTCAGAGGGGCATGAAAAATTAAATTTATACTCAGATAGAGAACAAGGAATAATGACAACACAACAGGTGCTATTAAAGTTATAAAAAGGGCTATGGGACAGCCATGGCCATCACCACCTGCTCTCTAGAGTTGCTCTTCCAACCACCCTAGTTACGCTAGCTAGGTTGGAATGAATCTTTTCCACTTAGTTCAGCCAAGACTGACTAATTTTCCGGTAGCAACTAACAAGAACAATAAAAGAAAAAATACAAAAGAATTTTTTTAAAAGAAATTTTCAACCATGGATAACTGAAGCCTAACCACAGAATCCTCACCGGATATCACATGCCTAGGTCTGAACTTGATGAGACAACAGATCTGGCTCCTCATGCTTCTAACCAGCTCCCCAAGGGGCTGGCCTGACTTACTTCTTACTCCCTTTCACTAAATCCTGGGCAATGCTGGAGGTAAGCAGACTCTGACCACTGGGAGAGGACAGCCATTCTCTTTCTGTCCTCTAGGCTCCACTCCTGACCTTTAGCCTGACCTGAGCACACCCAGCAGCAGCCTCCTTTGCCCTATATAGAGAACACTCCAATTTCGAGACCATGGAATTTCTTCTGCTGCCTGAAACCCACCTTTTTTCTTTTATTTAAAATAAATAAATAAATAGAAGCTTCTCTGGAAAATATATCTTAGCCTGATCTTTGTCAAGACGGTTCTATCCTGTAGGGCATTTTAACATTTTTCACCAGGGGCAACATCTGGGCCAGGTTCCAATGGCAGGTTCCATCTTTCCAAGGTCTTCCTCATGTCCACCCTTGACAAAACAATAGAAAACAGGTTCTTTTCCCATTTCAAAACCCTTTACCGCTACTTAAATAATGCCTATGGCAGTATAGATAATTCTAACAAGTTTTAGGAAAATAATTTGGCAGTATTTGCCAAGAGCCCAAGTAACTCCTTTGACCAAATTATCTATTCACGTTCAGAAATATAGCGCAGGAAATAACTAGAAATGCAATACACACTTAATGCAAAAAAGATGTTTATCATACCAAAATTTAAAAGAGGAAAAAATTAGAAATAACGCAGATGTCCAATAATAGGGAAATTATTAGGTAAGTTATGAATTATCTTTTAACATAATGTTATACAGTCACTTTCTAAATGTTTGTTAAAATTTTAACAATATGAAAAAATTCTTAAGCAAAAAAAATCAGTATACAAAGTTATATACACAGTATGATCTCATAAGTAGAAAAACAGTCCAAAAAAAAGTCTAAACAGGGGCTGGCCCCAGGGCCTAGTGGTTAAGTTCAGCATGGTCCACTTCATCAGCCCAGGTTCAGTTCCCAGGTGCGAACCTACACTACTCATCAGCCATGCTGTGGCAGTGACCCACATACAAAATAGAGTAAGATCGGCACAGATGTTAGCTCAAGGAAAATCCTCCTCAAGCAAAAAGAGGAAGATTGGCAACAGATGTTAGCTCAGGGCGAATCTCCCTCAGCAAAAAGAAAAAAAAAAGTCTAAAATTATCTATGTCTCCAGGTGGTGTAATTAGAGGAATCTTTTCCTCTACTTTACAAAATCTCTGCAATAAGTATGTATGGCTTTTATAATCAGAAAAAAAATTTTCTTAAATATATGTCTTCTGTGGACCTCAAATTAGTGGAGTACTTGATGGATATTAGGTACTTAATAAATATGTACATAATTAATAGAAGAAGAGAGTTCCTATTTGTTGTCTGAGGAACATGAAGCAGAGAAAGTTAACTGCTCTGAGAATAAGGAGGCCTAGATCTTAGAGACTCGGAGAAATTACAGCCTCGCCTCATCCATAAAATGGAGGGAGCACCTGCCTAACTTCCCTCAGGAGACTGGTGAGAAGCAAATGAGACAATGCTTATGAAACTTTTTGATAAATTGGAAAACTCTACACAACATCTAAAGACAAACAATAACGAACTCCTGTTATTTTTGCTCTTCTCAGTTTACTGCAGAATAGGAATGATACACACCTGAAGCGCACCAAATAATCACTCCTTTCCCAGAAGACTTTACCAGTTTCCCCACTTCTTCTCCAGGTGCCCCAAGAGCAGGTGTCTCCTGGGCAGGCACCTTGTAGAACTCAAATTGTTATAGACTTATAACGTCAAAGTCCATAAAACATACAGGAAAGACCTTCCCTACCCACACCCGGAGTCTCTTACAAGCGGCAGAAAGAAGATTCGTGCCTGACATTGCACTGGCTTCCTAAATACTCCCTCTGCCTCTAGTTTCTCCCTTCCAACCAATTCTGCACTTTATCATCAAAATAATCTCCTCTATCACAGAATCACAGACTCCTTAGCTAGACAAATTCTTTTATAATCACATGGTCCAAACTCCTTACTTTAAAGATGAGGAATCTAAGGCCCAGGGAGGTTAAAAGAATAAGTGACTGAATCAAGGTCATAATATTAATGTCATTTCCTTCCTCAAAAATCTTCAGATAAATCCCAAACTCCTTAGCATGGCATTCAAAGCCCTCACAACAGCCCCAACCTACCTATTGAACCTCATCTCCCTCTAGTCTCCCCCACAAACCATTGGTTCCAATTCAACTGGTTTCTTCTCCATCCCCTGAACTTAAGAAGCTTGGCCTCATCTCAGATGCTTTCCTGGAATGTCCCTCTACCTTCCTCTCCAACCTTTGCACATTCACAAGGGGCACTTATTCAGGAAGCCTTTTCTAACCAGCTTAGCCCACAGGGCAGCTCTCTGACCTCTGAACTCCCAGAGCTCTCACTGCCCATTACACCTGCTGACCTGTGTTACAGAACATGTGGTCCTGATGCTGTGATCTATGTTTACCTGTCTTACTGCCTCTCTCTACCCAGACTATAACCTCCTTGAAGATGTGGGATTGTATTTTCTATTTCTCCACATCCCTCACTGCACCCACCTGTGACTCACAACATTTACCAAGCACCTACAGCATGTAAGTTGCTGCTCTAGGTGCTTTGTGTATGCTATTTCACTTGATCCTCACAATTTTCCCACAGATGAGAAAACTGAGGCTCAGCAAAGATAAATAAATGGCCACAGTCACACAACTAAAAAGTAGCAGAACCGTGACAGGAATCCATGCCCCTCAGCCTCCATAAGCCACGCTGCCTCTAGCCCAGTCAGCGCCTGGCGTGGGGCAGATGTGCTGGAACTGCTGACTGATGACTGAGCCATTCCCAGATCCAGGTGGAGAGCCAAGGTACACATGACAGGGAAACAGAGCCAGCCTGATACTCCCTCCTCTGAAGCCACACGTGGATTTCCCTGCAGGGTCTCCTTAGCTTCCTGGAATTAACCCTTCACCCTGTGCCAATTTAGGCAGCAGCCCTACTCTGTTCCACAGGTAGCTTCCCTGGGAGCCCTGACCAAATGGGTAAGACATCAGGAAATGAACAGCCATATTCCTCTGAAGTAGAGTCAAAAAAGTGATTCTTGAACAACTAGCTGGCTGGGAGGGAGTCCCTCCCTATGGCCACCCAGTTTCAGCTCCTGTGTTTTCCTTTCGGGGCCTGTCAGGCAACTTTGGGATGGCAGGGACAACTTTTGCCAAGAAGCTCTGTCCTACAGAGTGAGGGTGGAGGAAGCCCTGACACTGTGCAAACCCCTAGGTCAGCAGGAGGACCCGAGACTCTCCTGCCTTGTCGTGACCCAGGGCCACATCTTCCACACACCCACATGGAAGCAGGCTTCTCAGCTCTGGTGGTAACAGCTACCTTTTACTCAGTGCCTACTGCGTGCCAAGCACTATAGCTGGTGCCTCAAATGTTTATCTCAATTAACTCCTGTTAACATTCTGTGAACTACACAGTCTAGTGCAGTAGTTAAGGGCATAGGCTCTGGGGTTGGACTGTGCAAGTTCAGAATTCTAGCTCCACCACTTACAAATTACATTAACTTGGGCCTGCTAAATAACTTCTCTGTGCCTCAGTTTCCTCATCTGAAAATGAGAACTACTCTAGTACTTAGTTCCTAGAAATGTATGAGGATTAACTGAATTAATAAGTGTAAAGTGCTCAATACACGTTGCTATTATTACAACTATGATGTGGACATCATCTCCATTTTACAGATGGAGCAACTGAGCCTTAGAGAGCTTACATCACTTGCCAAGGTCACACAGTTAATGAAGGACAAAACAAAGATTTAAATCCAGGTCTGGTCTACCTCACTCCAAAGGTACATGGACACCTGAAACATCCCGGTGCTGGAAGCCTCTCTCTGTCTCTATCTCTGTTTTTCTTTCTCGCTAAACTATACTTAGGGAGCAGCTTGGCTGGTGAAGAACTACAATAGGACCCAGGATAGAAGCAAGTTCCCAGGGTCATCCTGGAGAAGTAGAAATGTGCAGGGCCCCAAGCCAACTCTAAGAACATGGGGTCTGGAAAAATTTCACTCACCCTACCCCAACTCATTTGACTCAAGAGACATCAGACTAAAATGAATATCAAAGGCAGTATTGAAGGGGGAAAGAAGTCACAAAAGGGCATCACGAAGCCTTAGCAGAATGGGTTTTCAACAGAGAGGGGGAGTCCCACCCCAGTTGACTTAGTGTCTCAATATGGTAGAGGGGATCCCTTAGGGCAGAGGGGATACCATACATCAGAGGGGATACGAGCTTAGTATGGCAGCCTTAGAAAAAAATTGGTACCAGTTGGTCTGAGCACTTTCGAAAATCTTTGTCTCCACCCCACCCTTAGCTACTGCCCATCCTCCTGGTCTGAAGAGAGTGAAGTGACCGCAGTTCCCCAGAGACAATTCCACAAGGCCTCAAATTTCCCTGTTTTCTCACTGCTAATGTTGTTAAGAGTAGCTAACAAATCCTGTTTCCAGTCGTTCAAGGAAATACACTCAATCTCCATCTCTGGGAGTGCTGCAGGGCGTGCTCTCGTAGCTTGAGGAGCTGAGAGATTAGCTGAGGGACCATCAGAGCTGCCATCCTCACCACACTACCTACCACAGCATTCCCTAAGGAGCCCAGTTTCTTACTTCCCATGGTCACTGTGCACCTGAAAAGGAGAGTCAGAAAGTGCAAGGGCTTGACTCCTGTCCCACTCTCCTCCTTCAGCCGCTCCAGCATCTCACCTCACCCATCTGGTTCTGAGAGTCCCAACGACTGCCAGTGAGACAGAGTTGGCCACGGAAGGAATTAGGCCCAGAAAACCTTGTTCAAGAAAAGACCAACTATTAGCTCCTGAGGATAAGGATTGAATTTCATTTAATCATTTGAAAACTCACCACCTGGCACTTGGTACCTAGATGACAATATCAGTGAAATTAAATTGTTTTTAAAGGTCAGAATGCCTAAACATTGGATAGAAACAAGCCACAAATTTGACCTGTTTTCAGCTTGTCAATGTGTCTCTAACTTTCCCAGAACAGGACAATATCTCTGCTACAGAAGCCCTCAAATCCTCTGGGTCCTACTTACAAATCCCAAGGTGGTGATGGCTAAACAGTCAACATCTAATTTCTGAGAACTGACCTCAGACTGTTCAGGAAGGTCTGGTGTTTCATCCTCCACCTGCCCACACCCTCACACGTTACATAACCAAGAATGAAACAAAGTGAATTTCACACCAAATTAAGGAAATTTCTAACATCTTTTTAATCAGCCCTCTGACAACACAAGTTACCAGTACATTGCACAAAAGCAGAAACACAAAGCGAGCAAATCCAGCCCCTAAATTACTTCCTCTCAGCATCAACTGCCATTGACCAATGCTTTGACCCACATGCACATACCCAGGCACAGGTAATACACTCAACACATACATAGCACCCACTCTGAACTCTTAAGTGGCTTCAACATACAAGATATTAGGACAGCACATGGGTTCACATATGTGTTATGCCAGCCCCTAGACAATATTAAGAATATAACCCCACCCCACCCTTCACCATATGTGAATGCTGGGAGCTAGAGCATGCACATGTGTCTCTCTCTGCCCTGTGTGTTCTCTCAGGCTCTATGGGGAAAGAGGAAAACATGAAGCAGAGACCCCGAAGGCCATGAGAGTTTCCTGCTATTTGTTTCAGGGAACCACAGGCAGGAAACAGCCAGGAAAGTTATCAAACAATCATAATCCACTCCAGAAACTGAATGTGATGCTCAGGGGTAGGTTGTGGAGGAGGGGGGAGAACAGGGAGGGAAGTCCCATCAAACCAAAACATGAGAAGTCTGTGCGATGACAGGAAACCTACCAAGCAGGCCCCCCTTCCCCAGGGCCAAGGGAGCCGCAGGCTCCAGAGACTCTCCTCACTGCACCCACAGTGGGCATCTTCAGGCCACTGAAACACAGAGCTGTGCAAGAGGAGACACAATCTGCTCATTTGGGGGAAGGCAGGCACATGAGACAGAAATAAATAAGAAGCATCCAGGGCTCTGCCACACCTGCCCCCGCCTCCCTGCTGCTAATCACAGAAGCAGAACTTGAGAGCAAGAAGGAACATGCATGATTATCTCACCTAAATCCAACAATTTTCAGATAAGAAAACTCAAGCGCAGAGTGGGCCAGTGACTTTCCCACGGTAACAAATGAAATTGGTAGCTTAGCTGACACGGAACCAGCTCTCTTCACTCCCAGCCCACAGCCCTCCCTGCACCTCTGGATCTCCCCAAGGCCACAGTGTGTGATCAGCCCAAAAAGTGAACTGTATAAAACTCGCCATTGTCCTCACTCAAGGTAGAGAGTGTAAGTGGATCAGCCCTGCAAACTTGCTAGAGGATGAGAGAAAGATTCACATTTCCTCCTGTTTATTGGTATCACCTGGCTCCGAGCTCTTAGGGAGATTAACCCTCTATTTCAGAAAAGATGGGGACTTGTACAGACCACTCTGTTGGTAACAGGATTTCCACTTCACACCCTAGGCTGCAACTACACTCTCCCTACCACTGCTCTTAGCATGAGGCAGCTAAACTTCATGGAAAACTCCCTCTCCACATGAGAGCCTGGCTGGGCTTGAGAGGAACCACAGGGCAACTTCTCCTCTCCCAGGGTGCGTTCCCCACTGAGTACATGTTCACACCATGTGTGAACAATCACACCATGTTCCCCTACCCTCCCCCGTCTCTGTCCCACCCAGGTGGTAAGCCACCCAGGGTACACACAGAGAAGTGAAACCCAGGAAACCCACCCCTGTGGGGGAGTGGGTGGGGAGAGAGTATAGAGGGGAGAGAAGCAAATGAAGGGTGAAAGGAAAATGTGAATACAAGACACTGTGTCAAAATGCCTCCTCCAGCATTAACGTCAGCATGATCTCACCCATTCTCAGAATGGAATGCACCCCTCCAATAATCCAAAGAAAGCAAGCATAGACCACATTGGCAACTTCACAGAGGGATAAGAACCCAAACTGTGGGTGACTAAAGAATCCAAGATTCCATTGCCTTCCATAACCCAGACACCCAGTGCCAACTCAGTAAGTCTCAAATATCAGTGTTTGAGAAATTCTGCTTTCAGTTGGTCCAAGGTGAGACCTATAGATCTCAGTTTTTAACAAACATCCCAGATAATTCTGATACAGATGGTCTGAGAACCACTCCGTGAGAAGCTTACTGTATCACTTCCCCACTGGACTGCTGAGAGGTTAAGAGCACCTGCTATGGAGTTCCCCAGGTGGCCTGGCTGCAAATTCTGGCTCTAACACACAAGCTGCAAGGCCCTAGGTGAATGACTACAGCTTAGTCCCCTCATCTGTAACATGGGGCTAATAAAGGCGCCCACCACATGTGCTGTTGTGAGGATCAAATGATGTAATCTAGTTATTTAAAGCGTTTAGCACACTGCCTGGCACATACTAAGCACATAGTATTTGTTAGCTATAACTTGCTCTATTAGTACACACTTAGTTGCACTACTTGTCAGTTGTACAATAAATGGTAAGCACACCATGTTTTTGGTTATTAGTATTTTACGTTGCAATGTGTACAAATAAAACTCATTACTCCCAAGAAATGCAGAGGGCAAGTAACTTTTAAGCTACAGGGAGCCTTCCAAGGAGATTTCTAGCCTAGCAGACTAGCTATTAGCTTAATGCTTCTAAGTTACTTCTTCCCCTTTGTCCTCCTAGTCTCACCCTTTCCCTTTCTGCCCCAGGGACATGGTGTTCTCAACAAAACTTTAAATTTACATTGTGCTTTTATGTTTTACAATGAATGTTAAAGTGTTTTATAGGATATGTTTTGATTGCCTGTTTTTCTCTATTATCTTTTCCAAAAGTCCTTTATTTTCTTTAGGCAATTAATAAGTGACCCCCAGGCTAAGAATATCTGTCTGGGCCAAAACCCTGAAAAGTCACTCTGATCAACAGAGAAAATGTTGCAGAAGAGTAGAACTCAGCCCTGTGGCTTGTGATGAGACCAGGCTGAGCAGTACCCTACAGGCACAGACTCTGGGCTCACTCCTCTTCTCCATCTCAGCCTCCACCACTCACTCGCATCAGCCCCAGCCTTCTTCTAGAGCTTCTCCCCAATGCCCATACACTATTTCCACCTGGAGAGTCCACAGGCATCATATCTAAACCTATCCCAAGCTGAGTTTAGCATCTCAGTCCCTAGCCAACCAATCCCTCATCCTTATCTCAGGGCTAATGACGTCTGATCCACCCAAAAACCCAAACTAAACACAGCTCCAAATCATCTTCTAGCCTCCTCCTCACCACCCCCTCCTCTCTGGTCACTCACCAAGGCCTTCCAATTCTTCAAATGGCTCTCCTGTCCTATGCTTTCCTTGCCCTCTGACCTCTCAGTTCAGATCTCAGACTCTCATGTGGACTCTCCACACCCACAGTTCTCCCAACAAGTCAACTGCCAGGGTACATGTCCCAAAACTCAGATCTGACCAGGTCACTTCTCACTTAAAGCCTCTGGTAGATCCCCATTCACAAGAGTCCAGACTCCTTAGGCTGGTCGTCAACTCTTTCACAATTTGGCAGGACCCCACCCCTCCTGCTACCAAAGAGAGCCTCAAAATAAGACCAAGCCAAAAATATCCACCCACTCCACTCTAGCCTAAAAGGCCAGTCAAACCGGGTACATGCTACCTGGCAGTTGGTCCCCTCTCATACAGACATTAGTGAAATTTATTGTATCTGATGGTGGATCCTTGGACCATGAAGGGATGATACAGATTTCCAGTGAGGAAGGGGAAAGATAATGCATGGCTAAGGCATTCAAGCTGTAGGGCTTGAGTTCATCTAGTCAAAACTCCTCCTTGTGCAGCAGGCAAAGCTAAGGCCTAGAGAAACAAATCTACTCATTCCAGGTCAAAGCTTAGTCACCAGCACCAGGACCCAGGTGTCTTGGCCCACAATTCTGCTTCTTCTGCTGACAGGCTAGAAGACTCTCCCTAGCACACTGTCAGGGATTTCCACAACCTTCCCCTTTCCCTGATCACAACTCAAGACCCCCCACTCCACCCACAAGCCTGAAGATTCCAAGATGACCTGGAAGGAACAGAACAGGAAGTCTTGAGCTTTGGCACAAGTTCAGGGTGAAACTCCTGGGGCCAAACACAAGGGCCTTTGACTATAGGAAAAAATAGGCCTTTTGTCTTGGTGGGTGGAACCAAACCATAGCAGGAGCAAGGAAACCAGATTTTTGCCTAGAGGTCAGTACTTGGTCCTAAAATCCTAGGGTGGAGAGAGGGAAGGGAGAAAGGAACACACTTAAGAAACTAGAAGCAATTACAACAGTTTCTACTCACCCCTGGTTTTTGTTTTTTGTTGTTATTGTTTTTTTTTCCCCTCACATAGTGTTCTGCATCGCCTCTGAGTCCCCCGGGATCAAGGAGGACCAGGAAAAGGCCTGGGTCCCTAGAGGGTGGAGGAATCAAGATGAGATTTATATGGCTCCATTATGAGATGATTAGTAGAGAAAGGAGCCACACTATCCTTTCCCTAACTGCTGGTGAAAGAAAAAACAAAAATCTCAGAGCTACACATCCACCCCTCAACAAAGGAAACAAACCCTCCTGCAAAATACAAGGGACCTATTTGAGGACTGTGGCCCTGCCCACTGCAAGAAAAAAAGAGGAGGGAAAAGCAGAAGATCCTGAGCCTTTTAAACAACAAATATTTCACAACAAGCACATTCTCCCTAGCTACCAAGTCCAAAGCTACTTGATATGTTTCTGAGTTGCCTGAATGTCTTGGATCTCCCCCATAAAAGGTCTCTAATCATATTTATTGATGCCTAGAGATTCACTCCTTTGGGTGTGATCCATTGAAGTGATGGATCATTTAGATTGAAGGACAAATCTCATGCTTACCCTCAAAGCAAAGTCTACTTTTACTCTCTTCCTACCCTTGCACAGGTTGTTCACCTACCTGTAACTCTTCCTTCTCCTGCCCCTGCCCTTAGCAAACTTAAACTGAATGCTCTCCCAGAGATCTTGAAGGAGTTCCTGCAGGGGCCCAGGGCAGACACTTCAAAATATCCCACAGTGGCACGTTGATTATTTTGAACTTAAGTTACTTGTTTAAGAGATCCTGGGATGTCTAACACAGAAGCTGGCAAAAAGGTAAGATTTCTTACCATGTCAGTCTCCCAGAACTCTGTCTGCAGAATCTGATTGGTATGAAAGTGGTGAGAGTTTCTTTTTTTTTGTTTCTCTATAAATTCAGATTAGCGGAAAATATTTGTGGAATTAGTTCCTTAGGGCCCAGCAACTCTGGCAAATTTGGATGAGTACTCTTGATTTTTGTTGAACTTTTCCTCCCAGAGATGGTCATTGCTTTCCTTTGTCTTTGTTGTGTCATTTTTTATAAGGATGAAGAACCATGGGGAAAGACAGCAGGTACAGGCCCTTTGTAAGCCTACTGCTTGAGCCAGTTTCACAGACTGTTGAGTTTTATGGTTCTCACCAGACTGGCATCTATTTAAACAAACTTTGCTCTGGGTCTTCTATGTAAAAACAGGACAAAGTTTTTCCTTCCATCTTGTTCTATGTCCTGAGAGCTTGGTTTTGTGACCACTGAATATATTTTCTCTGGCTTTCAACATCCAGAAGGTGCATTACTGGAATGTACCTGGTGGTCAGTCAAATAGACTGGAGTTCTGAGACAAGAAGTCACAAACAGCTCTCTCTTTGTCTGCTGGTGCCAGCTCTCAGGGGGGTTTGTCATAAGGGGTTCCAGTCCACAAGGGGCTTTTGTCATATTAACCTTCATTGTTAGTGCTGTAAAAGTCCCATTCTAGTAGTGCCTGCCTGGCGTCATAAACTAGTGGGTTTGTGACTGGAGTCCCTCACATAGTGTTCTGCATCGCCTCTGAGTCCCCCCGGGATCAAGGAGGACCAGGAAAAGGCCTGGGTCCCTAGAGGGTGGAGGAATCAAGATGTGTTCCTGTGGGAGACTGGAGACATCGTTTTCACTACACCATCCTTATCACCTGTGCAATGAAGGCCTTTGATTTTTCAGCCTGTACTTTTGGAGTAAACTTTCTGGATCTTGTGAGGACTTCATCATTTGCACTCTCCTTTAGGGACACATTGTGTCTTTGGTTAAGCTCTATAAAAACTTATTGGTTTGAGTCACTGTTAAGAGCCTACTTGTTAATGGCCAGATGATGTATCCTTTAAATTGTCTATACTAGAAAAACATCAAAATCAGGATATTGAAAGTACAATTGTCCTGCACTTAAGAAAAGCAGGAAAAATTTAAAAAGCAATTACTCTGAAACTCCCAGGACAAAAACTTCCATTTTTGTTCTCTGTCCTTTGAAATTGTAAATTTTACTATGTCTTTGGAACATATAAATATCCCAGGAGATAACAGTCCACAATTGCTTGAGACTGAGCCTGGCTAGCCCAGTTGATAAAGCCTGAGGTTAAAGAGAAGAAAGAATATTGGCCATTTTAAATGCAAACTGCAGGCCAGCTCTGCTGGCCTAGTAGTTAAGTTCAGCGCACTCCACTTCAGTAGCCTGGGTTTGGTCCCTGGATGCAGACGTACACTGCTCGTCTGTCAGTGGCCATGCTGTGGCAGTGGCCCACATACAAAAAGAGGAAGATTGGCAGCAGATGTTAGCTCAGGGTGAATCTCCCTCAGCAAAAATTAATTAATTAAATAAAATGCCAACTTCTAGAAAGGCTCTCTTGCCCAAAATCTAATTCCTTAAGATTACTTGTTTAGGCCAAATATAAATCTTAAAATGCTTCTTCTCCACAAATATAAACAAAAAAGGCTTTTAAGCAGGTAACTTTAACTTTCTCCATCTGCTAGAGACACAATTATTTATAAACTAGTGAGTTTTGTATTGTACCTGATTTATGGCTGAAGTTTTAAACAAAAGCCATAAAATCTCTGTTTGTGTCTCTCTATCTATATTATAGATATGGTATTTTTCTACCTCTGGGTGGTATTATCAAAATTAAATCTAAAACAGCTCTATTTTTTTTTTATTGAGTTATTGATAGGTTACAATCTTGTGAAATTTCAATTGTACATTAATGTTTGTCAGTCATGTTGTAGGTGCACCACTTCACCCTTTGTGCCCACCCACCACCCCACCTTTCCCCTGGTATCCACTAAACTGTTCTTGGTCCATAGTTTTAAATTCCTCATATGAGTGGAGTCATACACAGATTATCTTTCTCTCGCTGGCTTATTTCAGTTAACATAATTCTCTCAAGGTCCATCCATGTTATTGCAAATGGAATGATTTTGTTCTGTTTTGCAGCTGAGTAGTATTCCATTGTATATATGTACCACATCCTCTTTATCCATTCGTCTGTTAATGGGCACTTAGGTTGCTTCCACGTCTTGGCTATTGTAAACAGTGCTGCAATAAACATTGGGGTGCACAGGACTTTTGGGATTGCTGACTTCAGGCTCTTTGGATAAATACCCAGTAGTGGGATGGCTGGATCATATGGTAGTTCTATTTTTAGTTTTTTGAGGAATCTCCATACTGTTTTCCATAGTGGCTGCACCAGTTTGCATTCCCACCAGCAGTGTATGAAGGTTCCTTTTCCTCCGCAACCTCTCCAACATTTGTTGCTATTAGTTTTAGATATTTTTGTCATTCTAACGGGTGTCAGGTGATATCTTAGTGTAGTTTTGATTTGCATTTCCCTGATGATCAGCGATGATGAGCATCTTTTCATGTGCCTATTGGCCATCAGTATATCTTCTTTGGAGAAATGTCTGTTCATGTCTCCAGCCCATTTTTTGATTGGGTTGTTTGATGTTTTGTGGTTGAGTTGCGAGAGTTCTTTATATATTAAGGATATTAAGCCTTTGTCAGATATATGACTTGCAAATATTTTTTCCCAGTTAGTGGGTTGTTTTTTTGTTTCAATCCTGTTTTCATTTGCCTTGAAGAAGCTCTTTAATCTGATGAAGTCCCATTTGTTTATTCTTTCTATTGTGTCCCTTCTCTGAGAAGGCATGGTGTCCGAAAAGATCCTTTTAATGCTGATGTCAAAGAGTGTACTGCCTACGTTTTCTTCCAGAAGCCTTATGGTTTCAGGTCTCACCTTTAGGTCTTTAATCCATTTTGAGTTTATTTTGGTGAATGGTGAAAAAGAATGGTCAATTTTCATTCTTTTACATGTGGCTTTCCAGTTTTCCCAGCAACATTTGTTGAAAAGACTTTCTTTTCTCCATTGTATGCCCTCAGCTCCTTTGTCAAAGATAAGCTGTCCATAGATGTGTGGTTTTATTTCTGGGTTTTCAATTCTGTTCCATTGATCTGTGCACCTGTTTTTGTACCAGTACCATGCTGTTTTGATTACTGTAGCTTTGTAGTATGTTTTGAAGTCAGGGATTGTGATGCCTCCCGTAAAACAGCTCTATTTAATTGGCTTAAAGTAAGCAGTTATATAAATCATTTCTAAAGATAATAGAAACTAACCCAAATGTTTTCAAGTTAACCTTACATGAAACAATTATTAGTAAATAAATGCTTGTTGTAACTTTGTTAGTTTAATTAAAATGGCATGTCTTCAGTTATCAGCACTGGATATAATGCAGACATGCAAGTTTTATTCTACCTAGGTTATTAGTCAAATGAGTTTATGTTATCTCTGTTACAAAATTTGTCAGCAAGAAGGAAAATAACTTAAGATAATCGTTAACTGTTTTAATGTCTCATGAAATTTTTATGAATAATCTATGAGTGTTAAGAACAAATGAATTATATAGATGTTAATGAAATAAGAGTTTTTTGGTGCAATAATTTTGTTTTATGGTTTGTGTACTTAAAAATAACTTCCCCAAATCTATTTGGTAACTTGAAACTTTATAGTTTTGCTAATTAAATTAGATAATGGGAAATTCATTGAACATCTAGATCATTTCCAGATAAGATAAAAATAGTAAAACATTAATTGACGAATATAGCTCTACCTACTTTTTGCTTCCTTTTACACAGAATTTAAAAGATTTGGGTCTATCAGTAAACATGTCTTGTGTCATACTGAGAAATTTTTGATGAGATAGCACATGTTTCTAGAAATCATAAAAAGCATTTATAAGTTTGCCAATGCACAGAATGCTAATGTAAAAGACAGCTCATAATTGCTTACTTGCTACTTTTGATTAGAAACTAAGGTTTCTAAGGGTTAAGAATTCTAATTAATGTATGTAGTTAAAACTACTCAAAATAATAGGGGAAAAATCTCTGTTTGCCCGGGAAATAAGATGTATGGTTTTTGGTAAGAAAAGTATGTGGCACGGAGATGCAATTTTGTTGAAAGAAAAAAATAATTTTGTCCCAAAATAAAGTTGACTATTTCTGAATGAAAAAGAGAACAAGGGACAAACTAAAATGGGAATAGAAAGCTATAAAAGGTTTCTGGAAAAGGAAACTTTGAAAAGGGATTGGAATGAATGTAATTAAGTGAGTGAGTTTTCATATCAAAAATAAGAGTACAAAATTAAAATTTGGTTTTCTCTCTGCATTAAAAAGATAAATTAACTAGGAAGTGAGGAAGAGAGTGACATCAGCATTGTGGCAGAGTGAGACATTCCCTTTGTCTCTTCCCTCTAAGTTAGAACTAAATGGACATTCATTAGCCAACAGAAGATTTCCTACACAGCACAACAAGATGCCTGAGAGATCCACACCCTCATACATCTGAAAATGGGTGGACTGGATCCCCAGGAAGCAGTGGAATTAGGTGAGTGGAACCCACCCTTTCCCCAGTGGCAGCAATACAGGTCACGGGTACCCACACTGTGGTGGGTGCAAGTATAAGAGGAGGCAAGGGCAGCCTGGCCTGAAGGCGAATGATTTCAACATGGCAGCCTGGCATGCAGGAGCTCCCACCCTGCTGCAGTGGCCCTGTTTGTGGGCACACTTCCCACTGGGGCAGTGGCTCAGCCCCTGTGAAAGGGCCCTGCCTACCAAGCTCAGCAGCTCAGCCAAACCACCCATGACTGCAGAGCCAGCAGGCACAGGACAGAAAGCATCCTGCTCAGCACAGCAGCTCAGCCAGACCCTGCCATGCACAGTGGCACCACCACCCCCCTGCACTAGAGCAACCTGCTGGTGGAGCACAGAGCCCATGCCTGCACATGCATGCATGATCCACCAAGTGGCTGCAGACAGCCACACAGATGCAGAGCAGCCCTACCTGTGCAACTTACAGCACAGGGGGCAGGATCAGAAAACATAGCTCCTGAGCCAGCTATGATGGCTTGGTGGTTAAAGTTTAGTGTGCTCCACTTTGGCAGCCCAGGTTCGGTTCCCAGGAGCAGAACCACTCCAGTCATCTGTCAGTAGCCATGCTATGCTGGCAACTCACATAGAAGAACCAGAAGAACTTACAACAATAGACAACTATATACTGGTGCTTTGCAGGAGGAAAAGGAAGAAGCAAGGAGAAAGATAGGCAACAAAAGTTAGCTTAGGGTGAATCTTCCTCTGAAAAAAAGTTAAAGAGAAAAGGAAAAAGAGAAAACACAGCTCCTGCTCCCCTTCCAGCAGTGGCAGGTGGAATCTATGACCTGGTACTACCACAAATGCTCCAGCAAAGGATCAATTCATCAAAGACCTTGAAGAACTACAGTAGTATTCCAGAGCAGAAGGAAAAGGACAATTCTCCAGAAACCAATCCTGAACTCACAGAAAATTACAATCTTAATGACAAATAATTAAAAATAGTTGTAATAAAGAAACTCAATGAGTCACAAGAAAATTCAGAAAGACAGTTCAATGATCTTAGGAATAAAATTAATGAGCAGAAGGAAGATTTCACCAAAGAGATTAAAGCTCTAAAAAAAATGAAACAAATTCTGGATAGGAAGAGCACAATTAATGAGAAAAAAATAATCTAGAAACCATAAAAAATAGAGCTCACATTATGGAGGACAGAATTAGTGAATTAGAGGATGGAAATATAGAAATGCTTCAGGCAGAGGAGGAGAGAAAACTAAGGTTTTTTTAAAAATAAAGAAATTCTTAGGGAAATTCTGACTCAATTATGAAAATCAACAAAAGGATTATAGGTATTAAGAGGAAGAAAAGAGGGAAAAAGGAGCAGAGAATTTCGTCAAAGAAATAATAGCTATGAACTTCCCAAACCTGGGGAAAGAACTGGAATTAAAAGTACAGTAAGCCAATAGAACTCTTACATACATCAATGCAAAAAGACCTTCTCCAAGGCATATAGTATTAAAACTGAAAAAAGTCAATGACAAAGGAAAAATATTAAGGGCAACAATGCAGAAGAACATAACCTACAAAGGAACCCCTATCAGGATTCCAGTGGATTTCTCAGCAGAAACAGGCTAGCAGAGAAAAGAATGATACATTCAAAATGCTGAAACATAAAAAATTTCAGCGAAAAATACTCTACCCAGCAAAACTATCCTTCAGATACAATGGAGGGAAAAAATATTTCCAAAAAAACAAAAGCTGAGGAAGTTCACCAGTAGGCCCGCCTTACAAGAAACATTGAAAGGAGGCCACCCATCTGAAACTA
Source organism: Equus quagga (assembly GCF_021613505.1). Lineage (NCBI taxonomy): Eukaryota > Metazoa > Chordata > Mammalia > Perissodactyla > Equidae > Equus > Equus quagga. Next base: position 94,966,264 of record NC_060279.1, on the reverse strand, counting down.
AAAGCAAATGTTTACAAAACCTTGAGCAAGGAGATAAACAGACAGATAGAATCAGAAAATTTCAGCTCTATATCAAAACAGGTTAGTAAACACTTAATTATAACATAAAAGTTAAAGAGAAGGAAAGCATCGAAATAACCATAAACATTTCAATTTAGTTATAAACTCACAACACAGGAAAGGATAATTTATGACAAGAACAATTCAGAAGGGAGAGGAAAGGGATTGAACCTGCTTATGCTAATGCAGATACGAGGCTATCAGAAAATGGACTATCTAATCTATGAAATCTTTTATACAAACTTCATGGTAATCACTAAAGAAAATATCAAAAAAAAAGAGGCATAAATCATAAATACAGAGAAAATTACCACAGAAGACCACCAAACTGAAATGGTAATCAGAAATAAAAGGGAAAAGAAACAATAACAATGAAGAAAAACTGGAAAGCAAGAGATAAAATGGCAGTATTTAGCCCTCATATGTCAATAATCACTCTAAATGTACATGCATTGAATTCAGCAATCAAAACACACAGCGTGACTGGATGTATTGAAAAAACAAGACTCAACAATATGCTGCCTCCAGGAAACACATCTCAGCTCTAAAGACAAACACAGGCTCATAGTGAAGGGATGGAAGACAATACTCCAAGCAAATGGCAAGCAAAAGAAAGTAGGTGTTGCCATACTTATATGAGACAAAGTAGACTTCAAATTAAACAAAATAATTGTTTAATTATTTCTAACAATAATGGGAGAAATTGACAGCAACACAATAATAATAGGGGACTACAACACCCCACTTACACCAATGGAAAGATCATCCAGACATAAAGTCAACAAAGAAACAGTGACCTTAAGTGAAATACCACACCACATGGACTCAATAGATATATAGAGAACATTCTATCAAAAATCAGCAGAATACACATTCTTCTCAAATGCACATGAAACATTCTCAAAGATAGACCATTTGTTAGAAAACAAGGCAACCCTCACTAAATTTAAGAAGATTGAAATGATATCAATCACCTTTTCTGACCACAATGCTATGAAACTAGAAAATAACTATAAGAAAAAAGCTAGGATACTCACAGATATGTGGAGACTAAACACCATGCTACTGAATAACCATTGAATCAATGAAGCACTCAAAAGAGAAATAAAAAAATACCTGGAGACAAATGCAAATGAAAATACAACATATAAACTCTTATGTTATGCAGCAAAAGCAATACTAAGAGGGAATTTAGAGCAATTCAGCCCTACCTCAACAAATAAGAAAAATCGCAAATAAGAAATCTTAAACTACACCTAACAGAACTAGAAAAAAAAGAAGAGACAAAGCAGTCCAAAGTCAGGAGACGGAGGGAAATAATAAAAATTAGAGCAGAAATAAGTGAAACAGAGATTGAAAAAAACAATACAAAAGATCAACGAAACTAAGAGCTGGTTCTTTCAAAAGATAAACAAAATTGACAAACCTTTTGACAGACTCACTAAGAAAAAAAGACGAGAAGGCTCAAGTAAAGAAAATTAGAAATGAAAGAGGAGAAATTACAACAGATACCCCAGAAATACAAAGGATTATAAGAGAATACTATGAAAAACTATATGGCAACAAACTGGACAATGTAGAAGAAATGGATAAATTCTTAGACTCATAAGACCTTCCCAAACTGAATTAAGAAGAAATAGAACAGACCAATCACAAGTAAAGAGATTGAAGCAGTAATCAAAAGCCTCCCAAAAACCAAAAGTCCAGGACCAGATGGCTTTTATGGAGAATTCCATGAAACATTCAAAGAAGATTTAATGCCTATCCTTAAACTATTCCAAAACCTTGCAGAAGATGGAATACTCCCTAACTCATTCTATGACGCCAACATCACTCTCCTCCCAAATCCACACGAGGACAACACAAAGAAGGAAAATTACAGACCAATATCCCTGACGAACATAGATGCAAAAATCCTCAACAAAATGCTGGCAAACCAAAAACAGCAATATGTTAATAGGATCACACACCATGATCAAGTGGGATCTATACCAGGGACACAGGATGGTTCAACATCCACAAATCAATCAATGCAATACACCACATTAACAAAATGAGGAATAAAAACCACATGGTAATCTCAATAGATGCAGAGAAAGCATTTGACAAGATCCAACATCCATTTATGATAAAAACTCTCAATAAAATAGGTATATAAGGAAACTACCTCAACATAATAAAGGCCATATATGACAAACCCACAGCCAACATCATACTGAACTGAGGAAAACTGAAAGTCATCCCTCTGAGAACAGGACAAGACAAGAGTGCCTACTCTCACCACTCCTATTCAACATAGTAATGGATGATTTGGCCAGAGAAATCAGACAAGAAAAAGAATTAAAAGGAATCCAAATTGGCGAGGAAGAAGTAAAACTCTTGCTATTTGCAGGTTACATGACTTTATATACAGAAACCCCTAAAGAATCCATCAGAAAACTATTAGAAATAATCAATGACTACAGCAAAGTTGCAGGGTACAAAATCAACTTAAAAAATCAGTTGCATTTCTATACACTAATAACAAACTTGAAGAAAGAGAACTCAATGGGGCTAGCCCCGTGGCCAAGTGGTTAAGTTCGTGCGCTCCACTGCAGGCGGCCCAGTGTTTCGTTGGTTCGAATCCTAGGTGTGGACATGGCACTGCTCATCAAACCACGCTGAGGCAGTGTCCCACATGCCACAACTAGAGGGACGCACAACAAAGAATATACAACTATGTACTGTGGGACTTTGGGGAGAAAAAGGAAAAAAATGAAATCTTTAAAAAAAATAGAAATTATTTTAAAAAAAAAAGAAAGAGAACTCAAGAATACAATCACATTTACAATTGCAAGAAAAAGAATAAAATACCTAGGAATAAATTTAACCAAGGAGGTTGCAAGAGCTATACAATGAAAACTATGAGGGATTATTGAATGAAATTGCTGATCACAGGAAGACATGGAATAATATTCCATGCTTATGGAATGGAAGAATAAACATAGCTAAAATGTCCACACTACCTAAAGCAATCAACAGATTCATTGTAATCTGAATCACAATGTCAATTACCTTCTTCATGGAAATAGAACAAAGAATCCTAAAATTCATATAGGGCTACAAAGGACCCTGAATAACTAAGGCAATCCTGAGGGGGGAAAAAAAAACAAAGCTGCAGGCATCATAATCTCTGACTTCAAAATATACTACAAATCTGTAGTAATCAAAACAGCATGGTACCTCACAAAAACAGACACACAGGTGAATGGAACAGAATTGAAAGCCCAGAAATAAAGCCACACATCTATGGACAGCTAATCTTTGACAAAGGAACCAAGAACATACAGTGGAGAAAGGAAAGTCTTTTCAATAAATGGTGTTGGGAAAACTGGACAGCCACTTGCAAAAGAATGAAAGTAGAACATTATTTTCACAATAAGAAAAAGTTAACTCAAAATGTATTAAAGACTTAAAGGTAAGATCTGAAACTATAAACTTCCTAGAAGAAAATATTGGCAGTACACTCTTTGACATCGGCCTTAGAAACATCTTTTCAAATACCACTTCTACTCAGCTAAGGGAAATGAGAAAAAATAAACTAATGGGACTTCATCAGACTAAAGAGCTTCTGCAAGGCAAAGGAAACCAGGAAGAAAACGAAAATTCAACCCACCAACTAGGAGAAAATATTTGCAAATCATATATCCCACGATGGGTTAATCTCCAAAATATATAAAGAACTCACACAACTCAACAACAAAAAAGCAAATAATACGGTCAAAAACTAGGCAGAGGATATGAACAGACATTTTTCCAAAGAAGATACACAGATGGCCAATAGGTACATGAAAAGATGTTCAACATCGCTAATTATCAGAGAAATGCAAATCAAAACTACAATGAGAGATAACCTTACACTTGTCAGAATGGCTATAACTACCAAAACAAAAAATAACAAATGTTGGAGAGGATGTGGAGAAAAGACAACCCTAATACACTGCTGGTGGGAATGCAATCTGGTGCAGACACTATGGGAAACAGTACGGAGATTCTCAAAAAATTGAAACTAGAAATATCATACAACCCAGCTATCCCACTACTGGGTATTTATCCAAAGAACTTGAAATCAACAATCCAGAGAGACTGATGAATCCTTCTGTTCATTGCAACTCTATTCATAAAAGTCAAGAAGTGGAAGCAACCCAAGTGACCATCGGCTGATGAATGGATAGGGAAGATGTGGTATGTATACACAGTGGAATACTACTCAGCCATAAAAAAAGACAAAATCGTCCCACTTGCAACACCGTGGATAAAGCTTGAGGGTGCTACGTTAAGCAAAATAAGCCTTATAGAGAAAGAGAAACACCGTAAGATTTCACTCATACATGTAAAATAAACAAATACATGAATAAAGAACATAGATTAGTGGTTACCATAGCAGAAAGGGTTTGGGGTGTGGGCACAAGGTGTAAAAGGGCACATATGTATAGTGAGTAACAAATAATAATGTACGATTGAAATTTCATGTTATAAACTATTATGACCTCAATAAAATAAAAAAAATTTCAAATGGGTTTGAAACAATGGCCAAATAAGATCATAGGTCACTGTGAAACAATATTTAGTTACACTGTGAAAGAATGCTTAGTTATCCATTTAACCAAAGTGATAATAAAAGATTTTAAAGGCAAATACAGAAGGGTGCATAGCTGTTAGCAAAACTTAGCTCTTACTATTGAGAAGATTCGGTTTTCTTGAGTAATCAAAGATCTAACAAAGCACAGAAAATTATTTTGACAAAACATAAAATCTTTGTTTTCCTTTCATAATCTCGTATCAGGAGCAGACCAATATTCCAAGAAAACTTTGTTCTTTTAATAGATGAAAAGAAAATTTTCAGTTTTACATAATACACTACTGACGTTAAAAGTTATTTTTAAAACTCTTATAATAACAATTTAATTTTAGCTAATGACCACAGAAGGTAAGATTTTCTTTCTCTTTTGCTTTCTTTCTCACTTTCTTCTTTATTTAAAAATTATTCTATTGAGGCCATATTGTTTATAACATTGTGTAATTTCAGGTGTACATTATTATATATCAGTTTCTGTATGGACTGCATCATACTCACCACCAATAGTCTAGCTTTCATCTGTCACCATATACATGTGCCCCTTTACCCCTTGCGCCCCCCACCCCCTTCCCTTCTGGTAACCACTAATCTGTTCTCTTTATCCATGTGTTTGTTCATCTTCAACATGTGAGTGAAATCTTATGGTGTTTGTCTTTGTCTGGCTTATTTCACTTAACATAATACCCTCAAGGTTCATCCATGTCATGAATGGGGCGGTTTTGTCTTTTACTACAGCTGAGTAGTATTCCATTGTATATATATGTATATGTATATATACACACACACACACTACATCTTCCCTATCCATTCATCCGTCCATGGGTACTTGGGTTGCTTCCACTTCTTGGCTATTATGAATAGTGTTGCAATGAATAGAGGGGCGCATCAGTCTCTCTGGATTGTTGATTTCAAGTTCTTTGGATAAAAACCCAGTAGTGGGATAGCTGGGTAGTATGGTATTTCTTGTTTTAACTTTTTGAGAAATCTCCATACTGTTTTCCATAGCGTCTGCACCACTTTGCATTCCCACGAGTAGTGTATAAGGGTTCCCTTTTCTCCACATACTCTCCAACATTTGTTATTTTTTGTCTTATTGATTATAGCTATTCTAATGGGTGTAAGGTGATATCTTAGTGTAGTTTTGATTTGCGTTTCTCTGATGATTAGTGATGTTAAAACATTTCACGTGCCTATTGGCCATCTGTGTATCTTCATTGGAAAAATGTCTGTTCATATCCTCTGCCTATTTTTTGACCGGGTTATTTGCTTTCTTGCTGTTGAGTTGCATGAGTTCTTTATATATTCTGGAGGTTAACTCTGTGGGATATATGATTTGCAAATATTTTCTCCCCACCTGGTGCATTGTCTTTTTGTTTTCCTGGTTTCCTTCACCTTGCAGAAGCTTTATAGTCTGATGAAGTCTCACTTGTTTATTTTTTCTTTTTTTCCCTTGCCTGAGTAGACATGGTATTCAAAAAGATGTTTCTAAGGTCAATGTCTAAGAGTGTACTGCCAATATTTTCTTCTAGGAGTTTTATGGTTTCAGGTCTTACCTTAAAGTCTTTCATCCATTTTCAGTCAATTTTGTGTAAGGTGTAAGATAATAGTGTACTTTCATTCTTTTGCAGGTGGCTGTCCAGTTTTCCCAACACCATATATTGAAGAGAGTTTATATTCTGCATTGTATGTTCTTGGCTCCTTTGTTGAAAATTAGCTGTCCATAAATGGATGGTTTTATTTCTGGGCTTTCAGTTCTGTTCCATTGACCTGTGTGTCTGTTTTTGTGCGGGTACCATGCTGTTTTGATTACAATAGATTTGTAGTGTATTTTGAAGTCAGGGATTGCAATGCCTCCAGCTTTGTTCTTTTTTCTCAGTGTTATTCAGGGTCTTTTGTTCTTCCATGTAAATTTTAGCATTGTTTGTTCTACTTCTGTGAAGAATGTCATTGGGATTCTGATTGGGATTGCCTGGAATCTGTAGATTGCTTTTTGTAATATGGACATTTTAACTATGTTAATTCTTCCACTCCATGAGCATGGAATATCTTTCCATTTCTTTATGTCTTGTTTGATTTCTTTCAATAACGTCTCATAGTTTTTAGTGTATAGTTCTTTCACCACCTTGGTTAAATTTATCCCTAGGTATTTTATTCTTTTTCTTGCAAGTGCAAATGTGATTGTATTCTTGAGTTCTCTTTCTTCAAGTTTGTTATTAGTGTATAGAAATGCAACTGATTTTTTAAGTTGATTTTGTACCCTGCAACTTTGCTGTAGTCATTGATTATTTCTAATAGTTTTCTGATGGATTCTTTAGGGGTTTCTGTATATAAAGTCATGTAACCTGCAAATAGCAAGAGTTTTACTTCTTCCTCGCCAATTTGGATTCCTTTTAATTCTTTTTCTTGTCTGATTTCTCTGGCCAAATCATCCATTACTATGTTGAATAGGAGTGGTGAGAGTAGGCACTCTTGTCTTGTCCTGTTCTCAGAGGGATGACTTTCAGTTTTCCTCAGTTCAGTATGATGTTGGCTGTGGGTTTGTCATATATGGCCTTTATTATGTTGAGGTAGTTTCCTTATATACCTATTTTATTGAGAGTTTTTATCATAAATGGATGTTGGATCTTGTCAAATGCTTTCTCTGCATCTATTGAGATTACCATGTGGTTTTTATTCCTCATTTTGTTAATGTGGTGTATTGCATTGATTGATTTGTGGATGTTGAACCATCCTGTGTCCCTGGTATAGATCCCACTTGATCATGGTGTGTGATCCTATTAACATATTGCTGTTTTTGGTTTGCCAGCATTTTGTTGAGGATTTTTGCATCTATGTTCGTCAGGGATATTGGTCTGTAATTTTCCTTCTTTGTGTTGTCCTCGTGTGGATTTGGGAGGAGAGTGATGTTGGCGTCATAGAATGAGTTAGGGAGTATTCCATCTTCTGCAAGGTTTTGGAATAGTTTAAGGATAGGCATTAAATCTTCTTTGAATGTTTCATGGAATTCTCCATAAAAGCCATCTGGTCCTGGACTTTTGGTTTTTGGGAGGCTTTTGATTACTGCTTCAATCTCTTTACTTGTGATTGGTCTGTTCTATTTCTTCTTAATTCAGTTTGGGAAGGTCTTATGAGTCTAAGAATTTATCCATTTCTTCTACATTGTCCAGTTTGTTGCCATATAGTTTTTCATAGTATTCTCTTATAATCCTTTGTATTTCTGGGGTATCTGTTGTAATTTCTCCTCTTTCATTTCTAATTTTCTTTACTTGAGCCTTCTCGTCTTTTTTTCTTAGTGAGTCTGGCTAAAGGTTTGTCAATTTTCTTTTTCTTCTCAAAAAACTGCCTCTTAGATTCTTTGATCCTTTGTACTGTTTTTTTGGTTTCTATTTCATTTATTTCCAATCTAGCTTTTATTATTTCCCTCCTCACTGCTGACTTTGGACTTTGTTTGCTCTTTTTTTTCCAGTTCTGTTAGCTATAGTTTAAGGTTAGTTATTTATTTGAGATTTCTCTTGTCTGTTAAGGCCAACCTGTATTGCAATGAATTTCCCTCTTAAGACTGCTTTTGCTGCATCCCATGTAAATTGGTATGGTGTGTTTTATTTTCATTTGTCTCTGGATATTTTTTTATTTATCCTTTAATTTCTTCATTATCTGTTGGTTGTTCAGTAGCATGTTGTTTAGTCTCCACATATTTATCACTTTCCCAGCTCTTTTCTTGTGGTTGATTTCTAGTTTCATAGCATTGTGGTCAGAAAAGATGCTTGATATGATTTCAATCTTCTTACACTTATTGAGGTTTGCCTTGTTTCCCAACATATGGTATATCTTTGAGAAGAGTCCAGGTGCACTTGAGAAGAATGTGAATGCTGCTGGTTTGGATGGAGTGTTCTATATAGATCTACTAAGTCCATCTGCTCTACATTTTCATTTAATTCCACTATTTCTTTGTTGACTTTCAATCTGTCCATTGATGTAGGTGTATTGTTGGCATCACCTGTTACCATTCTGTTGCTGTTAATGTCTCCTTTTAGGTCTGCTAATAGTTGCTTTATGTACTTTGGTGCTCCTGTGTTAGGTGCATATATATTCATACTTGTTATGTCCTCTTGGTGGAATATCCCTTTTATCATCATAAACTGCCCGCTTTGTCTCTGATTGCTTTTTTTAATCTTGAAGTCTACTTTGTCTGTATAAGTATGGGAACACCTTCTTTCTTTTCTTTGCCATTAGCTCGGAGTATAATCTTCCATCCCTTCACTCTGAGCCTGTGTTTGTCTTTAGAGTTGATATGTGTTTCCTGGAGGCAGCATATTTTTGGGTTTGTTCTTTAATCCATCCAGTAACTCTGTGTCTTTTGATTGGATAATTCCATCCATTTACATTAGAGAGATTATTGAGATATGAGGACTTAATACTGTCAATTTATCACTTTTTTTCTGGTTGTTCTATATTTCCCTTGTTTCTCGTCCTGTGTATTTCTGACTGCGGATTTAGTTTGTGTTTCTCTATGATGTTTTTCTTAGTTTTCTCTTTATTTATCATTTGAGCCTCTGTTCTGATTTTTTGTTTAGTGGTTACCATGAGGTTTGTATAAAAGATCTCATGTATGAGATAGTCCATTTTCTGATGGTCTCTTAATTCCTTAGTCTAAGCAGTTTCCATCCCTTCCCTCTTCCCCATCTAAGTTATTGTTGTCACAACTTATTCCATTTTGTGTTATGATCAAAATGAAGTGATATACTGTTTTTCATGCTTTCCTTCCCTTTATCTTTACTAATATAATTGTTAGTTAACCTGTTCTGAGAGAGAGCTGCAATTTTCCAATTTTGTCTATTTATCTCCTTGCTTGAGGTTTTGTAAACCCATTATTTTTTTTTCAGGTATCATGGGTTTCCTGATCATTTCTTGGGGCAGGGGTGATCTTGTGGTGATTAACCCCACAGCTTTTGTTTATCTGGGAAAGTTTTTATTTCTCCATCATATCTGAAGGATATTTTAGCTACAGAGAGTATTCTTACCTGAAAATTTGTCTTTCAGAATTTGTAATATATCATTCCACTCCCTCCTAGCCTGTAAGGTTTCTGCTGAAAGGCTGATAAGGGTTCCTTTGTAAGCTATTTTCTTCTGCCTCACTGGCCTTAACATATTATCGGCATTGCTGTTTGCCAGTTTTTCTAATATATGACTTGGAGAAAGTCTTTTTATATTGATATAATTAGGAGTTCTATTAGCTTTGTTTACATGTAACTCCAGCTCATTTCTCATGTTTGGGAAGCTCTCAAGTATTATTTCTTTGAACAAGTTCTCTGCTCCTTTCTCCCTCACTTCTCCCTCGGAAATACCCATAATCCTTATGTTGCATTTCCTAATTGAGTTGGATATTCCTAGGAGAAAATCTTCATTTCTATTTAGTCTTAGTTCTCTCCCCTCCTCCATCTGCAGCATTTCTATATTTTGTCCTCTGAATAACTGATTCTGTCCTCCCTAATATCCACTCTATTTTTTAAGGACTCTAGATGTTCCTTTATGTCATTCGTTCTGTTATTCATCTCCAACATTTCTGATTGGTTTTTTTTTTTAATAGTTTCAACCTCTGGTGAAGAATTCCATCTGTTCATTAATTTTATTCCTGAGATCATTACACTATCTTTCAGTTTTCTTGTAACTCGTTTAGTTTCTTTATGATAGCTATTTTGAATTCTCTGTCATCTAGATTATAAATTTCTGTGACTTCAGGATTGATTTCTGGGTACCTGTCATTTTCCTTCTGGTCTGCAGTGTTAATATATCTCTTCATGATATTTGATGGGGTGGACTTTTGCTATCACATAGTGGTACTGTCTGGTGGCAGTTTCCACCTTCCAGCACTGCAAGAGGCAGGAGCTGTGTCTTCTGAGCCCTATGGCACCCCTGGTAGAGGTGCCTGTCCATTGGAAGCTCTGCCAACAGGGCCTGTTTGTGTTTGCCTGCTGCTGCTGCTGCTTTACACACGTATGCACAGGCATTCTGGCAGGGATCCCCTGTTCTGGCTGACTTGGTGAGCTGATGCACCTGGTGGGAGGTGGGTAGAGGTGCTTCCTATCACATGTGTGATCCTGTGCCCCTACTCTGACTCACAGTCTTCTGGCTTGGTCTACTTGGCTTGGTATGCAACCCCCATGATTCCTTACCTGCCTTGGTGTGGAGCATTCCCACAAGCTGGAGGAAACTCTGAGAGTGCAAGCATTCCCACAGTGGGCTGCCTTTTACCCCGTCACCATTCAGTGTCATGCACCAGCTCCTGGTGAGGTCTTGTGCCTAGATTGCTGCTGTTCAATGAGGGAGTGGCGCTCTCCTTACCTCCTTCTACTGCCTCCCAGGGGATCGAGCATCTCCACCTTTAGACTTATGGCTGTGTGGATCTCTCAGATGTCTATTGTGTTGTGTAAATGTCCTCTATGGGTTTACAAATGTCATTTTTCTTGTATCTTATGGGGGAGAGACAGAGGGAAGAGCTCACTCCACCATGATGATGACATCACTCTCGGTCTAACTCTTTTGATATTTTTGACAATCTTCCCAAAAACAATTCTAAATAAAGTCTTTTGACCTCAACTAACTTTTAAGTTTGTAGAGGACCCCTGGAAAATTTCAAAAGATTTATTCTGTTCCCTTATAGAAAGAGAGATGTTAAACTAATTAGGCTTATTTGATATGCTAAATTACATAGGAAACTTTGTCAAATAGGAAATAACATTAAGCCTTCCTTACGTTGTATCTGTATATGTTAGAAGAGTTTCTGAAATAGCATGAAATTCCTGGAAGTCTGATAAGTCCTGGTATAAAATGTTGTCCATCATCAAAATTGAGACTCACACTTAAAGGACTGAATCTGACGTTAGGGAAATGCCCCAGCTGACTTTCATGCAAAGGCAGCCACAACAGAATCTATAAAGACTGTGGCACATGTGGTTGAAGTCTATTCTGCTTCTGCAAAAAAATGACTCCTTCTTGTCAGACTTTTTACCATCCTCATGTCCTTGTAACATGGCAGCAGTCTGCCCCTAAATCAGAGAAATTAAGATGAGTACACAAAGGCTGTCAATTAAACAAAGAGTCAGAACTATGGGAAACCCAAGACGACTGCTTGATTCTTCCTGGCTCTCTAGAAAACTTCATTTTTTGGTTTTCGTATTCCTTCACTCACAATAGGAAAAATGATTTTCTGCCTAGAGGCCTTAGAACTCCTCCCTCTGAGTTCTTTGAGCACCTACAGCTGGACTTCATTCAGTTGTCATTTAGTATGGGTTAACAACATGTTCTTGTTGTTGTATGTATGTTTTCCAGATGGGTTAAAGCCTTCCTTTGCTGCAAAGCTGATGCCCTCACAGTGACCAAGAAACTGCTAGAAAAAGTTTCCCACTTGGGGTATACCTCCCACAATCCCCAATGATCAAGGCACAGACTTCACTGGGCAAACAATATGAGCCTTAACAAAAACATTCCAAACTTCTTGGAATTATTACTGTCCTTATCACCCTCAATCATCAGGCAAGGTCAAGAGAACTAATGGAAAACTGGATCCAAACAGAAAAAGAATTAATTATGGGGCCAGCCTGGTGGTGCAGCAGTTAAGTTCACACGTTCCGCTACTCAGCAGCCTGGGGTTGGCCGGTTCAGATCCCAGGTGGGGACACGGCACTGTTTGGCACACCGTGCTGTAGTAGGCATCCCACATATAAAGTATGGGAAGATGGGCACAGATGTTAGCTCAGGGCTAGGCTTCCTCAGCAAAAAAGAGGAGAACTGGCAGTAGTTAGCTCAGGGCTAATCTTCCTCAAAAAAAAAAAGAAATAATACATGTGGTCACATGAACCGATGAGGATAATTATAATTTTTATGACTTTTGTCTGAAATATTACTGTTTTAATCCTTTTTTCTAACAGATTTAAGAAGAGCTTTTTTTCATTTCTCTTAAGCTATCTATGACTTACAGCAATTTGGTTAATTATATCTTTATAAGCAGAACTGAGACAATTAATAACTGATCCCTCCAGAATTCAGAAGCTCTCAGTCAGTATGTTTACTTTTGTGACAAGATAGTTACTTGCATAAGTCCAATGAGAAGCTGTTCTCTTTGTAACAGGAAACTTTGGTTATACAACCAAGGCTTTGACTAAAATGTCATGTTTGAGAGAGACATGCATAAATTCAGTTTTGACCAAACAGCTTTAAGAAACTAAGGTTTACTTTATGAAGCCAATAAAGCCCCTTGGAAAAACAGGCTGGTGTGTACATACAGGGTTCCTGACAGCTTAACCCAGGTGAGTAAAGAAGATCACTTCCTGGCAGGTGCAAGAATCTCAACCAGAGGGGAATTCACCCAAATCCAGAGGTATTGCAGGCAGAATCTGATGCCAAGTATTTGACATGTCTTCCTAATCTCAAGAGCCTTCTTAGTCTTTTTAGCTATTAAAAGTTCAATCTGGAGATTCATTATGAAAAATTCCAGGAAAGCAAATTTAAAAGAGCCTATATGATCTTGCTGTACTTATGTAAATAACTAATCCAAGTTTACTGAAACCAGATTTATTTTGGAAACAAAAAGTCTTAATTTATCTACCTTTGATTAAAAAAAAATGAGGGTGATTTTACAGAGAAAAATTATGTTTCAGTAGAAACTATAAGCAACTCTTGTGGATATTAGATTTCAGCACTGTTAATTTTCTTTGAAGATTTATTACTTACCTGAACACTGTACTGGATCCTAAATTCTCCTAGTTTCCTCCAATATCCAACTACAACTCTCCAAACTAACATTTCAAATTTTTCTCCCACTTTTGACTTGGAATCATTGAGAACTAAATCTGCCCTGTTCCCTGAAGCCCTGCAAACTGAAGCTGAACAACTTGATATAAACTTGTAAGATCACCACTCATTTTTAGACAATCTTTGTGCCTGTTGCTGCATAAGCTACTCAGAAAGTTTAATCGAACACCCAATGACATCATCAGATACTTCAAACTGCAAAAGATGCTTCAATCCTGACACCTAGAAATCTTCTTGATTGGCTACCATATAAACAGAGAAACTGGCTTATAACTTGTTCCACCCATTAAAATTGTTTTTCTTTGTTTCCATAGAAATGCCTGTTATTAAATACCTGATTGTTGGCCCCATAGACCTAACTTTCGGACCCCACCTGCCATACCCACCTCCTAAAGTGAGACAGAACTATTTAACTAAACTGACCTATTTTCAAGACTAAAAGGTTAATTCAATGAAATACTAGAACAATCTACCAGCTCAACTTTTAATAAATGAAACTTCCAGAGAAGTCTCTGAGAGGCAATTTTAGGGGCCCAGAAGTGTTTGGGGCAGGCTATAGCCAAATATTCCACAATGGCCCTTATTTAAAGTTACTCAAGTTACTCATTTCAAGTCTTGACCCTCCTGAAATTTTATTTCCCCTGAAAGCAGGAAATAAATCTCCCATGAGAAAGGTACCCTCCTTATCACAAGAGCTAGAGAATTCAGGGCTAGGAAGCCTGTATAACCAAAAGCTGTTACTTTTACTAATTTACTACCTTAAGCCTAAACTCTGAACAAATTCCTCAGTAATTACATACACCAAGCCTAAGTTTCTTTGTCCTATCATATCCTCACAAATTTATTGTCTCTTTGTGTAAAAACATATATAAACTGCCTGCTTTTTTCACTCTCTGAGCATCCTTTTTCAAGTATCTCCTGGTGAACATATTAAGCTGGTTTTTCTCCTGTTAATTTGGTCTTGTGTCAGTTTTATCACTAGTCCAGCCATAAGAACTCAAGATGGGTAGTGGGGCAATTTCCCACTCCCAAACCTTCCCATAGGCAAATGAATGGTTCCCTCTCAGTGCTCCCACAGTACACTGAACATACCTCTATTTATAATACCATGAAATTTCTATATGATGTTTACTTTTTTCTTTTTAAAAATTAAGATAAAGTATGAAAAAGAAAGTAAATATTACTCATATTCCATTTTCCAACCATATTCTAGACTTAATCAGTATGTAACATTTTGGCATCCTTCTTCCAGTATCTTTTTCTGGGTGGCGGACTATAACCTCCTAGAATGCAGAGACTTCGTACTTTTTTCGTCCAGTTTTTACACCTCTGGAGGTGATATGTCCAAAATGGGTCTCACTGGGCTAAAATCAAGGTGTCAGCAGGATGGTATTCCTTCTGAAAGTCCAAGGAGTAAATTTCTTCCTTATCTGATCCAGTTTCTAGAGGCCACTTGCACTCCTTGTTTCACAGCCCCCTTCCATCTTCAAAGCCAGCGAGGGCTGGCAGAGTCTTTCTCATGCAGCATCATTCTAAACCTGACTCTCCTGCCTCCCTCTTTCACTTATAAGGACACTTGTGATTACATAGGGCCCACCTGGATCACCTGAGATACTCTTACCATCTCAAGATCCTCAACATCATCCCATCTGCTAAGTCCCTGTTGCCATATAAAGTAACATTCACAGGTTCCAGGGATTAGGATGTGGATGTTATGAGGAGGCCATTATTCTGCCTGCCACAACTACCTTTTCTAAACTTTACCCACAACAAAAATTTGCTTTGCCTTCCTCCTCTTTCACTTTTCTTCTGATACAGAGGCAAGAGCAGAAGCTTTGAGGGGAAACACACTAGTTCTGTCATTAACTGGCTGGATGACCCTGGACCAGTCACTTCACCTCCCTTAGCCTCCTTTTTCCTGTCTGTAACACAGGTTAACTCTTACTGCTTTAAGAAATTACAGCAAAATAGTAAGTTAAGATACATAAGCTATGAGGACTACTGGGAAGATAGTGGCATACGGGGACTCTGAACTTACCTCCTCCCATGGACACAACAAATTAACAACGATCCTTGGAACAATTACCCCTGAGAGAGAACTGAAAACTAGATAAAAAGAACCCCCACAAAAAGTGACAGTGCTGACTGAGGTGTAAGAGGCAGAAATACCTTTCTGGAGAGGAAAAAGCCACATTCCATTCCAGCTAAGGTGCTTCATGGCTGAGAGCAATCTTAAGGTACAAAGCATTCCCTGGAGGAGCAGGGGGTCTGAGTGGGAGAGCTATGCCAGAATAAGCAGCTTTTGAACTTAGCACAACCAAGGTGAGTGTCATAATAACTGGATTTGCTGGCTATTAACAACAATGAGGAATAACCCCAGAAAAGCTACTGGATGTAAGGGAAAGAAAAGCCTGCTCTTAAAGGCCCATGCACGAATTCATACATGTCAGAAAGGAACCTAATAATCACCAGAAGGAAAAGTTCACAGTCCTTTGATGAAAAGAGACTCACTTGATAGGCTCTGGGCACTTCTCAGTGAGAGGTGAGATCTCCTCAGGCTGGGACCACCTCTGGAGGGACTGAGACATTAGCAGCAGCCATTATTGTGACCTAGTACAGGTGTGCTGACACAGACACTGGCAGATGCCGTTGGAGTTCTTCCCTTGGCCTGTTAGCACAGGGGTCTGCCCTATCCACTGGAGCACTGATTTAATCCAGTCCAGCCAGGGCAGCCGGCCCACCCTAGGGACTGGGCCCACCCAATACCAAGCCCTTGGGCAACTTGTAGGCGCACATAGACAGGGTGTGTGGGACCTCTGCAGCAGGGTGAGTGGGTCCACCTCTGTGGGGCACAGTGTGCACAATAGGCAGGGCATGTCCAAGGGGTGGGCCTACATTGGTAGAGTGTGTGGGGCCTCTGCAGTAGGGTGAGTGGATCCGCTTCAGTGGGTTGGGGAGTGCACATGGGGCAGGACTGTGTTGGGACGTGTGAGCCTACAGGTGATGGGGCTTGTCAGCTGCAGATCTGTGCTTCTCAAACAGCCACACAGGGGATCTGCTCCATCTCGAAACACTGGAAACAATTGTGTGCTGCCATGCCTGGAGCCAACCCCACCCAGCTTCACTCCTCAGAGAGCTGACAACAGCCTTGTAGGCTGCAGGCCTGCATCATCTGTAAGCCCCTGAACCTAGTAACAAGCCACGCTGGAAGTCCACTCACTTAACAGAAAAACTGCAGCAGGAATGTGCTATTAGACCTTACAGCCAACTGTGCTGGGGCTCCACACACCCAATAAAGTGAATGAAGGGTCCATAGCAGGCTCACACAGCTGAGTATTACAACCATCTGGCCAGAGAGACAGCCTAGGCTCCCTGTGTGCCTGCAACAAGAGAAACCCTGCCACAACAGAAGGACACACATAGACCACACAGAGGACACTCCTGGAACATTTGGAACTAGTGAGGAGAGAGAAGCACACTGCTGGGCCTCATAAGGCATCTATTACATAAGGCCACCTCTCCCAGATTGGGAGATGTAGCTGATCTACAATACATAGACAAAAGCACAGAGAAAGAGGCAAAATGAGGAGACAAAGGAATATGTTCCAAATAACAGCACAAATACTCAGAAAAGAACTAAACAGGGGCCAGCCCCATGGCCGAGTGGTTAAGTTTGCACACTCTGCTTTGGTGGCCCAGGGTTTCACCAGTTCAAATCCTGGGTGCAGACATGGCACTGCTCAAGCCATGCTGAGGCAGCATCCCACATGCCACAACTAGAAGGACCTACAACTAAAAATACACAACTATGTACTGGAAAGTTTTGGGAGAAAAAAGAAAAATAAAATCTTTTAAAAAAAAAGAACTAAAAACAGAGATAAACAATCTGACAGAGTACAAACTAATAGTCATAAGGATGCTCATGGATCTTGGGAGAAGAATGGATGAACTCAGTGACAACTTCAAAAAAGAACTGGAAAATGTAAAAAAGAACCAATCAGAAATGAAGAATACAATACTGGAAAATAAAAATTCACTACAGGGACTCAATAGCAGAGTAGATGATACAGAAGGACAGACCAGTGAGCTGGATGAAAGAATAGAGGAAATCACCCAAGCTGAACAGATAAAAGAAAAAAGAATTACAAAGAATGAGGACACTCTAAGGGAACTCTGGGACAATATTAAGCACACTAACATCTGTATTACAGGTATCCCAGAGGACAAGAGAGAGACAAAGGGGAGGAGAATCTATTTGAAGAAATACAGCTGAAAACTTTCCTAACCTAAGGAACAAAACAGATATCCAGTCACAGGAAGCACAGAGAGCACCAAACAAGATGAATCAAAGAGGGGGACCAGCCCCATGGTCGAGTGCTTAAGTTTGCACACTCTGCTTTGGTGGCCCAGGGTTTTGCTGCTTCAGATCCTGGGCATAGAGATGGCACCACTCATCAAGCCATGCTGAGGTGGCATCCCACATCACACAACCAGAGGCACTCACACTAGAATATAAAACTATGGACTGGGGGGCTTTGGGGAGAAGAAGCAGGAAAAAAAAAAAAGAAGGCTGGCAACAGATTTTATCTCAGGGCACATCTTCCTCAGCCAAAATAAAACAAAACAAAAATCTGAATGAGTACAGAAGGAAAGTACCTCAACATAATATAGGCCACATATGACAAACCCATAGCTAATATCAGACTCAATGGAGAAAAACTGAAAGCTATCCCTCTAAGAACAGAAACTAGACAAGAATGCCCCTTTCACTACTCTTATTTAACATAGTATTGGAAGTCTTAGCCAGAGCAATCAGGCAAGAAAAAGAAATAAAAGGGATCCAAATTGAAAAGGAAGAAGTGAAACTGTCACTATTTGCAGATGACTTGATTTTATCTACAGAAAATCATAAAGAATCCACTAAAAAACTTTTAGAAATAGTAAATGAATACAATAAAGTTGCAGCAAAAAAATCAACATACAAAAATCTGTTGCATTTCTAAACACTAACAATGAAGTAGCAGAAACAGAAATTAAGAATACCATCCCATTGTATTAATCCCCTAGAATACAATTGCAACAAAAAGAATAAAATATCCAGGAATAAATTTAACCAAAGAGGTGACAGACCTGTAATTGAAAACTATAAAACGGTGTCGAAAGAAATTGAAGAAGACACAAAGAAATGGAAAGATATTCCATGCTCTTGGATTGGAAGAATTAACATAGTTAAAATGTCCATAATTGCTAAAGCAATCTACAGATTCAAAGCAATCCCTACCAAAGTTCCAATGACATTTTTCACAGAAATAGAACAAAGAATCCTAAAATTTATATGGAACAAGAAAGGACTCCGAATAGCCAAAGGAACCCCAAGAAAAAAGAACAAAGCAGGAGGGATCACAATCCCTGATTTCAAAATATACTACAAAGCCATAGTAATCAAAACAGCATGGTACTGGCACAAAAACAGACACACAGATCAATGGAACAGAATCGAGAGCCCAGAAATAAACCCACACATCTATGGACAGCTCATTTTTGACAAGGGAGCCAAGAACATACAATGGAGAAAGGAAAGTCTCTTCAATAAGTGGTGTTGAGAAAACTGGACAGCCACATGCAAAAGAATGACAGTAGAACATTATCTTACACCATACACAAAAATTAACTCAAAATGGATTAAAGACTTGAATGTAAGACCTGAAACCATAAAACTTCTAGAAGAAAACATAGGAAGAATGCTCTTTGACATCAGTCTTAGCAGCATATTTTCAAGTACCAAGTCTAACCGGGCAAGGGAAACAACAGAAAAAATAGACAAATGGAACTACAACAAACTGAAAACCTTCACAGAAAAGGAAACCATCAAAAAAACAACAAGACAACCAAACAATTGGGAAAGATATTTGCTAACCATATATCTGTTAAGGGGTTAACATCCAAAATATATAAAGAACTCATACATCTCAACAACACAAAAACTAACAACCCAATTAAAAAATGGGCAAAAGATCTGAACAGTAATTTCTCCAAAGATGTACAGATGACCAACAGGCACAGGAAAAGATGTTCAACATCACTAATTATTAGGGAAATGCAAATCAAAACTACAATGAGATATCACCTCATGTCCATCATAATGGCTATAGTTAACAAGATAAGAACTAACAAGTGTTAGGATGTGGAGAAGGGGTAAATCTCATACACTGTTTCTGGGAGTGCAAACTGGTGCAGCCGCTATGGAAAATAGTATGGAGATTTCTCAAAATATTAAGAATGGAACTACCATATGATCCAGCCATTCCACTGCTGGGTATTTATCCAAAGAACATGAAAACATGAATGCATAAAGATATGTGCACCCCTATGTTCATTGCAGCATTATTCACAATAGCCAAGACTTGGAAACAACCTAGGTGCCCATCAAGAGAAAAATGGAGAAAGAAGATGTGGTACATATGATGCGAGGTCAGTGAGCTGAGGAGTCAAAAGAAAGATTTCTTGGACTCTCAAGGTCTGACAGTGGTGCTCTTTTATTTAGAGAATAGTACAGAATAGCATGGGGACAGGACCCATGGGCAGTGAAGAGCTGCTTCTGCTGCTGCATGGGGACAGGACCCATGGGCAGTCAGAGCTCCTGCTGCTGCCGCATGGGGATAGGACCCATGGGCAGTCAGAGCTCCTGCTGCTGCCGCTTCCGCTGCCCCCGCCAGCATGGGGACGGGGCCCATGGGCAGGCAGAGCAGCTGCTGCTGCCCCCGCTGGTATGGGGACAGGACCCATGGGCAGGCAGAGCTGGTGCGTGGGGACAGGACCCATGGGCAGTCAGAGCTCCTGCTGCTTGGGGATAAGACCCATGGGCAGTGAAGAGCTGTAGGCATGGGTACGTGACTTATTTTTACTGGTAAAAGAAAAGATGATGTAAAAAGTCTTTAAATGATTTCGGTGCAGATGGGGTCTGGTTATTGTGCAGTCATATAACTTTAGATACGAATCTGGCCATATAGATCGGCATGCAGGTGAGGATGCCCTGGGCTTCTCTCCCTGCGGCAGCCCTAATTCATACCATAAAAAAATCCACCGGGTCATATAGTTTGGCATGTAGGCCAGGTCACCTTGGGCTTCTCTAGCTGGAGCAGCCTTACTCCACATCACATATACACAATGGAATACCACTCATCCATAAAAAAAAGATGAAATGCTAAGCAAAATAAGTCAGAGGGAGAAAGCCAAACACTGTATGATCTCATTCAGAAATGGAAGATAAGCACAACAAACACAGAGAGAGATTGGATTGGTGGTTACCAGAGGGGAAGGCGGGAGCGAGGAGGGCAAAAGGGGTGATTAGGCACATGTGTATGGTGATAGATGGTAATTAGTCTTTGGGTGGTGAACATGACGTAACGCACAGAGAAAGTGAAATATAATGACGTACACCTGAAATTTATATAACATTATAAACCAATGTTACCTCAATAAAAAAAAAAGATACATAAGGTTTTACACACAGTCCCTAGTATGTGATGAGCCCTCAATAAACATTCTTTCAATCCTTTCCTTTTGCCACCATTTTCTCTCACCCTGGCCCATTTTCTCCCTCATCTCCTTTCTCTTCAGTGACTTAGTCTAACCTCAGTCTAACCACTTAGCAAAGAAGGCCATGCTACCCATCTCTTGTGATTGTCCGTCAATGCTTCTTGGGATGGAGACTGATATCTACTCAAGAATATGGAGTAAATATCTACATATCCTTCCATGGAGAGCTCTGTTGTTTTTTTAAAAAGTCCTTTTGTGTCACTTAAAATTTACATATGATGAGGATTTTTAGGCTGCTTAATTTTAAAATGGCTTATGATGAGGATTTTTAGGCTGGTTAGTTTTAAAACTACAGATGAGATTCAGGCTCCAAGGAGTGGAATTTGTTTGCCCCTTTGTTGGGAAACATTTACATTTCTAAGGGAAACCTCTATCTGTGAAAATGCCTCCCTCTCTGTGCCAGGAAGAAGGGGGATGGTCTTATCTCTAGAAGCTCTTAATCAATGCCAGAGGCAAGAACTTAAGTTGGTTACTGTCTGGCAACCTCATGTAACTGACCCCCCCCCCCAATCCTCCTTTGTCTTTAGCCGAGGATAAAATTCAAGCGGTGACTTCTGCCATTTACTCCATCCGGTTTGATTCTTATCTAAAAGTTGTGGGACCGCCAAATGGCCAGACCATACAGGCACTGATACCATTTTAACTTTTTTACATATTCTTTGTCTTGTAAAGAGATGACTCACATACCTATGCCTTAAATTTAGTCCTAACCCTCAACTCGGGGCAGGAGCTCTGACTGCCCGTGGGTCCTGTCCCCATGCCAGCGGGGGCAGCAGAAGCTCTGACTGCCCATGGGTCCTGTCCCCATGCTATTCTATACTATTCTCTAAATAAAAGAGCACTACTGCCAGATCTTGAGAATCTAAGAAATCTTTCTTTCGACTCCTCGGCTCACCGACCCCGCATCACATATACTTTCCCGTAACTTAGAAATGTCAGTTCCAATTCTGCCCTGTTATTTTATACATTCATTTCCTTATTTCATCCTTCTTCAGTCTTTCTCTTTACATCTTATAAATAAAGACAGTACAGAGACAAAAGTAATGCCCAGGCCACAACAGGGAATCCCTTTAGCAAGATGAATGCTATTTGGAAGACATCCTCTGAAGCCTGTTTCTAGGCTTGGCTTTCAGCAAAACCATATAACTCTAGAACGCATTCCCAGACCCCCAGGGGCAATAACTGTGACGGAAGCCACACACCCTCCAAGTTTTTCTGCCTTGGATTAAGACATTTTCCCGAATGTTGTTCATAAATTACTGCTACCCAATTCTTCCACTCCTGGAAGTTAAGCCTCTCTTGTAAGTTTCCTCTCCTGCTGGCCTGCCAGGACACTGCCTAGAAAATGCCCCGCTACCCTAAGTGACCAGGGTGCACCTTTGTCTAGTCCCAGAATTCTAATAGCTCACACTTACTTAGCACTCACTATGTGCCAGGCAGGATCCTAGGGGCTTTATATGTAGCTACAGTCTTCACCGAAAAATCCAATAAGTGATATCATCCTTGTTTTTACAGATTAAAAAAACTGACACAGAGAAGTTAAGTAATTTACCCAACATCACACAACTCCATAATTTTACCATATCTCCCACCTGAATAAATGTTAATAATTTAAACTGGGCAGAAGACACCCTAAGATTTCTGAGGTCTCCTGAATAAAATCTGCCTTCCAGAATGTTTTCCTCTTGCATTTTCAGGACTTGACAAACAGTCGGCATTTTGTTTTCCATCTCGCCCTTCACTAAGGCACCTGTGAAGCTGGGTACCTGAAGGTTACTGTAAATATACAATAAAATTACCTTTCAATCTTATTATGAAAAGAAGTTAATTTTGTCGATATGCTATTTTCCTGTTTAGCCTGAAGGGTAACTCAAGGGTCAAAAGGATTGATGATCTTGTTTTACAGAAGAAAGAGAATGCCTTCAAGGATCATCAGATAACCAGCCCCCAGCTGCCCTTGAAGCCCCCCCCCCCAACTCAGATTGCCCAGGGGCTTGTTGGGAGTGAAAGAAACATGGATTACCCCCTTTGTTTCTCCAAAACTCCTTCTGCCACACCCCTTAGCTTTATAAAAAATAAAAAAAAAAAAAAACCTGCTTTCTTCTCTTGTTAAGGCAGATTTAAGAGAACCTGTACTCCCACTTGCCTGTCTTGAAAAATTCAAATGAATCTTTCTCTATCTCAAAGCACTGATGTCTTAGTGTTTGGCTTACTGAACATCAGGCGCATAAACTTGAGATTAAGGGGTTCAGTATCACCTGTTCCCTGACACTATCACAATTGCACACCCTTCCATAAAAGCTTGCTATTATGAACCTCAATCTCCTTCAGGAGGAAAGACAGTCAGGTTCACAGTCCCCATGAAAAGCCATTTTTACTGAATTCTCAGCTATTTGCACAGCCATTCTCTAGCCATAAAAAGGGTACACTAGGGAAAGAAAGTGTAATGAGAAGGGAGAAGGAGGACAGAGTTCCTACAATGGCCACAAAGAAGAGGAGACTCCAAAGGCAGAAACAGTCATAGGGCACACCCAGAGTTTGTGGTATCTGAATATCGCAGCCCCACCTATCTCTTTCCATGCCTTTTGGCATCTGACATCATTCTCAGCCTGCCCCTCCTGGCCTTGTCTTCTTAGACCAACTAGAGACCTTGGTCTGGAGCCAAACCAGAGCACCCAGCACTGAGCTGTTTGGGTGGAGGGAACAGAGAAGGGAGTAAATTGCTCAGCTAATAGGGGACCTGACTCACTTATGTACGTATCACTTGGGCAGGGAATAGATTAGAGAAGTGCTGTTCTGCAGGACTCATGGTTTAAGGAGTCACACTTGCTCAATGCTGTCTGACTAAGAGCAAAGGGGTGGATGTGGGGGGCATCACAGCTTTATCCCATTTAGATATCCATTTGTCCCTCCCTCTTTCTCTGTTGGGTTACATTTCTCTATCCATAGGTCACATATTTACTGAGTTGGATTTGGGGGGGCGGGGATCTGTTAAATTCCTTAAAGCCCCAAGCACTCAATTCAGTTCAAGGGTATTTGTCATCTTAGTGATAACCAGACACAAGTATCTTTTAAAGGCTCTGCAGGAAATTTGAACAAGAACCTTTGCACCACCCACAATCCCCCTGGGGACCACTGACCTACACACAAGAAGAGTAGAGAACTTACTGTGTGACAGGGACTTTTATGTACACCTCACCTAATGGACATAGTGACCCTTTGACATCAGGAACATTGTCCCTATTTTGCAAATGATAAACTCAAACACCAAGAAGTCAATTAGCTTTTCCCTTATCCAAGAACTGGGAAAAGAGATGGAATCAGGATTCAGACTCACATATTTGTGAATCTAAAGCTCATGTTCTCACTCCACACCATCCTACCTACTAGAAATCAAAGAACAAAAAGATGACTGCTTCTAGCAGAAATATTCATAAAAGGCTTCAATGAAGAGACAGGATCTGAAATGGGTCTTAGAATGAAGAATAATTCAGGAGGCTCAACAAGAGGGTGTAGGGGAAGAAGACAAATCCTCTAGCATCTGGGTCCTCCTGGCTGGGCTACAAATTAAATTCACATGAGACAGAATAATAGGAGAAAATCAAACACAGCTTTGTAACATGTATACATGAGAGAAACCCAAGAAACTGGGTAACTTTCCAAAATGGCAGATGCTGTCCTCTTAAATACTATCTTCAGCTGAAGACAAAGGAAGATGTTGGGGATGGGGGCAGTCAGTTATGGGAGATTACCAGAAAAGCACAATAAACAAGAGTAAGGTTAACATGAAGATTTAAGTCCTTGCCTTCCACATTAATAAGAGTTAAGGTCATTGCCCCCTTCTTCCTGGTACAGAGAAGGAGATAGCTTTACAGATGGAGATTTCCCTTAGAAATACAAATGTCTCTTACAAAGGGTAAACTCAACTCTACAGGGCTTCTCCCATGTCTGCAGTTTTTAAAAGTAACCAGCCCAAATAATCCTCATGGCAAAAAGACACATTTTGGGATAGCCAGTTCTGATTCCCCACAATCTCGCCCTTGAAACTTTAAGAAGTTTCACTGTCCTTTGAAGCTTTAAGAAGTTTCATAGTCCAGAAGCTGAGTGGTATATTGTTCCATCTCCAGAATTGAACACAATTCTTAGTCCTGATAATAGATCAGCCCAGTTAAATTTATTTTATTAGGTGGTGATGCAGGTGAGCTCCCAAAGTTAGGCCTACATTGTGAAAACAAGCGATCAGGTATTTAGTAAGAAGTATTCCTATAGAAATAAAAAGGAAAACAAGGTTAGTGGTTGGAGCAAATTGTAACCAGTTTCTGAGCTCAGAGGACAGCCAGTTAAGAAGATTTCTAGATGTCAGTGTTGAAGCATCCTTTGCAGCTTAAAATGTCTCTGATGATGTCATCAAGTGTTCAAGTATCCTTTTGAGTGACTTACACAGTAACAGGCATGCTATCATGGTGCTCTCTCTTAAGTTTATATCAAGTTGTCCAGCTTCAGTTTGCAGGACTTTAGGAACAAGGGTAGTTTCAGTTCTCAATGATTTCAAATAAAAATGATGGGAAAAAAATTTTTAATGTTAGTTTGGAGATTTGTAGCCAGATATTTCAGGAGACTAGAAGAATTCAGGATCCAGTACCGTTTACAAGTAGAAAACAAAAACCTCAAGACAATTAACAGAACTAGGATCTAATATCCACAAATGTGCGTTATAGTTTCTACTGAAACAATTTTTCTCTCTAAAATCATCCCCATTTTTACAAAAGATAGCCAAATTAAGACTGATTGGTGTGTAAAGTAAGTCTATCTTCAATAAATTTGGCCCAATTATTTACATAAGTACAACAAGAATAGCAATTGATCATATAGGCTCTTTTCTTTTTTTTTTTTTTTAAGATTGGCACCAGAGCTAACATCTGTTGACAATCTTTTCTTCGTCTTCGTCTTCTTCTTCTCCTTGTCCCCAATGCTCCCTGGTACACAGTTGTATATTCTAGTTGTAGGTCCTTCTAGATGTCTTATTTGGGGTGCTGCTTCAGCATGGCTTGAGGAGCAGTGCCATGTCCACGCACGGGATCCAAACCAGCAAAACCCCAGGCTGCTGAAGTGGAGTGCATGAACTTAACCAGTGGGCCATGGGGCTGACTCCTGATTATACAGGCTCTTTTAAACCTGCTTTGCTGGAACTTTTCATAATGAATCTTAGATTTAATTTTAAAGGCCTCTTGAGGGGCCAGCTCTGTGGCTGAGTGGTTAAGTTTGCATGCTCCGCTGCAGCAGCCCAGGGTTCAGATCCTGGGCACGGACATGGCACCACTCATCAGGCCACGTTGAGGCAGCGTCCCACATCCCACAACTAGAAGGACGTGTAACTAAGATGTACAACTGTGTATGGGGGGGCGGGGGGGGCGGTTTGGGGAGATAAAGCAGAAAAAAAAAAAAAGATTGGCAACAGTTGTTAGCCCAGGTGCCAATCTTTAGGGAAAACAAAGGCCTGTTGAGGCCAGGAAAGCCAAGGACTTATCAGACAAAGCCTGTAATACCTACAGATTTGCATGCATTTTTCGCTTCTCAAGCTCCCCAAAATATTTCGAGGTTCCAGGAACCTGCCAGATAAGTGACCTTCCTTACTTACCCAGTAAGATTGCTAGGAATACTGTAAACAAGGCAGGCCAACATTTCCAAGTGGCTTTATTCCATAAAGCCCAATCTTTGTTTCCCAAAAGCTGTTTGGTCATATCTGAGTCTATGCCTGTTTCTCTCAAATGTGACATTCCAGTCAAAGCTTTGATAAGATAACCAATGTTTCCAATTGTGTCCCGTTATAAGGAGAACAGATTCTTACTGAACTTATGCAAATAACTATATTGCCATGAAAATAACACTTACTCACCAAGAGTATCCAAATTCTGGAGGGATCAGGTAGGGAGAAAAAGATAAAATGTTTCAATTTTGTTTACAAAAGCATAATTTACCAAATTGTTATAAGTCATAGTTAGTGTGAGAGTAAAGAGAAAAAGGTTTTCTTAAATCTGGAAAAACAAAACATTTAAAAATTGGCAATATTTCAAATGAATTCATAAAAATTATAATCATCCTCATCAGTTCATTCAGTCCTGTGTAATCTATTTTTGAGCTTAATCTTCTGTTAGCAGTTTTATGGGGTTATGAGTTTCTCCATTCAAGTTCTGTAATTTCTTATTCAGTTCAATTTTATAATCTGAAAGTTTGTCAGAAAGCTGTATTTTAGAATAAATGTCAGAGCCCTTTCTATGAATCTCTGTAGATTAAGACATTTGTAAAAGTAGAGTAAAACAGAACTGTGTAAATGACAAAAGGCTTAAAAATGACAATTAACAAAGAAACTTGGTTATTTCTGGAACATACAACCCTTTAAGATAATAACCAGAATTATGACTGACAACCAGGACAGATTAGAATTTTCTGGAATGCTATATAACTTTTAAAATACTTACATCAATAACACTTACCCACACAATATCATAGGTCCCTATGAAACAATGCTTAGTTATCCATTTAACCATGCTGACAGTTAAAGGATTTTAGGCAACTGTAGAGAATTAAATAGCTGTAAGAAAAACCTTAGCACCTGTGATTAAAGACCTGATTGAAACCATATAGGAAATTTATTTCTGATAAAACACAAAAGCCCTACCCTTCTGGTAGACTACTCAAAGGAAAAAAACCTTTCATAATCTCTTTACCAAGAGCAGACTAAAAGTTTAAGAAAATCATCCTTTTAAGACAGGGAAAAAAAACAAATTCTAATTTTGCATCAGTTTGCTTTTGATATTAAAACTCACTTACTTAATTAAATCCATTTAAATCTTAGCCAACTGGACCATGTACAAAACTCTTTCTTAGAATTCCTCTTTAAAAACTTTCTATTACTTTCTTTTTACATTCAGAACTTGTCCCATGCCTTCTTTTTCTTTTCTTCCAGTACTTTAGGACAAATTTATCTTTCTTAACAAAACAAACAAAAATATTTCCATTCTTTATACCTTATTTACTGAAAACATATATCTTACTTTCCCTGAATACAAAATATTTTCCTTATTAATTTCTAGTAGCTTAAATCACACATTAGAATTTTTAACCCTTAAAAACCTTAATTTTTATGTAAAAACTAAGAAGTAAGCAATTATAAACTGTCTTTTACATTAGCATTCTATGGCTTGGCAAGTTTATAAATACTTTTTATAATTTCAGAAACATGTTACTCTCTAGTACAATCTTTTTTTTTTTTTTTTTGAGGAAGATTAGCCCTGAGCTAACTACTGCCAGTCCTCCTCTTTTTTGCTGAGGAAACCTGGCCCTGAGCTAACATCCGTGCCCATCTTCCTCTACTTTATATGTGGGACGCCTACCACAGAATGGCATGCCAAGCAATGCCATGTCCGCACCCAGGATTCGAACCGGCGAACCCTGGGCCACAGAGAAGCAGAACGTGTGAACTTAACCGCTGCACCACCGGGCCAGCCCTAGTACAATCTTTTAATAAAACACAAGACATGTTTACCAATAGACCCAAACACCTTTTAGTTTCTCTGTAATAAGACAAAAGTAGGCAAACTTATATTTAGTAATTAATGTCTAACAGTTTATCTTATTTAGAAATAATGTAGATATTCCACAAATTTCTCATCATTTAATTGAGCAAAACTTCAAAGATTCAAATTACTAGAGAGATTTTGGAAATTATTAAATACATGTCATAAAATATAATTATTGCTAAAAGTTTAAACTCTTATCTCACTTACATCTAAATCATTTGTTCCCAACAATTATGTCTAGATTACCCATGAAAACTTCATGAGACATTAGATAAAATTAGCTATCATTCTAAGTTATTATGCTGGCAAATTTGTAGCAGGGATAACATGAGCTTTTTTAACTACTAAACTCAGGCTGCATATCTGCATCATATCCAATGCTGATAATTCTGAAGACATGTCTGTTTTAATCAAACCAACAAACTTAAGCTTTCATTCACCAAAGACATGTAAGCACTTGCTTTCAGTCAATTAAACAGAGCTCTTAATTTTAGCAATACCACCTTGAGGTAAAATATCACACATATAGACACACAGGTAGACACAGAAACGTCAAGTTTTTTTTTATGAATCATGTGCAAAACAAAGCACACTAGTCTATGAGAAATATTTGTATTTCAAAGAATGGCTCTCGAGCCCCAGAGAAGATGGGAGTAGAAAATCTGCACCATAAAGGCACAGAGCAAGTAGTCACATTTTCTTCAAGATGAAGTTTCTGGGGCATATTTGCCTTATCTGTTTCTAATGGCTCAATCTTTTGTCTCAATCAATATCTAGCAGCATTTTGAGGAATAGGAGAGGCTTTGGGATTGGCAAAAGACAGGTGAACTTTGAACTGCATTCTAGAGTTATACATCCAGCCTTGCAGAGATTTGCAAGACAAAGACAGTTGCTTCCAGTCACCCAAAGAACTGGACTACAGTCCGACAAAAGAGTCTGACCCATCCCTCCAGCTACACCCTTCCAATTGCTTCTTTATATCAGGGAAATTTTTTTTTGAGGAAGATTAGCCCTGAGCTAACATCTGCCACCAATCCTCCTCATTTTGCTGAGGAAGATTGGCCCTGAGCTAACATCCGTGCACACTTTCCTCTACTTTTTTTATATGTGGGACACCTGCCACAGCATGGCTTGACAAGCAGTGCATAGGTCTGCACTCAGGATCTGAACCGGCAAACCCTGGGCCAACAAAGCAGAACACGTGAACTCAACTGCTGTGCCACTGGGCCAGCCCCTATATCAGGGAAATTTTTAACATAAGAGGAGAATCAAAGTTGTATGTTCTAAAACTTTCAGAACAAGGTATCATACCTTTAAAAGTCTGCACAAAGCATTTAACAAAGCGTCTCTTTCTAAGTGTACAATTTAACACCAGACCAATTTACCTTGATGGGGGAGCTTTATTATCCTTTTTTATTAGCACCTGATATTAGCCTCCTCTTTTTGTCTCATATTGTGTGGGTTCAAGCAACCTTACTGATTTCCCTTTAGTAAGTCTAATTAACACTGTCTGAAGGACAGATTTATATGCTGTCTTATAATCAGGCATGGGAAATATTCTCTTTCCCAAGTGACACACAATGCCTATCCTCACAATACAATCTATAATACAATCAGGGAAAAAGATACAATCACTTCACACAAAGCCTATAAACATATCAGTTTTTCTACAAAATTTTATTTGAATTCCATCAACTCTAATACCTGTATTCATAGCTTTCATTAGGACTTTATCAATAGGTCTTGGTCTTATAATTTTGGAAACAGGAAGCATTCGCAGTCAGACAATTTTAAAACATACTCAGGCAAAGTTGATATAACCTCTTTATATAAAATCAGCTCAAACATTCCAACATTTATAACCTTATCAACACTTATACTTTTACATTTTCTCAATTTAATTGTAACCTGAGTCAGGGTCTTAAGGCTAGTAATTATTTTTGTTTCTATTTCCTTTTTAATTTAGCCTTCTCATAGGTACCAATAAAAATTATGATGAGAGCTCTCACAAATTTTTTTCCCAATTTAGAAGTTTTTCCAATTTAAACAATCCATCACCTGGCCACATTGATGAGTAGGATCTTAACAGCAACTCATACCAATAAGCTTAACCATGGATACAAGAGGCATCCCCAAAAGAGATTCAGAAAGTTCAATCTTAAAAATAGTCAAAGCAAAGGCCTTCATTGAACAACAAGAAATGAAAGTTAAAACAACAAAGGCCCCTTATGAAAGCAATTGGGACCCCTTATGACAAACTCCCCTGAGAGCTCACACAGCCAGACAAAGAGTGTGACCTGGAACTCCAGTCTACTCAACTGGCTAACGAGATGTGTACCAATACATGCATCCTCTGGATAGCAGAGACCAAAAAGGTCACAAAGCCAAGCTCTCAAAACACAGAACAAGACAAAAGGAAAACCTCATCCGATGCACATTAACAGCTTTTGCTAACCCTTGGGTCTCTCGGAGCAAAATTAATACCTAGGAGGGAGATGCTGCAGGATTGGGGATCCTGTGTGCTTTACAGAATACCTTGTCATTGCACGAAAGTTTTCTTGAAGTTGGCAGGAGGACTTGTGTCATTTACCTTCACCTTTCACAGGAGATTTTTTGAGTTACCAAGCACCCCACTGGCTCTTAACTGCCCACCATATTTTAGGCCTTTTGGCTTGCAAGATGCCCTTAGCAACAGCTTTCACCTCATGAGCATATTCCCAGGCAACAGCCTTATAAAGATGCCTGTGTCTTATGACAAATGACAGAAAAAAGAGAGAGAAGGAAAAATACTATCTCTGGGAGGAAAACGATCTACAACCAATGAGTACTCAACCAAATTTCCTAGAGTTGCTGAGTCCAAGAAGCTAGCTTCACCAATATTTTCTCCTGCTAACCTAAATTAAGAAAAGCCAAAAAACTCACCACTCTCCCTTCTATTGGACCCTGCAGGCAGAGATCCAGGAGACTGATGTGGTAAGAACTCTTCCCTCCTGCTGGCTCTTGTCAGGGGTCCAAGATCTCTCAGCTGCAGTAGTGCAGGAGTGAGCAGTGTCCAGCCAGTGAAGTTTTATCCCATTCAAGTTTCCAAACTGTAGAGGAGGAAGACGAATCCTTTAGCCTCTGAGTCCTTCTGGCTGGGCTACAAATTAAACGCACATCAGACAGAATAATGGGAGAAAATCAAACAAAGTTTTGTAACATGTATGCATGAGAGAAACCCAAGAAACTGGGTAATTTGCCAAAATGGCAGACACTGTTCCCTTAAATACTATCTTCAGCTGAAAACAAAGGAGGATGTTGGGGATGGGGGAGTCAGTTATGGGAGATTACCAGAAAAGCACAGGAAACAAGAGTAAGGTTATCATGCAGATTTAGGTCCTTGCCAGCCACATTGATAAAAATTTCTAGAGATAAAGTCATCCCCCTTCTTCCTGGTACAGAGAGAGATACCTTTACAGAAGGGGATTTCCCTCAGAAATTTAAATGTCTCTTACAAAGGGTACATTCTACTTTTCAGAGCTTCTCTCATGTCTGCAGTTTTTAAAAGTAACCAGCCCAAAATAAACCTCATGCCAAAGAGATACACTTTGGGGTGGCCAATTCTGATCCCCCACAAGGGCAAAGGTATTATAGAAAGAAGGAAAAGAATTAGAATCAATTCAGACATAAGAAAGTAAAATGTAGGTTCAAGTCTTACTGCATAGATCAAGGGAACAGTTGGGGCCATGCTACAGGGTCTTTGAATGGCAGCCTAAAGAATTTGAACTTCATCCTGCAGATGACAGCAGTCACTGGAATGCTTTGAGAAGGTCAGGAACAGGATGAAATAGCATTTTCAGGAAGATTACTCTGAGAGTATTAGGCAAGATGACTTAGGGAAGTGGTTCTCAACTCTGGCAACTCATTCATTACCTGGAAGCTTCTTTCTTTTCTTGTTTTAACTTTTCATTTTAACATAATTTCAGACATTCAAAGTATTCCAAAAATAGTCAAAGTTCCCATATACCCTTCACTCAACTTCCCAAATATCAAGGCTGTAGATAACCTGAGTATAATTATCAACATTAATGAATTATCATTGATAGTGTCCATGAAAATAATCCATAACCAATCTATAAATGAAAATTTGGGTGAGTTTATTCTGAGCTGAAATCTGAGGACCATGGACCGGGGCCTTTCTTCCCAAAGGAAGAAAGGGCACTGAAGAAGTGGGGTGCACAGAGTGGTTATATACCCCCAAACAGGGTGTTTCACATATGATTGAAATGTCCCTCCCACAATAGTCACAAGATTACCCTGTCGGCACAGCACTTGATGGACACAGCAGGTAGTGGGTCTGCTATCTTGGTGGGCGGAGCAGGAGGCAAGTCTATTGTCTCCAGCTGGCCAGTCAGGTGAGCACAGCAATCAGTTTCTAGCCTAAGGAAAGATGCTTAATCCTTAAGGAGACGACAACGTTGGAGGGGGAGGGAAGTTGCACCTTTATCTCAAGGGTCTTTGTTCTTGTCATAGGGAATATCTAAAGCAGATATACAATGCATGCTCAACAGCCAAGGTCAGGCCCTTTTGGAAAGACAAGGTCAGGCCGAATTAGGTTAATACCAAATGGCTTCCTCATATTCTCCAATATATCCTATTGCTTGCCATTTTTATTTGTCAATAGAATACAATGAACCAATCTACAGATCTTATTCAAATTTCATCGACCTTCCCACTAATGTCCCCTGTCTAAACTAGGATCCAACCCAGGATCACACAATACATTTAGTTCTTTTGTCTCCTCAGTCTCTTTAATTAGGGCCAGTTCTTCAGAATTTCTTTTACTTTCATCATCTTAATATTTTTGAAGAGTATTGGCCATTTTGTAGAATGACCCTGATTTGTGCTTATCTAATATTTCCTCACGATTAAACTTAGGTTAGGCACTTTGGGCAAGAATACCACCAAAGTGATGCTGTGCCTTCTCAGTCCATCATATCAGGCACATGATATCAATATCTCTCCTTACTGGTGATGTTAACTTTGAACACTTGGCTAAGGTTTTTCCAATGTAAAATGACTATTTTATGTGGAAGCTTTTTTAAACTACTGATGGGGTTCAGGGCAGGCTGCCCCAATATGTGCCACTCTGGTATGCGGATTATTTCAAGCTGAAGACAATAAAGGCCCAGAAGACTCAGAAAGAACATTCCCCCTTACCCCGCCTAACTGCCTAAAAGAAATTTAAAATAAAGGCCTGTCCCCAGAACAAGCCTTCACCATAGATAACTCTGGGTATCAGTAGACTGGGAGGATCCATGCTAAGCCCACTCTTATCAAAGTTCTATTTACCAAACATTTGCTTTTCCGTTTCCATGTGAGTTGCCTTCCTCCCCTTTGAAGCCCCAAATCACTATCCCCAAGATCCTCCTTGTCTGTAGCTGAAGATACTTAAACAGGCAGCCTCGGCCAATTGGCTGAGTTACTCAGTTTCTCCTGAGTTTCTCCCATGTATACATGCCATTAAATTTTGTTTGATTTTCTCCTGATAACCTGCCTTTTTAAATATTTGACCAGCCATAAGAATCTTAAGGGAAAAGGGAGAATTCTCCCACTTCTCCAACACTACCAATGCATGGGCCATACCCTACACCAATCAAATCAGACTCTTGGGGCTGGCCCTGTGGCCGAGTGGTTAAGTTCACAAGCTCTGCTGCAGCGGCCTGGGGTTTTGCAGGTTTGAATCCTGGGCGCTGACATGGCACTGCTCATCACGCCATGCTGAGGCAGCATCCCACATGCCATAACTAGAGGGTCCCACACCTAAGAATATACAACTATGTACCGGGGGGCTTTGAGGAGACAAAGGAAAAAAATAAAATATTTTTTAAAAAAATCAGGGGCTGGCCCCGTGGCCGAGTGGTTAAGTTCGCGTGCTCCACTGCAGGCGGCCTAGTGTTTCGTTGGTTCGAATCCTGGGGGGACATGGCACTGCTCATCAAACCACGCTGAGGCAGCATCCCACACGCCACAACTAGAAGGACCCACAACGAAGAATATACAGCTATGTACTGGGGGGGCTTTGGGGAGAAAAAGGAAAAAATAAAATCTTTTAAAAAAAAATTCAGACTCTCTGGGGATAAGGCACAGGCATTGGTAGGTTTTAAATGCGCTGCAGGTGATTCTAAGCAGCAACCAGGGATGGAAACTGATGAGGATTTTTAGGCTGCTTAATTTTAAAATGGCTGATGATGAGGATTTTTAGGCTGGTTAGTTTTAAAACTACAGATGAGATTCAGGCTCCAAGGAGTGGAATTTGTTTGCCCCTTTGCTGGGAAACATTTACATTTCTAAGGGAAACCTCTATCTGTGAAGATGC